>NC_135533.1:192218029-192524166 GCF_045843805.1 Urocitellus parryii | reverse complement strand
CCCCCCACACACCCCTGCAATTACTCTTTCTCGGTTTTTCTTTCTATCCCCCCTGAGCTTGCTCCCACACCTTTTTCAAATCTCTGCTCCATGCACCTCCTTAGAGAGTTGTGCCTGTGTAAGCAAGGAGCATCTGTTACCTAGTAGCCATTGATGATTTTTTAGAATTTCTCTTTTGGTTGTGCTTAGCATTGCTGCGAATTATGTAAGATATTATCATTTATTTTTAATTTTCTTATTCTTTACTGAAGTGTAGACCCTATCGGGGCAGAGCCTTTGAGTTTTTGCTGCCATAGCACCAGTAACAAACAGCCATTGGCATGTATATAGAGATGAAATTTTACTGAATGCCAAACACAAGGAAGGGATATATTTTGTATGCTTGTAGTTCTTACAGAATCCACCAGAAACAAGTGTGCCATACAATAGCAAAGTGGAAAAAGTCATTGAGTGCTGTCCTTGACCTCATCTCATGCTAACTTCAACCAGGAGAGGAGTTAGAGAAGGGCTTTTTACTGACACAAAGTAATAGGGTCTGAAGAAATAACTCTCTGTGCCTGAGAACTTCTGGATTGGGGACGTGGCATCTTTTCCCCCACCATCTTCTTTCCAAGGGTGACAGCCTTAAAAATAGGATGAGATTCGATAAGCAAGTGGTTTGCCAACTAATTTCTTTCCCTTAGGTACTTTGTTGAATTTGGTCTGAAATTAACAAAGGGATTGCTATCAGAAGATCTGGCTCTGGCCATCCTAGAACAGCACATATTTCCATATCACCAGTCAATCTTATCTCTAATGGCTATAGCAAAATCCTTTGCTCCAATAACATGTCAAACTTACTCCCGAGTGCAGACAGTTTGCCTTAATCAAAGTGTCCATCACAGAGGAAGAAATGGTTGTTCAGGCCTGTGTAGAGTACTACTGATTCAGCCCCCTGACTTTCCTGAGGTATAATTGACATAA
Organism: Urocitellus parryii; assembly: GCF_045843805.1. Taxonomy (NCBI): domain Eukaryota; kingdom Metazoa; phylum Chordata; class Mammalia; order Rodentia; family Sciuridae; genus Urocitellus; species Urocitellus parryii. Next base: position 192,523,203 of record NC_135533.1, on the reverse strand, counting down.
AAGTTGCATATATTCAAGACATACAAACTTCTTTACATATGCATATATTGTAAAATGATCACCACAATCAAGCTAGAAAACATATCCAGCACCCCATATAGCAACCTTGTGAGTGTGTGTGTGTGTGTGTGTGTGTGTGTGTGTGTGTGTGTTGAGAACACTTAAGATCTACTCTCTGCAAATTTCAAGTACATAATATATTATGTAATTATTAACTATAATTACTTCAGTACTTATTATTGAAAGTTTGAACCCTTTGATCCAAGACTCCTGCACTTCTCCCACCTCCACCCTTTGACTCTCTGCATCTGATTCTTATATCTGGCCAATTTCTGATTTCTAATGTCTTCGAGACTAGCAAGTGCACCAGTTGCTAAGTCAAGCAGAACTGCTTTGCTCCCAACACCGCTGCATACTAGCTATATGACCTTGTCCTTAATCATTTCATTCACCTCATTTGTGAAATGGGCAAGAGCAGAGGTGAATCATAATAATGCCTAACACATGGAATTATTTCAAAGATTTGATGACATAGCACATGTGCACACCCTTACGGTTATCCTCAAGACATAGTAAGAACTGAGAGAAGGTTGGAGGTTAGGGAATTACTAGGTCTTTTCACTAGTGGTTTTAACCAGAGGAATAAATCATTAGACATTGCTAAATAAATAAGGACTTGGCAAAACTCACCTTGGAGCACCTGTTGCCTGCCTTTCCATTCCATGAAGGACCATCCATGAAGGAAAATCGGCTACTCAAGAGGATGAGGGCTGAGTACCAGAGGTGTCATACCTCATCCTTCAAGGCTGTTAAACTGAATTCTGCATATACACACAGTCTATATTCCTAAGTAGGTTTATTTCCCAAATCCCTTCCAAGTTTGTCCCAAATCCCTCAGGACCCTTTCTGTGTGTTGCTGTTCCTGACAACCTCTCATTAGCTTCTGCAGATGTAGAACATACTTTCTTGCTCCCATAGGTAGATAAAAGGGACTGTCAGACCCTTTCACTCAGCTCAGAATCTGAACGTTAGTTTCTGCATATTTTCTGCTGCAAGAACTTTGACAAAACCAGTGGTAAAACAAGCCACCAATATTTTTCTATTATTTGAATTAAAGGATGTTTCTAGCAGGTCCAGGGATAGAATCGCTGTTCAGCTGACTTGTAAACACTGGTTTATAGTGGAAATAAATGACTGCACAAGATAAATAGTAAATACGATTTCCTGGATTCCCTGACCTTATCCCCACCAATGTTGAGCACAAAACTCTCCGTAGCGAGGAGATCTTAAACTTCCCTCTCTCTTACCATTTTCTCTGCTTCTCATTGAAGGAGAGAGAAAGGAAGAGGGAGAGACAGGGAATGAACACCAGCTTTGCACTGTTCTGATTAACACTGTCTCCCCCATTGTGACTCCGGATGCACCAAACCTCGTGGTTCTGCCTGCCCCATCTTCCGTCTTCTGTGACACCCATAGAGAATGATTTGGTGGTCCAGGGGAGAAGCGGTGCCTCCTGTTCTGTTAAAGCAATCAGTGAAATGAATGAATAATGAGCAAGAGTGCATTAGTGACACTGGTGCTTAATGAGCTCCATCATCTTTTCTGCATATCCTTAATTTCCACAGCTTGCTAAATAAAAGTTTATTTATGCTCTTTAGTGCAAGATAATTTCCACAGATGAGCTTTAATAAAGTGAAAAGAGGTGCGGGGAGAAGCACTCCAGGAAACTAATGAAGGCAAAAATGAAAAATAGGGAAAATAATACATTTTTATTAGGGATCCCTACTAAGAAACTCCTGAGAGTGAGAACAATTCACCCTCACTAAAAAGAAATATTACTTAATGTTGATGCATTCTTTCTTGATCATGGGAGGTAGGTACCCTAGCTACAGGGCACTTAAAAAAATAGCTGATTATTGTCATTGATATTTGTTCCTCTGCTTTACACGTCAGCTGCAACTCTGTCTTTCAAGATCACTGATCTCCAGCCCACAAGTTGTGCATGGTTTGGCATCTCCTTCTGGATTACCTTCCCACGTTCCCACACCCCTGCATCTGAAAGAGGCATCTTTTGTCTGCTGTGGACAGAGGAGCACTGTGTGTGTTCCATGCTGCCACAGGACCCAGATCTATGCAGAGCTTCTCTGGTGGAACACAGCAAAGTGTTGGGATAATGGAGTGGATTTGTTCCTGAATGGCATAAAAAGACCTGAGCGTGGTGCTGAAAAGAAGGTCGTAGGCTGTTTATTGAAAGCAGATACATATCTTATGACTTTAATATAGCTTTGAGAAATCATGGTGCACTATTCTGCAGCAGTTATGGAATAAAAGGAAAAAAATTACAAAGGGAAGCAATGGAATAGGGGAAAACCTAGACGGAAGGCCAACTCAGGATCTTGCTGCTAGGAGCAGGGAGTGATCAACTGTGTTAACTGCTATTCCTGAGTTGACTCTCAAGGACTGAGATTTGAACATCAGAATTAGGAGCATGTAGGTTATTAAAATGTGTTTCTATGGAATCATGGGGACATCCCTGATTAACATGCACAGGACACAGTGCAAAGAGATGAATTAGAGACAGTGACTGTCTTTGAAAATGCGTTTGATAAACAGCAGAGGAAAAAATAGATAGGGCATAGCTTGAGAGGAAAGTGTGTTCAAGATAGTTGGTTTGTTTTGTTTTGTTGCACTGGGAATTGAAAATAGGGCACTTAACCACTGAGCCACATCCCTAGCACTTTTTAAAAATATTTTATTTAGAGTCAGGTTCTCACTGAGTTGCTTAGTGGCTCACTAAGTTGCTGAGGCTGGCTTTGAACTCATGATCCTCCCCACCTCAGCCACCCAAGCCACTGGGATTATAGGTGTGTGCTACTGCACCCAGCCAAGATAGGTTTTTAATATAAAAGAAATAACAGCATATTCATCTACTGATCTGAAATAACAAGAAGAGAGAAATTGAAAATATTTGAGAAAGGGGAATTTTCTGGAGTGTTAACCCTGTGTAAACAAGGTGGGGGGAAAGGAGAAAATGCTCCTAGAAATGGAGGCAGATAGCTAATCTATTGTGACATGAAGGAAGACAGAGTATCCTATAGAGATGTTGTTAAACATGTAGGTGAGTTATATGAGTCATGAGACATTCTCCTATGATTATTCCATTTTTTTTCTATGAGTTAGGAAGCAATATCATCAACCAAGAATAAAATATGAGTGAGATTTTGGAAAAGAAAGGAAAAAATATGAGATGGTCCCCTTGGACAGTAAAAAAAATTCATAATATGGGGAAATATAGTATGTTCACTAGATAGCATTAAAAGCCCATTGGGATTGACGGTAATCAATGTGACATTAGTTCTGTCAGCAGGGTGTGTCTTTATCCTGACCTCATTTAACTGCACAGGTATGAATGGAGCACTTGGAGAGTTAAGTTGATCTTGGATTAGCATTAAATTTTACTTTAATATTTTATACTATGTTTCATATTTAATTGATTATAAATTCTTATTGAAAAATAAAAACAATATAAAAAGGTATATATGAAAATGTCTCTACTTCTACCCCTTTTCCAATCCTATCTACTTTGTTCTTTTACCTAATTTAGTCTTTAAAGATAGTAATTTTTCTCTTTGTACCTAAGATCCTTGCTACTTCTCACTCTCCCAGTCTAAAAAATAATAGGACAATAAGATTCTGTGAATTCAAGGTAGTTATGAACTCTGGACTACATTTTAATAGAGAGCAAGTTATTTTAACATAATCACATTTAAGAAAATGAGGTGTAATGGTGTCCCTGAGAGGCAAAGGTGAGGAATTTCAAATCCTATTCCTAAATTAGATTTCAGAAAAAGTCATTTGCATGTCACTAGTTCTAAACTATGTGACACAAGTTTTGTTAATTGCCTTAAATAAACACACTACATTTAGAATGTCATATGTCATTAACTTCATTAACTTTGCTAATAACCCAGAATCAATTTGCCAGATCACTTGTTTTTGAGTGGACCAAATTTAAGTAAGAATGTGATAGAAATCATCTTTTAACTCCCATGATGAGGACAAAGATAGATTAATCCCCGCAACCATCCCCACACATGCGATACTTTTATTGGGAAAGGTAGGTTTCTGAATGTTTTCATGATACTTTCTACAAGAAAAAAACTTTATTTCCTCCAGTAAAAGAGTCTACATAAGAAATCTTCCAGTGGTCAGTTATCATGAAACACATTAATTTTGGGTCTCTGGATCTCATAGTCTCACAAATGAAATGGACTTAAGCAGAGATTCGACTTATCACCTGACTTCTATAAACCCCAGCTCTGACCTGTAATGCACAGTGACATTTGGAGTCTTTCTTATTTTCAGAATTGATATTAATGACCCATAGAAACTTTAGGTGTTTCTTTTTCTAAGGACACACCCCTCTAGTTTTTAGCAGCTGATTTTTCTTGAGGCAAGGTCTAAAGTTTTATAGTAAAGTTGTATGGTACTGCAGCAGTTTCCTCCCCAAAGCATCAATTTTACCTTCATCAGGCAGCTCTGGCTGAACTGACAGGTCTGCAAACTCAGAAAAGTCCATTAATTTCCCACATGTAGACATGGAACAAAATTATACACACCAGACTAAGAATTTTGTTTTCTGGTAGTTGATATGAAATGAGTTAGATATTGTTCATCTGTTTTATTTCTAGAACAGTAATTAAGAAATTACTGACACCAATCCCATGTAAGTCAAATCACTATGACCACTCATATAAGTTATATATACAATAAATATATAACTTTGTCTTCAAAAACTAAGCACTACCACCTGATATATGCCATATTTTACATGACATAATGCAACCCAATTGCATAATTCATCTTCAAATGTCTTCTCTGTCCTACACTGAAAAATCACAAAAGAGATTTTTAAGAATTCTGGTGCTTTCTTCACCAATGCATCCCATAGAACCTCCTTAAAGTAGTCTTTTCCCAATGGGAATGCTTTTCAAAATTAATTCCCTATTATTATAATATTTATCTTACAAATGAAAAAAAATTGAATGTTAAGTAAATCATGTAGCCAGGAAGTGGCAGATGGAATTAATATCCAGAAATCTGACACCACCCCTGAGGACTGTGACAGTCTCTAAAATACATGTCACCAAAAGAATTATTTGTTAAAGAAGAGAAGTTTACATAAAACACTTTTCTATGCTTTTAAGTAAATTAAAGAGAATATGGACTCTCAAAATATTTGTAATGTGAAAAGGTATGAAACCCAATATATTTTGGGAGCTGAAAAAGGAAGGGATACAACTCAGTAAACAGCTGGAAGAAAAGATAATCCCGTTTCAGAAATGAAAGCAGCACGAAGGAAATAGAAAATAAATTGCCAGAAATACATGGTCATGGAGAATGATCTAGAGAAATATGAAAAATAAAATAAAGTGAATCAAATAGTTGAAAGTAAACAGGAATAATATGATGCACATAAAACAAAGGACATATTTGCATAAATGATATACTAGAAAAGAGACTAAAACACTTAGAAATGAAAAAGATTAAAGACAACGTTATTTCAATAAAATATTTATTTATCTAAAATCTTCTAGGTTTCTTGACCTTCAAAAATTTGTGTGAAATTATCTTCATAAATAAGTACTGTGAATAAATTAACAAAATCAAGGATGAGGAGATAATTCTATGGGGATACAAAGGGAGGAAAGAAAGAAAAAAGTATGTATAATGGGAAAAACCTGTTGGTCTTAGGTATATAGTTAAAGCTAAAGACATCCCTTAGGATCATGAAAACATTAGGAAGCCCACCTTCCCCACTTTTCTCTAAAGTTATTAATTATTTACATAACCCAGAACCCAAGAATAGCTTCAAATAAACACAGTCATCTGATTTTTAAAAAAAAAAGTGTCCAAAACAATTTAGTGGAGAAAATGGTCTTTTCAAAAATTGTCTTTGGATGTCCTTGGAGCCGGGATAGAATTTTGACATAACCTTCCTACTATACACTAAACTTAACTCGAAGTGGATCATAGGTTTAAACATAAAACTTTTAGAAGAAAATATATATAAAAAAAATAGGGGTTGGAAAAATTCCTAGTTGTGACACAAAACCATGGTCCTTAAAAAAAATCAGTATATTTTATAAAAATTAAATGCTTTTGCTCTGTGAAAGTCATGTGACAATAATAAAAAAATTCACATACATACTAGGATAAAATATCTGCAAATCATATAGTCAGTCTAATATCTAGAATTTGTAAAGATCCCTCAAACTCAACAATAAAACTCAAATAACCCAATTTGAAAATGTATAAAAAATGAAGAGAAATTCCCAGAACTTTCACTGTCATCAGGAAAATGTCTGGCCTCTCTGCTACAGGATTTTGGGGACAGAGGACTTGTGGCTTTCCATCACCACTGGGATTAGTCCAGTAGCCATTAGGTAGCCAGTGAGCTGACCAAAAAGTCATGACTCATCTCTAAGTGAGTGGGGTTAGAAGTACACAGGTGAGAGAAAGACAAAGAAAAATAATCAGAAGCTGTGAGATGGAACTTCTAGGAGAAGACAGATGGGAGACTCTTTTGAAAAATCATCTAAGTGGATAGAGTACAGCGGTGAACAGACTTCCTTGCTCTGTAAAAGAGGTTCACAATTAAACATATCATAGGTTAATTGAAGAGTGGGCTGGTCATTGTAGCTCAGTGGTAGAGTGCTTGCCTACCATGACAAAGCCCTGGGTTCAACCCCTAGCTAGCACCATCAAAATAGAATCAAATACATACATACATACATACATACATACATACATACATACTGCAGAGTAAGATAAATAGGAGCTAAAAATCATGAGTAAAACCTGGAATTCTAACATGTTAACATATGCAGAAGGAGAAGGCGGGGGAAGTAGAGCAATAAATAAGCAATCAAGAAAAACTTATTTTAAAGCAAAAAAGTTCAGTCTTCAAATTCACCATGTTCAGAGACTGGGTTAGATTAATCAGAAAAGGCACAGTCTTCAAGGAATTCCTAGTAAAATCTATGCTCTGTAAGGATAAAAAGTCTATATAAGTTTTTTAAGTCAAAAGAATGAATTGCCTACAGAAGAAAAAAAAATCTGACTTGTGTTAGTTCCTCACTGTGAAATATGTATTTAGAAGCCAATGGGAAAACAGCTACATATATATCATTAAAGGAAAAAATAGGCACTAAAGGAACAAGCAGGCACTGAGTTCAGAAAAGATTGCATTTGACAAATACATCTATATTTGTATCTCTATCTAATTGTTGAGAAATTTAAAGAATTTTTAATTATTATAACCAAAACCACTGTTTTACCAGTTGCTCGGTATACTTATCACTGAAATGACATGTTTGGCCAAAAAAAATGGGTTTATTCATGAGACAGCCAAGCAAATCTCCAATCTGTCTCCCTGAGGACAGAGTTCCGGGATATTTTTGGTATGAAAAAGCAGGGTGGCTTAAGGAATAGGGAAAGGAGATCAGAGGTGGGGTCATTAGTGGTCTGTGCATGCACAATCAATCTTCATAGTCTTTATAGTTTGCACGTTCAGAAAATGGCAGGGTTAGCATGATTCGAGGGTAGAGTTTTGGGGCCTTTGAGGTCAAAGAAGTCACCTGACACTTCAGCAGCCCCAAGTAAAGGGTCAGTGTTTTCCACCAGTTTGTGATATACAAAAGTGGCCTCCATGTTCCTGGAATACAACTCTGACAATTATTATACTCGTGACCCCCATGTCAGAGGTGTTATCTATAGCAAAGCTAGTGGGAAAATGAGGATACATTGCTTAATACTTGACCTCCAAAGTTGGTGATGTAAAATGTCAACAAAAACCAAGGGCAGTTTCATTAAATCCACGGATTTATTTAAGCTCTCCCTTGATTTCATAATTCATGCATCCCATTCTCTTTTAATGGAAAATGCTTGAAATATACTCCTAATAAATAAGCAGGTTAAAGATTTGATGGAGGAGATAACAGGTAAATCTGAGATGTGTAGATATAGATAAAAGCAAGGTAGTAGCTGGATTGGTTGCCAAAGTATTAATGCATTTCTTCTTTCTTTAAATATTTATTTTATATTTTAGTTGTAGTTGGACACAATACCTTTATTTCACTTATTTATTTTTATGTGGTGCTGAGGATCAAACCCAGGGTCTCGCACGTGGGAGGCAAGCGCTCTACTGCTGAGCCCCAGCCTCAGCCAGTATTAATGCATTTCTATATTTCTATAGCTACTGATGGGATCCCTGAACTCTCCTGCAAGCCCTGCCTCTTGCCACCTGGACTCTTCTCAAAGATCCACTGGGTCACTCACCTCACTGTCCAGCAACTAAAGGTTCAATGTCTAGACCATTAGAAGGCTTCAAAGTTTATTAATTTGTTGTCATAGAGCTGTACAACTACACATCATATATTTCTCATACTCTTTGTGCATCATTAGATATATTCTGTCCCATTTTGTCTCCTGTCTTTCACTCTCAGTTAGATTCAATATGGGTTAATCTGTTTTTCAGTCTTCTTAAATAAACAGTGCTTGCCTAATGTCACTGGAATTGGTTTGTGTGTTTGCCAACAGAGTTCCCTAATTGATATGCCCATAATTTCATCACCCAGAGACAAGCTCTGCTGCTCCACTGATTTGTCTGCTTCTAGATGTAGAGACAGATAAACATAGACATAGATAAAAAAAAAATGGAACCACATATTTGCCATTATTATTCAACCTACCTTTTGTGTATGCTAAGAGTAAACATATTTTTGACTCAATAAATATTAATATACACTGTAATTCTACATCATGGTGTGGTTTTATTTCACTAGTACTCTGTTCTTGAATATTTTAATTTGCCCCCAGGGTGTTGTTTTTGTAAACATGATAGTAAGCAAAACTCTCAGTTTGTGCAGTTAGAATACCTGAGATAGGGTAATATATGAGCAATAGGAATTTGTTTTGTCCTCAGTTATAGAAGCAGAAGAGTTCAAGATGGCAGATTGGGTGTCTGGGGAATAAGGCCTGTTTCTCCAAGATGGCGTCATCTAGGTTTCCTCACATGGCAGAAGAGATGAAGGGCAAAAAAGGAAACTAAGGCTGTGTTCTTATATAGCAAAAAAGGAGGCCTAAAATGGCCTAAGCTAGTTCCCTTCACCCTTTCATAAGGCACTTGTCCATGAACGACTTATCCCTTTCCCAAGGGCCCCACCTCTTAGGTACCAACCACAGTGGGAATTAAATTTCACCACATGGATTTTTGAGAATGCACCTTCAAACCACAGAGATACTTATGCTCATTTAAAATTGTGTTCTTGGGTCCATTTCCTGCAAGTAGAATTTCTGGGTCAACTACAAACATAATTTTAAATTATTTGATACACACAGTCGATTTTTCCACAGAAACTTGATTCCTTAATACTGCTGTTAGTAGTGACTTAAAGATCAGGTTTCCTCACCCCTTCATCCATTAGCAGATCATTTGTTTAATAATGGGTAATAGTTTCTTTTTACAGTTTAATTGGGTAAAAATAGTGTCACATTACCTTAATTTGTATTTCTTGAGTTGGAAACCTCAAAAAAAAATATTCTCTAGTTTGAGATAATTATCCGTTCCTTCCCCAATTATTTGAAATGACCATTTTCCATAAACTAAATTAGGATATGTATTTGGTTCTATCTAGATGCATGCTGTCCCGTAAGGTAGCCACTAGCTAAATATGACTATTTTAATTTAAATTAATTAAAATGAAATTGAAGAAAAAAAATCAGTTTCTCAGTCAAACTCACCACATTTCACGTACTTAAAAGCCACATGAGAATAAGGGCCAACACACTAGATTGCAAAGTTATATATTTTCATCATTGCAGAAAGTTATATTGGATAGTGCTATTCTTGAATTTCTATTCTGTAATATGTTTTAAAATTAATAGACTTTTATAACACTTTAAAAATTAATATGTCTATTAATTTAAAGTCTTTGGAATAGGTCTATCTTATTAATATCTTTTCTTCGGATTCTCTTAGTATCTTAGTCCATTGTCTATTATAGCAAAATATGATAGACTCATTAGTTTATAAACAGCAAAAGTATTTCTTTTTTTTTTTTTCAGTACTAGGAATTGAACCCAGAAGTACTGTACAAGTGAGCTCCATCCCCAGATCATTTTGTTTTTCATTTTGAGAAAAGGTCTTGCTAAGTTGCAAAGGGTCTCATTAAGTTGCCTGGGCTGGCAAACTTGGAATCCTCCTGCCTCAACCTCCTCAGTAGCTGGAATTACAGTTGGGTGCCACTGCACCCACCTCAGGAATGTACTTCCTAAATCTCTGGAAGTCAAGTTCTGGATCAAGGCTCTGGCAGATTAGGCAGCTGGTGAGGATCGGATCTCTTCCTGGCTCAGAGCTTTTTTTTTTTTTTTTTTTTTTTTTGCTATTATTGCACCATAGAAGGGCCAAGGGATGTCTCCATGGCTGCACCCTAAGGGAACTAAACCCTGTCCTGGTTGAAAAATCTGGTTGAACTGGTGTTGGTTGAGGGTATCACAGGGCAAGGATGCTCTGTTCTTATTGGAAGTTCAATAGTTTCATGAAATAAATGTGCCTCAGCTTTTTTTATGTCTTTGGCCAATTTTCAGAGGTTTCTTTTTTTTACCCTTGACAGTTTTTTTCCCAGCTCTGTCATTGTATTTGAAGGAGGGATGTTGTTGCTCTCCTTGCTCCATTGTGGATTATTGTCATAATTTACTTTACCTAAGAGAGTGAGATCTCCTCTAGTTTGGGGAGTTACTGTGTACATGTGCCTCTAGAAATCACAGATCCAGACAGATTGAGAAGAGGAATGCTTAGTTTAACAGAGCTTTATTTTAAAATTTCAGAGAGGAGGCAGCAGCTTGTGCAGGGGTTGGGGGGTGGGGGATTTACAAGGAAGTAGAAATGGGAGTGAGTGGTCATAGCATCATCTTTCCTTTTGAAGAAGTTCAATTTTGGCACTTACTGTGTCAGCAGAATGCTAGCTCAGGCGGGTACCTTATTTTTTTCCTTGAATAAGATTTTTCCTCTCTGTTTTTCCTGACAAAGAAAGTGAACAACATGAACATGATCCCAAATATAATTTGTAAAATATTCCTCTGTTAGTGGCTTTTTTTTACATTATTATGTGTGGTAATTTTTATTGAAATTACTAATAATATATTCATGGAAAAATATGCAACAAATTGGAAATTCATCTCAGCAACTGAGAGAAACTTGGAAAGAATATATATATATATATATATATATATATATATATATATATATATGAAAAAAATATGGATAATCTAAGTTCTTGGGAAGTATATTGGTCAGCTTTCCCATACCATAATGAAATATTATAATGAAATATGCAGTCTGCTTATGAAATAGAAGTTTATTTCTCTCCAATTTGGGAGGTTCAAAGTCCAAGATTGGGCAGACCCCATTGGTTTGGCCCCTGGGGAAGGTGGTAGAAGGGAAGAAAGGGTGGGAGTGGATAAAGAGCAAATAGTCACATCTCCAACTGGATGAGAAAGAAACAGAAGGAACTGGGTCCGAAGTCCCCTCTGAGCACTTGCCTTCAATGACCTAAAGACTCATTCCCAGCTTTTAAAGGTTCACAGTACCTCCTAATACCACCAAACTGGAGACTTCAAAAGTCTTTACATGGACTTTTGAAGGACACTCAAAACATCTAAACGATAGCAGGAAGAAAATAAAAGGGCCACAGAATGCTCCCAGTTGTACTTCTGACTTGAGCCAGTAGTGATAAAAGACAAGGAGACAGCAGACACCCAAAGGTCAGATCCTGAGATTACTTCTAGGAGTACTAAGATTACCAGAGAATGAAAGTCACAGATACTAGGAAATTCTAAGGTAATGCTTACTCCTTGCTTCCATTATGCGTGGTGGATGAGTTCTCTTTATAAAGAAGGGCAACATTTTCACACCTGGACCCTGGGTGTCACCTCATTACGTTTTCCTGTCTTTCTCTGCCCCACCTTAGAATCTTTGCCTCAGTTTGACTTCCTGCCTGAATATGGTTCTCTCTTCCCGGCTTGCTACTAACCTAACAACATGAACTCTGGGCAAGCAAACCAAGTAGTCTGGGATCTCCAGGGATCTCAGGGCATTCCTGATTTAATGCTCTTCTCTTGTTTGGAAGGGGACAGACAACTAGATATAGCTACTCAGAGAAGCCAAGTTTTGTAATACAGGATGAAACTAGTGAGGTAGAGATTTAGGTTAAGAGGTATCTCATTTGACTATGAAAGAAGAAACTAGACCATTCTTAGGAAGTACAGAAAAGTCAATGGTTTGGTGATGTTGTTATTGTTGTTTTAATGTCTTAAAGGGGAAAAAGGATCTTAGATTGCAATGGCTAAAGGAGCCCATAGGGAGATGATATCCAACATCTTAGTGTCTGAAATGACCCACTCATTAATCCACTGAATTGTAGGGACTGAATATCTTTGCTCTATTTTATAGAATGAACTAGAGTCAAAGCAACACTGATATCACAGAATTCTTGTTTTTTTTCTTTCTTCCAAACCATAAATATGAGCACAGTATTCATTTTTATTTTAGGCTCTAGGGACAAATCCATTTGAACAGCAAGGATAAACACTTGTAGGGTCCTCATTGTCAATTCTCGAAAGAGGAGGTTTTAGTCGGTTTTTATGTCGCTGTGACCAAAATACCGGAAAAGAACAATTTAGAGGATTTAAAGTTTATTTGCGGCTCATGGTATTAGGGGTTTTAGTTCATGGACAGCTGACTCTATTGCTCTGGGCAGCACATCATGGGCGAAGGGCCTAGCGGAGGAAAATTGTTCAGCTCATGGTGAGATCATGAGGGAGAGAAGGGGCGGGTAGGATGGAGCTGGGGCTGCTGCACTCTTCCAGGGTATGCCCCCAGTGACCCATCTCCTCCAGCCACACCCCACCTAGCAGTAGTCACCTCCCAGTCAGTCCATTCAAGCTAGGACAGACCAATGAGGTCACAGCTCTCATAATCCATTCATTTATATTTGATCATTCCTGCATCAACAGGAGCTTGTGAGGACACCACATAACCAAACCATAAGAGGGGCTGTGTTTGCCACCATACACATGTACAATTCCTATTATAGGTGAATTTATTCAACAATTACATTTCTGTTTGGGGTTCTGCCTTCTGCCGGACCTCCTGTTCTCCTTTCGGAGAACATTTACCAACCTCTGTGTGCTCAGAGTACCGGCCCTACCATGAAATTCACCAACTAATGTCAGTGCCTTGGTCACCTACACTATTGGAAACAGACAGCAGCAAATAATTTTAAGTTCATTGGATAATAAATGCACTATTAATGGATCAGAAAGACAAATGTACTCAAACTACAAATCCATGCGCTTTCATAAGAGCTTACTGTGAGGGTGAGGCTAAGTTCAATTTTCAACATGATATATCGAGAGCATAATTCTTGTGACATGGACATTTGTACACAATACAATCGAGTTGCAGGAACAGGCATCCAAGGGTAATGAGGTGATTTTCCCATTTTGTGAGCTAAAACTTTAGAGAAAATATTGTCTTCCACTTGCTGCTGCAGCAGTTCACAGACTGTGAGCCAGCACCAGTTCCCTGACAGAGAATGGCCTTTCTGTCAGAGACAGTTTCTGAGAAGCCAGAAAATGCTCAGCCAGACACAGTCATTTGTTTTCTATAGTGAACTTCCTGATTGAAGCAGGGTGTTATGGTTTGTATGAGAAGTGTCCCCCAAAACTGCACGTGTGAGACAATGCAAGACAATTTAGAGGAGAAATGATTGGAAAAGAGTCTTAACTCAATCAGTGAATTAATCCCCTGAGTAGCAATTGAAGAGGTGGGGTGTGGCTAGAGAAAGTGGTTCATTGGGGGCGTGGCTTTGGGGTAAATATTTGTGTCTGGCTAGTGTAATCTCTCCTTTCTGATCACCATGTGAGCCACTTCCCTCTGCCACACTTCCACCATGATATTCTGCCTCACCTTGAGCCCCGAGGAATGGAGTTGGCCATCTATGGACTAAGACCTCTGAAACCGTGAGTCCTCAAATAAACTTTTTCTCTCCTAAACTTGTTTCTGGTGGGATCCTTTTATTCCCAGCAGAAAAAAAAAAAAAAAAAAAAAAAAAAAACACAGGGGGTTTCTATGTATCATGGCCCATGAGACACCAGTGCTCCCTGTGTTCAGGGGTGAGGGCTCTATAGACCCATCTTCTCTTCCTCAACCTCAGAAGATGGGTCTCCAGAGCCCTCACCCCATATTCAACCAGAGTAATTCTTTATGATAATTTACATATTGTGGATTTCTGGCTTAGACTTTAATTTTAAAATGCATTTTATTATTTAGTTTGAAAACCACTGATTTTGATTGAATTAGACTTGGAGCAAATTTACTGAAGGGCATGATCATGTTCAGGTAAGGACAGAAAAAGAAAACATACTGGGGGCCACATATATTTTAGCTAATGGGAGAAAATAGCAGAAGATGGGGTTCACATTGTATGCATGATAAAATATGAAAACAACAGAAGCTACTAAATTAAATAATTCACTATTACATCTTTTTTAGGAGTGACTTTTTTTTGATGCCTACACTTGTGGAAAAAAAAAGATGGGAAAAAATAAAACAAATAAAACTATTGATAGGAAAAATGGCATGAAAAGAAGGTAATGAAGCTTCATTCAGTCTTCTAAATTATCTCTGGAGCCACAGGAACCTCAGAAAGTCACTCTGTGGGATGCAGACAGTGATGGCCTGAAAAGCCTCTGAAGAAGACAAAGACTCATGAAATGATGAGGACCAATAAAGCAGGTGTGTTCATCTTCTGCCTGAGTGGCAGAGGGTGATGAAGAGCTAATAGCAATGACGTTTCAGAGTCCCTACCAGGCAGCAGCCTATCAGAGGGTCTGTACCTAATTTTGTATTTTTTTTTCATAAAGATAATCTCTCATATTTTATAAACCTAAGAGAAAAGCCCAAAGTGGCCCATCTCCAGTCTCCACTGCAGACCCTGCCTTTTCTTTCTCCATCCTCCTCTTTCTTCTCTCTTTCTCGTACTGCTTATGTCAAAAGTAAATATAGCCAGGTATGATGGCGCATGCCTGTAATGCCAGCTGCTCTGGAGGCTGAGGCATGAGGATACAGTTCAAAGCCAGCCTCAGCAAAAAGCAAGGCACTAAGCAACTCAGTGACACCCTGTTTATAAATAAAATACAAAAAAAAAATAGGGCTGGAGAAGTGGCTTAGTGGTCAAGTGCCCCTGAATTCAATACTGTTACCAAAAAAAAAGTAAATACACTACCAGTGCTATCATCTATTGGGTCACCCCAGAACATTACTTGGAGAGATCACAAAATATCTGTAAGTCCCAGGATCAACGAAGAGGTCCATGGTTTAGCTTTTATGCTTCTTATCATTATAAAATAAAAGCTGCCTAAATTTTTCACAGATGCAATGGGAATGGAGGGGAAGTATTTTAAGTGTATGTAAAACAATATTGTCCATACATTGATGGTTTTTGAAATCAGGCTATTGATACTTGAGGTTTTGTTACTTTCTTCTAGCCACTGTTATACACACTTGAAGTTTTCCATGATAAAATGTCTTTAAGAAGAATAAATAAATAAATGCATTAGGGAATATGAGAATGAATACCCAGCAGTGGCTGCCAAGAAGGAGACGACAGCATTGTCTTCATCCTGATCCCACACAGGGTGAAGGGGGTTCATCCGGGTGTTACAGCCTGTCCAACTTGGGTGTCCTATTGAATTAATTACCTATTGAATTAATTACCAGTTTTGTCCTGTATGCCTAGAAAGAAAATAGTAAAGAGCTACAAAGCCTTTGTAAAGAACATCAATGGGTCACCAGCCAGACTCACATTTAATACCATGAAGATTGATCACTGTCCTACCTGGGGTTGCACAAGGTGTTTCTGAAATCTGCATCATTGCCAGGTTCTCCAGGTTCATGCAGCTTTTCAGCATTCTAGAGACCAGGAAACCCCAATTGGCCCCCTGTGGAGTCTTATTATTGCAGTCAGTTATCTAAATAAACGTGTAATGTATAACCTCCAGCCTGAATTACCTATTTTACAGCCTGCTCCAGATGAAGAGATTCTGTTTTGTAATTCCATCAGCTGTGGGTAAATTGATGAAACAGCTTATGTAGCTCAGTAATTAAGTGAGCTGACCTCTGAGGGCAATGTACAGCATCTGGAAGCATCCAACTGATTGAGGAAAGTAGGTGTAGATGTGATCTGCTGGAATGCAGCTGAAATTCACAGATTTTACTGATGGTGTCAAGGGTTGCTACTTTCTGAAGGCTTAGGTCTGTGTCAGCAAGAGCAGCAACACGGGGGAGCCTGTTAGAATGCAGATCCTTGGACCTCATCCCAGATCCACGGAACAGAATCTGCATTGAAAGATCCTAATCGAGTAACATGCATAATAAAGTTTGAGAAACTGATTTGAGATGACCCAACCCCTGCACCCCATGCTACCTGAATTCTGAGCTTACCATTGAGATCGGAGGAAGAAGGACAATATATTAGTATGCATGGGCTCTGTAATCAGACCAGAAAAATGCTGATACTCAATGAACCTTTAGCAGTCATGTGCCATTGGGTAAATTGTCAACACCTGTAACTTCAGGTTCCTGAACTAAGAACTGGCATGGTAATATTACTTTCGTTATGGGATTGTGATGTGTGTGCCAAGCTCAGAATATATTGCCTACAATCAGCCACTGATATAAGTTCACTGTCACTCTCACTGTGATTTGAGGATTTATATATTGAAGGCACGATTTGGGAAAGCAGACAATGCCCTCTGCTGCAGACCTGAATTATTCTCTGATATAATGATCAGGTCTTTTGCCTGCTTTCTTCTGGCTCAGCTTTCTATGGGAACACATGGACTCTGTCCACTCAAATCCTCAACACTCTTTTTTCCCTCTTAATGAGACTGTGGGATTAGTTTATTTTTCTATCAACACTTTATTTATTTATTTGTTGAGGTTTGTTGCTTTTAAAAGTAGGCCAAAGTGAAAAATGCTCTGTTCCTTGCACATTTCATCTGCAATTCAGCAACACAAAGGCGCTCACCTGGACCATCTCCACATTCAGGTATCTCAAAGGAGCAGACACAGAAAAGGAAACCCCGGAAATGCATTTCTTAAACGAATTATTCTAGTCCAAATGAGACTAATTTGAAAACCTAAATTTCTAAAGCTCATAAAAATAATTACTTTGGGAGCCATAAAGGATGTGGGGAAGTCCTCCTGCAGGTCTTGGGGGATGAGGAACCATGATGTTCCACATGAAAAGAATCCATACAGAACCATTTTCCTTCCAGTTCTAAATATATATTTCTAAATATATATATATATATATATATCCTCTAAATATATATATATATATATCTTCTCTTCCCTCCCATTTATATATATATATATATATATATATATATATATATATATATATATATATACATATACATATAATACCCAATGGCACACGACTGCTAAAGGTTCATCGAGTATCTGTATTTTTCTGGTCTAATTTCAGAGCCCATGCATACTAACATATTGACCTTCTTCCTCTGATCTCAATGGTAAGCTAAGAATTCAGGTATATAAAATTTAATTCCCTGATGCTCCCTCAACTTTTCAGAAAATAACCAAATAAAAGAACTTTTGACAATGAGAGGAAAATTGGGCATGAGAAGGTGAATTCCAACTGAGTACAGATGAAAGAATTCTAGCTAATGAGAAATGAGAAATTTTAAATAATATATCTTTCCATGTGTTCCTTTATTTTCTTGCAAAAAAAGGGGGGAAATCATGTCTACTTCCTAAGTTAGAAATAAGATTTCTATAATAAACATGGGAATAATTGCAAACATTAAAGCCCTTTTTAGATATTACAGTATATCAGTATGAGATGCTCCCAGACAGTTTGTGACACACCTCTACCTGAAACTCACTCCCACAGATTTCCTATTCAGCAGATCTGGGGCCAGGGGCAGGATGGGGAGCATCTAAGAATTTGTATTCCTAACAAGGTCCCAGGTAAGGATGATGCTGATACTGCAGGTCCATGCATGACCTCATCATATTAGCAGTGATCAAGGGCATATTTCACATGTTTGTTCCATTTCTTTTCTTCCTTTTACTGTGGAAAATGAAACTAAAAATAAAGGATCCAGGTGTAG
Organism: Urocitellus parryii; assembly: GCF_045843805.1. Lineage (NCBI taxonomy): Eukaryota > Metazoa > Chordata > Mammalia > Rodentia > Sciuridae > Urocitellus > Urocitellus parryii. Next base: position 192,504,942 of record NC_135533.1, on the reverse strand, counting down.
TGGCTCAGGCCTTTGTCTAGCAACTGGAGGCTGAGGCAGGAGGATCAACTCCTGCCTGAGGATAGCCTCATCAACTTAGTGAGGCCCTAAGCAACTTAGTTGAGCCCCTGCCTCAAAATAAAATGAACTTAAGGTGTGGCTCAGTAGATAAGCATCTATGGCTTCAATCCCCAGAGTTAAAAACAAAACAAAAAACTAAAATGGGAGTCCACGATGTCCAATGTCCTAGTTAAGGCCTTTGTTAATTGCTGCATATGAATATCTTAGCTTTCATTATTCTTACAAGTATTAGTTGATTTTAAACACATGTTCCTGTAGCCAAGCCCACCCCTTCCCAGTATAGTGGGTTTAGAGGCCATGTGGTGCAAAGATAGATAGTAGCTGCCATGGGTTAGGCTCTGGGAATTGCTGCTTTTTCATTCATTCTGTTAAAAGTCTTTTTGTCAAGGGAATTAATCTTTCTATCTTTCTGTACTTCTGTGTTTTTTTTTCAAACTGGAAATCAAATTATTATATCCCTTTTAGGATTTTTATGGGGATTAAATAAATAAACAAGGAGAAAACATTTACAATAAGGGCTGGTACTAAGAGTGTCTTAATCCAAGACAGGCATGGTTATTGCTATGAGGAAAATCTCAACTGTCGCGTGCCTCTGTTTGAATGTTAGCAGCATTTTATGCTTGTGATTTCTTTATGAGTTATACTTGGTTTGGACAGGTGGGGTGTCCTCCCTTTATTCACAGAAATGGGGAAGCAGAGGTTATTTTGCCCAGACAAATGACACTGTCAAGATTTGTTCTCTAGGTTTAACCCACTCAAAGTCCAGAGATCTTTTTTGTTAATTAACTGACAGGAGCATGCGTAGCTCTGGATCCTAGTGTTTGATGACCTTTTCAAGGCCCCTCTTCCCCACTTCCTAGACATGCTTCTGAAGGCACTGACTGCCCCTGAAGCTCTCTGAAGGATTTATCTGACAGAATAGCAAAACAGTTATTAGGAGGCTCAACCATGCACATTTTGGTGGAAACAGAATCTGATGTGCTAGTTTCTATTAAGAACTACTATTCTCATTGTAAAATGCCAAGGTGGGAAAGAAGGTCCTAAATGAGAAAGGTGGGTACATATCCAGGCTGAGGATATTAAAATAAGAATTGGGCATAGGAACAAAGAATTTCATCTTGCACAATAGTATTAGGGATTCAACTTGCAATGCTATTAGTAGAAATATTTCTAAACTGGCTCCACATTCAAGAAGGAGCCTGAACATACACATTTCCCTCTTTTCTCCTAATGGCCCATTGAAATAAAAGTAAAGGAATCAATTAAAGAATAAACTCATGCTATCTCAGAAAATGGGAAATGCTAGAGAAGATACTAGCATGCAAACAATTCCATTGTTGAAATAAAATTTTTAAAGATTTAAAATGGATGGACAGGATGCCACGTCCCACACAGCTAGGCAAAGGAACCACATTCTGCAAAGCGCTGGGAGGAGCCAGGAGAAGGGACCAGAAGAGAACTCCTAGAGGAGTCTGGACTTATTGTTGGGAGGAGCAATAGGGCTGCAGCAACAGTCATGGTTGCAGAGATATCATGAAGTACAGTGAATTAGTCAATAACCTCATCACCCCCTACTACCACCTCTCACAGAGGTGTTGAGATCCATCAGTGGACTGTGTGTGAACTCTGTTGCACATCATAGCCTGATGAACAGGATAATCTGGTGTCTGGAAACTTCCAAAGAATACTTCCTCTGGTTGACTGCCCAGAAACATTGTGAATTTCTGTTCTGCTCTGCCATGTCCCACACAGCACCAGAGATAGGGTGACCTGATGTAGCTGCACAGCCCCTCTGAAGTTGGGTGTGACCTGCCAAGATGCCAATCAACTAACTGACTGCAAGACCACATCCAGCAAGACTTCACCCTGAAACCTTATCCCCACCTTTGATGTACCCCCTTAAACCATGGGCACCATTTTCTAATTATCTAGCTCCAGCTCCTGTGTGCACTAGACCTATCAGGGTTCTGTCTTTAAAATTATCCTTTCTAACTCATTGTCTTTTGTTCTTCACCAATTATTCTAGACTTTAATTTCTCAGGAGGCTTATCCCTCTCAGCAGGCAATACTTCCTTGGCGAGGTGCTGGACACTCTGCAATACCTAGGCATTTTGTGAAAAGAAGAAAAAATAAACAGTTTCAGAAAGAAATTGAATAAAATGACTCTAAAAATCTAGGGATGTCAATGCCTCAGGGGAAAAAAATGCTCCTTATTTTGATATTTGAGTTATTTGCATCATGACTCCAGCAGAATCTTAATGGATATTTGGGATCTCCTGGTATATCAAGAGAAAGGATGACAGAGGTAAGATAGGAAGAGCACAAGACACGCATCTTTTAAAGAAGAGAGAGAAGAGGGAGAAACACAAAGGAACCAACAGAATCAAACAAGTTACCCAAATAGGAAATTTTATTCTGGGACTCCAAAGGGCCACAAGGTTGTAGATGGCATAGGTAGACCCAGTGGGAATCCTAGAATTGGTAGTACATGTGGCTCTCTGCCTTGTTAGAACTCCAACAGCATGCTTCATAAAAAGAAATCTCAATTCACTGGGAAGATACTGGAGATACAGGAAATTCAAATTTGTAAATTCTTAAATTATATAAAGAAAAACATATAACATTCAATGAGAAATTGACATATCCACAGTCAGAGTGGCTGATTTTAATACATATCTCAGTTCAGCTGAGATTGTGAAAGAGTCACTTTTTAAATCATGAGGTCTTATTTGCTCAATAAAATAAAATAATGAAAATTTGTAGGATCAGAAGGAAATAAATAAATGATCCTAATTCACTTGTTATGAATACTAGCTGTACTAGAAACTCCAGTAACTTATTAGAATATTTAATATGTTAAAACACAAAACAATTGTTTTTCTATAAGCCAGCAGTAAATAATTAGAAAATAACATTTCTAAAGGCTATTTAAAAGCATACATCTAACAAAAATATTTACAAAAAAACCCTGCACAGAAATGCATACAACTATTGAGAGAAACTGAAGAACACAAAAATAATCAGAGAGATATAGCACACATATTATTTAGGTAACTCACTACTGAAAAGCTGTGAATTCAATGTACATTTTCAGTGAAATCCCAAGTCGTGATCTCAGGCAGAATTTTGACCAAGTGATCCCAAATTTTGAGTGGAATTGCAAAAGATCAAGAAACCCAAGGTGCCCTCAAAGATAAAGAACTGAGTGAAAAGATTTCTGCTCTGCTAGGTATTGTAAGTGCAAGCACAAATTAAACATAAGAGGCTTAATTCTCTTTGTTGAAAATAAGGGAAGAGAGTTCTCCTCCCTCCCATTTCTTACAGTGTTTTCTTTTGTAAACTTGTGATTATAAATGTGAGTAAATCATTTTTCAAAAGCCTCTTGCCAATTTTATAACCCACAGTATCTTTCACAAGGACCTGAGAACCATCCCTTTGAAATGCAAACATCAAAGGATATAGCATCCCTGACTTCTTGGCTTCCTGGCTTCAAGCTGCAAAACCACCTTCTGTTTAAAGATATGAGAAGGCTATTTTTCCTTTGTACAGAGCCAATTAACTTACACAGATGGTCACTGGATGACTGGGTAAATTTTGAACTATGTGCAGCCAATTCTTTTTATTTGAGAACTAGTTATTGTTTATCTTGAAAACACACATGTAATGGGTTGTATCTACTTGACTGTATCAAAGGTTGAGATTTCTTTCTGTTTTCATCTCTTAGCAGATTGCCCCTCTGATGTGTATCACATTCTGGTCAAATGCATACTCAATAATAAGATTGACTTCTTTCTCTATTACCATTGTGGAAAGGCTTTTCTGATCTGGGACATTTCTGTTTTTCACTAGATTTCTCCAACATCACCAATTATTGTAAAGCTTTGTCAATTAAGGAAGTGTAATATTCGTTTAAAGACAGATAAATAGATACTTAGAGAGTTATCCAGAATATATCATGCAAAAACAGACACAGACATAAGGACTTTTAATTTATGACAAAGTCTAACCTATAGAAAAATGTGGAAATGAACAGTCTTTAATATATATGTTGCTCAGAGTAAAATATATATAAATTCTTCACTCCATCATTCCATTACAAAAATCACTTCTGATGAATTGTTGGCTAAATGAAAAAGGTGAAATAATTAATCTTCTAGAAGATAAAACATGAAAACATATGATAATATATTGATATTTTGCCATGACAAAAAAAGCAATTACAATGAAAAAATAAACGGATAAACTGGATTACGCATAAAGGACTCGTTTTCACCAAAGATTAAAGCATTAAAACATGGGAGAAGATATTTCTAAGATATATAATAAATGGCTTTGAATATATAAATAAATAATTTAAACCAATAATAATAAGTCAGATAACCTAATATTTTTTGAAATGGTAAGAAACTTAAATCTTTTTAAAAACATTTTATTTTAGTTGTAATTGGACACAATACCTTTATTTTATTTATTTATTTTTATGTGGTGCAGAGGATCAACCCCAGCACCTTGCACGTGCTAGGAGAGTGCTCTACCACTGAGCCACAACCCCAGCCCCAAGAAACTTCTTAATTTCATAAAAGAAGATATTTGAGATACAAATAAATATATCAAAAGACCTCAGTGGAAATGCAAATTAAAATGACAATGAGATACCATTATACAGTCACTAGAATGATCAAAATTTCAAAGACTAAGTATTTCAAATTTTGACAAAGTTTTAGTTCCTTTTGAACACCATTCACTGCTATTAGAATTACAAAGTAGGATAACCTCCTCAGATAATTATTTAATGTTATTTACTGAAATTTAATGTACATATACATTAAAATTCTATGCCTGGTTAAATAAATACATATGAAAATGTATGTACTAAATTTTACACCAAAATGCATGCATAAGAATATCCATAGCGGTGTTCTTCATAATACTCAAACGTTTGAAGTTGAAAGATGTCTCAAAATCTATCAACTTTAAAATGAACTGGTAAACCATGATACATATTCATACAATAGAGTACTTTTCAGACAATAGTGAAAATGAATATCTCACTGTTACACACAAAAGTATAGATGAAACAAATATAATGTTGAGCAAAAAAATCCAGAAACAATATAAGAATGTGTGTTTAATATGTATACATAATACATATTAGCATATATGTTTTAACATATGTGTATATGTAAATATATATTATATCATATATTTTTATATTATATATACCTGTAAAATGGTGGGGTTATTTGTATAATAGAGATTATCTTTATTAAAAAAGGGAGAGGTAATGATGAGGGAAGCCAGAATGAGGAGTTTAGGATCCTGATATTCTTCTTCTTTACTTGGTAGTATTTGCATGGCATATTCAATTTCAGATAGGAAATTTGTAAGAATTTCTACATGTATTATACTACAATGAACACTTAAAATAAGGAAACTTATTGTTTAGTGGCTGCAGAATCTGAGTTTGGAAAAATGAAAAAGTTGTTGAGATGGTTGCACAACAATGTAAGTTTACTTAATATCACTGAGCTGTACACTAAAATGTGGCTGAAGTGGAGAATTTTATATATTCTGTACATTCCATCATGATATAAAAAACCTCACGATAAAATAAATAGAAAGCAAAACAATGCATGAAGAAAAGATAGAAGATGGCTGATGGAGCAGTGGTTAATGTGCCATGGGAAGAATTCTCCTGGAGAGATTTAGTGATCCCTTCGTGGTCCACAGACTCAGGTACCACAGCGAATGTTTGGTCATGTGGAGCTGAGCAGGGGTGTGCTATAAGTTAAACAGGTAGCGATATATAAATTATTATAAAATACAAAAAATTAATCAAAGCAATAATCAAAATGTTCTCAAGTCCAAAAGCAGTAGTGGAAACCAAAGCAAGTAGACAGAAACATGAGAATAAAGGGTTTTCAGTTGATTGGGCTTGGCTGGTAAGAAGAGGTCAGAGGCAGAGGGCTCTGAGAAACACAGAAAGGGGGGGTGGATTTGCATATCTCTACATCTGAGACCCTGGATCACATTTCATAAAACAAATGGAAGAAGATTATTAATTGCTCATTATTTTTTTGTTATTCTCTACTAGAGTGATAATAAGAACCTAGTCACAATAATTTCTGAGGATAAAAAAGTCACCATCATTCCAAACTTACAATAGATAATAACACAACATAGCCAACTTGATAAGAGTCCATTTTTACGGCTGTATGAAGGGATAGCTATAAGAATGATCCCTAGGGATGGTCTTGGTGAGCTAGCCTAACTCAGCACAACTTATTCTGAGTCAAATGCATCTGTCTTTGGATTTCTTGCAGATTTACGCCAGTTTTCACATATTTTAAATTTCAAGACAAGTGTCTTGGAGAACTTGTAGTCCATGTCTGTTTCATTTATTTTGCTTGTAAATCTTATTTCTAAATTCATTTACTTTTCATTTGTTCAGACTCACTCAATTGTGAATGGTAAATTTAAAGACAAAACAGTTCTGGACCTTCCCCACCAAAAATTGACACTCTAGTAAATGACATCTGAATAAATCATTACCATAGCCATGTAAGACAATAAAGTAAGCCTTCCCTCATTACTCTTTGCTTCCACTAGCTTCTCCCTGCTGTTCCTAAAGGACATTGCTTGCATTTATTTCTTCTCCAGTCTTTACTCTCCATCCTGTATTTCTCTGCTCACTAGCACTGCCACTGATTTTGAATGTAACTTTGGAACTGCTTCATGAATTGATCAAGAACATGTTTCCTCTTCTGTTTTAAATAACATTTTTTTTGCTCTTGTTTTTTATTAGCTTCAATTTCCTTGAATTGTTTTTTTCACTTTATATGAAGATCTTGAGAGACAATTGCCTAATTTTAGTTAAAGAAAACTCCAAATACAATAGATTCTCATGATACTTATATAGTAGCAGCTTTTTCAGAGAATGTGGAAACTTGGTAGTTTTCATCTTAAAGAAAGTAAAAACGAGGCAAGTATACATAGTACATTAGATAATGAAAAATACTGAGGATATTTGGGAGCACAAAAAGACGTTGTTAACTCAGACAACTCTTCCCTAAATCAATAATCACTGTCAGAAAATAGCAGATTAGAATCCGATGACAGGGATGATTGTGGGCCTCATTGCTGGGTCAGAGAGGAATGCATAGTATCTGTTTACTTTCTCTGATCAAAAGCTCCCAGCTACCAATGTTGCTCCTATTGACCTTGATCCATTTTCCAATTCCCATGCTCGCTTGTGCATGATAGAAGCCAAGTCACTTATCTGCAGTCAGCAATTTGTCTTTACCAGTTTCAGGATGCTTCTTCAACATTCTGATCCTTAGAGTGTGAAAAACAAGAGGCTGATATGTGTGGTAGCCAATAGGAACCAATTGGACCTCACTTCTGAACTTGATTCTTTTTTTTTTATTGTTGGTCGTTCAAAACATTACATCTTTCTTGATATATCATATTTCACAATTTGATTCAAAAGGGTTATGAACTTCCATTTTTACCCCGTATACAGATTGCTCAATCACATCAGTTACATCAGTTACACTTCCATTGATTTACATATTGCCATACTCATGTCTGTTGTATTCTGCTGCCTTTCCTATCCTCTACTATCCCCCCTCCCCTCCCCTCCCCTCCCCTCTTCTCTCTCTACCCCCTCTACTGTAATTCATTTCTCCCCCTTGTATTATTCTTCCCTTACCCCTCACTTCCTCTTGTATGTAATTTTGTATAACCCTGAGGATCACCTTCCCTTTCCCTGCAATTTCCCTTCTCTCTCCCTTTCCCTCCCACCTCTCATCCCTATTTAATGTTAATCTTCTTCTCCTGCTCTTCGTCCCTACCCTGTCCTTAGTTACTCCCCTTACATCAAAGAAGACATTTGGCATTTGTTTTTTAAGGATTGGCTAGCTTCACTTAGCATAATCTGCTCTAATGCCATCCATTTCCCTCCAAATTCTATGATTTTGTCGTTTCTTAATGCAGAGTAATACTCCATTGTGTATAAATGCCACATTTTTTTATCCATTCATCTATTGAAGGGCATCTTTACGGAAATAGAGAGGCTAGCTTATACCCCCCCCACACACACACACAACACATTTTTGCAGGGTCACTATCTCTAAGGACCCAAAACACTAAAACATTGTCACCTTTCCTTTCAATGCAAGTTGTCACAGTTTTCACAACAGTAGCCATTTGTATTACAGCTAAAATAGATGGATAATGGAAGACGTCAGTGTTTCAAAAATAGTTTGCAGCAATAAAAAGTGGAATATTCTTGTTACCCTCTCATGATAAAAAGGAGTACAGACTCCAACCAGTGGAGAAGGATAATATAGTCCCTTATTTGTTCCTAAGAAGGGAGGAAAAAAATCTCAAAAAAAGAATATCTCTATGGACTTTTTCAGGAAAGTACAGAAAAAAATACTCATGCACAAACACAAGCTTTGAATGATCCTATTTTACAGCTACTAGTATTGCTGTTCCTTTGCATGAAATGGTCTTCTCCTGTGCAAATATAATTGCTTTATTTTAATTATGTCACTTTGCTTTCTTTTCTTGCGAGGGTCTCTGATTGACAGTTTGATGGATTTTTTTTTTTTTTTTAGAATTAGGTTCAAGTGAGTCTAGTAAGTTAATTGAAAGGGCTGTGCATTTTAGACCACCTGTATCTCAGCTGTCTTAGAGGTATAAGCATGTCAATAGTCAACTGGGTTAATTTGTCTTATTTCTTGAAACAAAGCAATCAATCAAATTTGTAGACTATAAAAGGAAAATACAACATTTAATTGGAAACTGAGTAAAGACGAAAACTTTAAATTACAGTGTGACTTTTACTTGAATGGTTACAATAAGTCATCAACCGATGAAAAGCAGAATTTCCAAGGTATACTATCTACAGCCTAAAATTATGGGAATAATCTCTGGATAAGAATGGAGAAGTACCTTCCTCCATATCTAATAACCAGTGCTTGAAGAATGGATGAGAAACTCCCAAATACACACATTTGGAAGGCCTTTGGGGAACAAATCTGGACTGTACTAAAAGAGACAGGGACATTGCAGTTGCTAGAGGTCTGTGTAGGTCCCATTCCTACAAGAAACATTCTGAGTTAGTTACACTTACTCTCAAAAGTTCCAGGGATACTGGGCTCCAAGTAGTGAAGGGAATTGAGACAATTTGATATACTCTTGATAAAGAATAGAATTTCAAGGAAGGTTTGGTATCTGAGGTTGCTAATGCTTCCTGACATTGCCAAAAGACAGCAATATCCCACATGATGTGCTTCAAGAAATCAAAGTACTGGTGAGTTTCTCCCCTTTTCATTTACCTTCATTCCACAGAAGCCAAAATAACCTTTTATGGGGAACAGTAAATAGAAAATTGCTGGTGAAAAATATGTGGTTTTTAAATAAAAAAAAATTTAATATAAAATTAAATACACATATCATAGATCCAGAGTACTCTTTATTAATAGCATGTTGATAACACTCTATCTAGAAGGTTTCTTCTATTCACTGTTTCTTCGCATCAATACCACTTATATTTGGTACGATTTTTAACAAGCCATAGTACTGAATTTTGAAAACACATAATTGCATATAATAATTATTTTATGTGCCAAGAATTATTTTATTTTCTCCATTTGGAAATGTGGTGACGAGGGTGTAGTGATAATCTTTGCTTTGTGACCTTTGGCTTCTTCAAATGGAAAACTCCTGAACTAATTGTGTAGAATGAATGTAATAACCACAACCCTCAAGGACATACTTCAGTGAGCAAACCCTGGCATCATCTACTGAAGGCAATTTCATATCTGATTCAAAGTGGAAATTCCCAGGAATTGGGAGCTACTCTGGCTAGGAATGATCCAAATAAGAAAATAAAAAGGATCTTAATTTCTTTTTGAAAGTGTTCTTACAGTACTAAAATGTAACCAAAAATTTTTCTTTGAATCATTTCCAAGTATGACTCAGTTACACATGTTATATCCACAATTTTGTTCAAACATCACAACTATTTCCAAAATTTTCCAAAACCTCAAACAGAAATTCTATCTATTAAGCAGTGACTACTAATTTGTTTTCTGTTGATGTGAATTTTTTTATTCTATATATTTTATGTAAGTGGAATCATGCAATATTTGTCCTTTTGTATTTAGTAAAAAAAAATAAAAGTAATCTGGAAAGTGATGTGGAAAGATGGTAAAGATAAGACTGAGATCCCTTTGGAGAATATTAACTTCTGTAATTTTCAGGCTTATCAGAAGAGAGAAAAAAGCATTCTCCTGATCAGTAATTATATGTCTGGTACCAGAGCCATGTTGATTTGCTTAAGATAAAACTTTCTACACAGCAATACTCATTGCAATCAACTCACGATGGAGCTTTCATTCAACTTTGATTTTTCAAGATCCTATTGCCACAACAATACCTGCCTTCAATAATCTCTTGGAAGGTGCCAGTCTTGTGTGCAGCTAATTCTGGTGCCAAATACCCTATCACTCAGAGCACAGTTGTAGATAACAAAAACACCCTTGATAGTTTAAACCGATACACAACGTAATACACAGAATTAAAAGCTTGCAAAATTGCTGGAAGAGTGCAGAGAACCAACTCCTGGCCAACCTTCTAGGTTTGACTCAGAAAAAAACCAGCAACCAGCTCCTAATGGAATTGCTTCCAGGAATCTGGGAATCAAAAACAAAACAAATAAACAAACAAAAGACCTTTCCAATTTGTAGGAACAAATCAGCTTAGCTAAGATCTGGGAGAAAGAAATCTACCACCAGAACTATTGCTTTTAGAAAAATATCACCATATTTGTGATCTGAGTTACCAGAAATAGCAACAATATTTATTATCCCCAGGATGCCTCCCTCTACTGGGAAATAGACACCTCACATACTGCCTTCTAGTCAGAGAAAGTATGTCTTTCTGATGGAAATCACATTGTATCCAGACTCTTAACTACAAGGACAAGTGTAACTTTTATTTTTATTTTTTCATTCTCTGTAGTAGAGAATAATATTCTAGAAAGCTTGGAACATGATGGATGGATAAATCTGCCATGACCCCCAGAGATGCTTACTCTAGCCATATACAATGTTAAGAAGAATCCGTGGTGCGTTATATAAAAGGCAAAATTTTCTGGTATTTGCACACACACACACAAAAATAAAATAAAATAAAATATTAACTGGAATTTGATCATAATGATATGGCTACTGAATTCCAGTAAAGGAATCATCAAAAGTAAGATCAGTGATGTTTGTTTAAGGATTGTTTTAAAAGTGGTTGCTAATACCTAAAGACCTTAAACTACCATGTGACATAAATTATTTAAGACAACAAATGGCTTACTGTCTTAAATATGTGTGTAACTTAAAGGTAACTCAGTGAGTGAAAAATTAATGTGCTTTGTTTTCCATAAGTTATTTGAAAATCTGTTTGCGGAGGAACTTCATAACTTTTTAAAAAGATATCAGTCAGGTACTCTCTCTTCTCTAGTAATTTCCCTTCTTTCATGTAATCTTTTTCTTTTTTCCTGGATTCCACATATGAGAGAAAACATACAATCCATGTCTTTCTGAATCTGCTTTATTTGGCTTCCCACAATTATCTCCAGTTTCATCCATTTTCCTGCAAATGATAGAATTTGGTTCTTCTTTATGGCTGAATAATACTTCATTGCACGGATGCACATGTGTGCGTGCACACACACACACACACACACACACACACACACACACATATGCCCCACATTTTCTTTATCCATTAATCAATTGATGGGCATCTAGGCTGACTCTGTAACTTGACTATTATGAATAGTGCCAGTATAAGCAGGGGTATGCAGGAGTCTGTTTTATATGCAATGCCACATTTGACAAGTATTATGTTCTTTAACTACCAACAGTCTGTGCTTAAATCTTTATTCACCTGTCACCACAACCAAATCATAGTGTTAATCAGCAGCCTTTAAAAATAGTCTATTTTGTTCATAAATATTTACATTTTCCACATCTCATAGTTTCCCTTCAATATATTTTTAAATTTATTTATTTATTTCTTCTAATTTGTTATACATGACAGCAGAATGCATTTCAGTTCATAGTACACAAATGGAGTACAATTTTTCATGTCTCTGGTTGTACATTCATGTCTTCATACATGTACCTAGGGTAATGATGTCCATCTTATTCCACCATCTTTCCTAACCCCATGCCCCCTCCCTTCCCCTCTCTTCCCTTTGCCCTATCCAAAGTTTTTCCATTCCTCCATGCTCCCCAACACCACATCCCCATTATGGATCTGCTTTCACTTATCAGAGAAAACATTTGGCCTTTGGTTTTTTGGGATTGGCTTACTTCACTTAGCATGATATTCCCGAACTCCATACACGAAAATGCCATGATTTTATTCTGTTTTAATGCTGAGTAATATTGCATTGTGTGTGTGTGTGTGTGTGTGTATGTATATATATATATATATATATATATATATATATATATATATATATATATATATATCACAGTTTCTTTATCCACTTAACTATTGAAGGACATCTAAGTTAGTTCCACAATTTAGCTATTGTGAATTGTGATTCTATAAACATTGCTGTGACTGCATCACTGTAGTATGCTGTTTTTAAGTCCTTTACATATAAACCAAGGAGAGGGATAGCTGGGTCAAATGGTGGTTCCATTCCAAGTTTTCTAAGGAATCCCCATACTGCTTTCCAGATTGATTGCACCAATTTGCAGTCCCTCCAGCAATGTAAGAGTGTGCCTTCCCCCCCTCACATCCTCACCAACAATTATTGTTGCTTGTATTCTTAATAACTGCCATTCTGAATGGAGTGAGATGAAATCTTAGAATAGTTTTGATTTGCATTTCTCTAATTGCTAGAAATGTTGAACATTTCTTCATATATTTGTTGATCGATCTATGTCTTCTTCTGACAAGTGTCTGTTGAGTCCCTTAGCCCATTTATTGATTGGGCTTTTTTTGTTTGTTTGTTTTGGTTTGGTTTTTTAGCCTTAAGTTATTTGAGTTCTTTATATATCCTGGAGATTAGTGCTCTATCTGATGTGCATGTGGTAAAAATTTGCTCCCATTTTATAGGCTCTCTCTTCACCTCACTGATTGTTTCTTTTGCCAAGAAGAAGCTTTTCAGTTTGAAACCATCCCATTTATTGATTCTTGATTTTATTTCTTGTGCTTTAAGAGTCTAAATAAGGAAGTAGGGGCCTATTCTGACATGATGAAGATTTGGGTCTACTTTTTCTTCTGTTGGATGCAGGGTCTCTGGTATAATTCCTAGGTCCTTGATCTACTTTGAGTTGAGTTTTGTGCATGGTGAGAGATAGGAGCTTAATTTCATTTGCAGCATATGGATTTCCAGTTTTCCCAGCACCATTTGTTGAAGAGGCTATCTTTTCTCCGATATATGTTTTTGGAACCCTTGTCTAGTAGGAGATAACTGTGTTTATGTGGGTTTCTCTCTGTGTCCTCTATTCTGTACCATTGGTCTACAAGTCTATTTTGGTGCCAATACCATGCTGATTTTGTTGCTATTCCTCTGTAGTATAGTTTAAGATCTGGTATAGTGATGCCACCTGCTTCACTCTTCTAACTAAGGATTGCTTTGGCTATTCTGGGTCTCTGACTTTTCCACATGAGTTTCATGATTGCTTTTTCTATTTCTGTGAGGAATGCAATTGGGATTGGGATTGTAACTGCATTAAATCTTTGTAATTCTTTTGGTAGTGTGGTCATTTTTACAACATTAATTCTGCCTATCCAAGAATATGGGAGATCTTTCCATTATCTAAGGTTCTCTTTTGGTTCTTTCTTTAGTGTTCTATAGTTTTCATGTTAGAGGTCTGTCTTTTATCTCTTTTATTAAGTTGATTCCCAAATATTTTCTTTTCTTTCTTTATTTTTAAGGCTTATTGTAAATGGGGTAGTTTTCCTAGTTTCTCTTTCAGAGGATTCCGAATCCTTAACAATGTACAGAAATGCCTTTGATTTATCAGTATTGATTTCATATCCGGCCACTTTCCTGAATTCATTTATTAGTTCTTGAAGTTTTCTGGTAGAATTTTTTGGATCCTGTAGATATAGATTCATGTTGTCAGCAAATAGTGATAGTGTGAGTTCTTCTTTTAATATCCTATTGGTATCCCTTTAATTTCTTTCTTCTAATTGCTATGACTAGAGTTTCAAGAACTATGTTAAATAGAAGTGATAAAAGAGGGCATCCCTGTCTTGTTCCTGTTTTTAGAAGGAATACTTTCAGTTTTTCTCTATTTAGAATGATGTTTGCCTTGGGCTTAACATACATAGCTTTTACAATGTTGAGATATGTTCATGTTATCCCTATCTTTTCTAGTGTTTTGAACATGAAAGGGTGCTGTATTTTGTCAAATGCTTTCTCTGCATCTTTTGAGATAATCAAATGATTCTTTAAGTCTATTGATGTGATGAATTACATTTATTTTTTTCCATATGTTGAACCATTCTTGTATGTCTGGGATGAAACCAACTTGATCATGATGCACTATATATTTTTTTTAAGAGTGAGAGAGAGTGAGAAAGAGAGAGAGAGAGAGAGAACTTTAATATTTATTTTTCAGTATTTGGCGGACACAGCATCTTTGTCTGTATGTGGTGCTGAGGATCGAACCTGGGCGCACGCATGCCAGGTGAGCGCGCTACCACTTAAGCCACATACCCAGCCTGGTGCACTATATTTTTAATGTATTTTTGTATTCAATTTGCCAGAATGTTATCAAGAATTTTTGCATCTATGTTCATTAGAGATATTGGTCTGAAGTTTTCTTTCGCTGATGTGTCTTTGTCTGGTTTTGGAATTAGGGTGATATTGGCCTCATAGAATGAGTTTGGAAGTGTTCCCTCTTTTTCTATTTCATGAAATAGTTTGAGGAGTATTGGTGTTAGTTCTTCTTTGAAGGTCTTATAGAACTCAGCTGTGAATCCATCTAGTCCTGGGCTTTTCTTGGTTGGTAGGCTTTTGATGGCATTTTCTATTTCATTGCTTGAAATTGATCTGTTTAACTTATGTATATCATCCTGATTCAGTTTGGGTAAATCATATAACTTTAGAAACTTGTTGATGTCTTCAGTATTTTCTATTTTATTGGAGTGCAAGTTTTCAAAATAATTTCTAATTGTCTTCTGTATTTCTGTAGTGTCTCTCTTGATATTTTCTTTTTCATCATGGATTTTGGTAATTTGAGTTTTCTCTTTCATTCTCTCCTTTAACATGCTGAGGTTTATTAATTTTATTTATTTTTTCAAAGAACCAACTTTTTCAATTTTTCTGTTTCTTTTGTTTCAATTTCACTGATTTCAGCTCTGATTTTAATTATTTCCTGTCTTCTACTACTTTTGGTTGTTGACTTGTTCTTCTTTTTCTAGGGCTTTGAGATGTAATGTTAGGTCATTTATTTACTCACTTTATTTTTCATTTAAGGAATTAATTCTAAGTAATGAACTTTCCTCTTAGTACTGCCTTCATATTGCCCCAGAGATTTTGATATGTTTTAACATTGTTCTCATTTACTGCTAAGAATTTTTTATCTCCTCTTTGATGTCTTCTACAATCCGTTTGTTCATTCAATAGCATATTATTTATTCTACAGGTATTGGAGTAGCTTATATTTTTTAATTTTATCATTGATTTCTAATTTCATTCCATTATGATCTCATAGAATGCAGAGTAGTATCTCTACTATTTTGTGTTTTCTAAAACTTGCTTTGTGGCATAACATGATCTATTTAAGAGAAGGATCCATGTGCTGCTGAGAAGAAAGTGTATTTACTTGTTGATGAATGAAATATTCTATATAGGTCTGTTAAGTCTAACTTATTTATTGCATTATTGAGTTCTATAGTTTCTTTATTTAACTTTTGTTTGGAACATCAATCCAGTGGTGAAAGAGGTGTGTTAAAGTCACCCAGTATTATTGTGTTGTGTTTTATTTAACTGTTGAAATTGAGAAGAGTTTGTTTGATGAATGTAGTTGCTCCATTGTTTGGGGCATGTATATTTATAATTGTTATGTCTTGTTGATTTATTGTTTGCTTAGTTCCCTTAAGCAGTATGAAATATCCTTCTTTATCCTTTTTGATTAACTTTGGCTTGAAGTCTCCTTTACTTGATACAAGGATGGAAACCCCTGCTTGCTTATGCAGTCCATGTAAGTTGTATGTTTTTTCTCAACTTTTCACCTTTAGTCTGTGGATGTCTTTTCCTATGAGATGAGTCTCTTTTTTTCCCCAACTCTCTTTTTTTTAATTTGTTTTAAATAGTTACATATGACAGTACAGTGACCTTGACATATCATACATTTGAATCATATGGGATATAATATCTCATTTTTCTGAGTATACGGGTTGCAGAATCACATTGGTCATGCAGTCACATATAATGTCTGTTTCATTCTACTGTTCTTCCTATCTCCCGAATCCCTCCCCTCCCCTCCCATCACTTCTCTCTATCTAGGGTAATGCTATTATTTTTTTCTCACATCTTCATACATGTATTTTGTATAAAAATGAGGCTCTCCTTCCACCATCCTGCAATTCCCTTTCACTCTCCCTTTCCCTTCCACCCCTCTTCCCTATGTAGAGGTAATCTTCTTCCCATGCTCTTCCTCTCTTCCCCATTTTGAGTCACCCTCCTTATATCAGAGAAGACATTTAGCATTTTTTTTTTGGTGGGGGGGATTGGCTAACTTCACTTAGCATAATCTGCTCTAATGTCATCCATTTCCCTGCAAATTCCATGATATTATTTTTTTAGTTCTGATAAATATTCCATTCTGTATATATGCCACATTTTTTAATCCATTCATCCATTGGGGGGCATCTAGGTTGGCTCCACAGTCTAGCTATTGTGAATTGTGCTGCTATAAACATTGATTTGGCTGTGACCCTGTAGTGTTGAATATATCACAATGGAACCATCATGGTGAAGATTTAAAAAGAATAGAAAAGAAAAGCCCAGGAACTCTGCCAGTTGGCACATTGACATTGTGGCATTGGTATCTTGTTTGCTTAGTCCAAAGCCTTCAGTTCAGACAAAGGTAGAGGAAGGAGAAGACATATTGATTCAAGTAAAAGAGAAGGTCTCTCAAGTTAGTCAGAAAGAGGAAAAGATTCAAGTAAAAGAGAAGGTCTTTTGAGCTAGTCAGACAGAGGAAGGAAGTTTAGAACAGAAAAAGCCATTAAAAGACTTCTGACACAACTCTGACTCTCTGAAGTATTCCCCACGGATCAGCTGATGTTGTCCATCTTGCTGACAACCTGTTGGAAGAGCAGGTGGCAGGTCTGGCAGATGCACACGGGCCGGGCGCTGTGCACTAGACACCCGGTCAGTTCTGCGCTGCTGTTGGCAAAGTCCAGCAGCAGCTTCCGGTACTCGGGATCCAGATTCTGCAGATTCAGGGGTAACATCAGTGGCCCAAAACCTCCGCCCCATAGCAGGGATATGGTCAAGTCCTCCACCTCCAGCAGTTGCTGCTCGGACAGGAGGTCGAGCAAAATCCTGCACGGACTACTGCCGAAAGGGAGCGCATCCAAGGCCAGCCTCGACCACAGTGGCAATAACAGAAGCAGCCACCTCAGCAGCGACATTCTCCGCTGCACCACTGTTGGGTCCTGATCCATCACTGGGTTCTCAAGCCCCAAGTCGCACACCACTGCTTCTCTGTCCCCCAAAGGGCACAACCCCAGGCAAGAGGAAAAGATTCAAGTAAAAGAGAAGGTCTTTCCAGCTAGTCAGACAGAGGAAGGAAGTTTAGAGCAGAAAAAGCCATCAGGGGAAAAGTTACAACAGGAGACTGCTACTAACACCTTTCTATCACCAGAGGGCGTAAGTGTCCAACCAACAGCGCCACCTCCATATGCTGGGAGGCCCCCAACCCCCACAGTTGATAGTTGGGATTCTCAGACAGGATCTCAAGTATTAACATGCCCTGTATTTGAGGCAGGAGGGCAGCGAATTCACCATGCTTTAAATTTCAAAATAGTGAAGCAGCTAAAAGAGGCTGTAACAACCTCTGGTCCTCAAGCACCCTTCACTGTAAGCATGGTCGAATCCATTAACAACTTGAACATGATGCCAGCAGATTGAGCTAATATGTGTAAAGCTGTGCTAAATGGAAGACAATACCTGTTATGGAAGGTTGCCAATGAGGAATTTTGCAAGGAGACGGCTAGGCGAAATGCAGCAGCTGGTTATCCTCAGAGAAATCTAGATATGTTGTTAGGAAAGGGACCTTATGAGGATCAGCAGCAACAAATTGCATATGATCCTAGTGTATATGCACAAATTGCTGCAGATGCAGTTAAGGCATGGAAGACTTTACAAGGACATGGAGGTTTACAAGGTCAATTATCTAAGGTAATACAAGGAGCTAATGAACCTTATGCTGAATTTGTAGATAGGCTTATTTAAATAGCTACCAGAGTTTTGGGCAATACAGAACAAGCCATGCCATTACTAAAACAACTGGCTTATGAGCAAGCAAATCATTGGTACAGAGAAGTCATTAGACCATGGAAACATGGAGATTCAAACACATATTAAATTATGCAGAGACATTAATGAACAAGAGCAAGTCGTGGCAGCTGCAGTAAAACAGGCTTTAGATGCAAGGCCAAGAACATGCTACAATTGTGAACAAACAAGACATTTTAAAAGGAATTGCCCCATAGGAGGAGGGTTTAACAAAACTAGGTATCAAAGGAGTAGAATACTGGGTATTTGCCCACGATGCCGTAGAGGGAGACATTGGGCTAATGAATGCTGTTCTCAAACCACCATAGAGGGTACTCCATTATCAAAAAACAAATAAGGACCAGGTGTTTATCCACAATATCATGGAGAAAGGGAGAGACTTGTGGGAAGCCGGTGGTGGCAGTTGGGCTCTGAAGGTTTTTCCTGAGGAGCTGTTTTGTTTGGCGTGTGTGGTTCTAAAACTAAAGTTCATTTCTTTTGACAAGTGGCTCCTGAATTGTGCCCAGCCAGACTGCGGCACTGTAGTATGCTGTGTTTTTAGGTCTTTTGGGTATAGTCCAAGAAGAGGAATAGCTGGGCCAAATGGTGGTTCCATTCCCAGCTTTCCAAGGAATCTCCACACTGCTTTCCAAATTGGCTGCACCAATTTGCAGTCCCACCAGCAATGTATGAGTGTGCCTTCCCCCCCACCCACCACATCCTCACCAGCACTTGTTGTTGTTTGACTTCATAATGGTTGTAATATACTACTCACACATCCAAGTCCTCAGTAGCTTGTCCATGAAAAGTACTTGGTTTCACAAATGCTGGGGAATGTGAAGGAGGGAGAAGGGATAGAGAAAAAAGAAAAAAAGAAAAAAATCTCAAAGAAAAAGTAAAGGATTGTTTCTGTTGGAGTTCAGTATCTTTCCTGCTTCCTTTCTCATCCAATAGGTGGGGTTGTCTGTTGTTTACTGGTATCTCCACCCTCATGATGGTGAAGGTTATTAAAGTGGGAGGGTTGGTTTTGGAGGCAGAACTCCTGAATGTGGGGTATAACATTTGCTGATCCCCGTTGGGAGATTGCATCCCAAAGATCTCCTTTGGGCCCACTTGTGTGATGTGGGTGCCTCATCTTATCTCCTTATATCACCTGTGTCCCTCACAATTCCTGGTCTCTACTTTAGCCTCTAAACTGTATCTCACTCACCCTCTCCCTTTCTACTTCCTAATCAGGGGTCTTTCTCTCTGGCGGTCTTGTGTGCTGCTCCATGGGGCCTGCAAGCACCTGTCACTGAGAACTGTTTTTTGCCCAGTTCAGGACCAGTCTTCTAGAGCTGCAAACCGGCCACATAGATGCAAGCACTGTGCCTGGTTAGTGGCGACAGGGGAGAGTGGGAGATGGAGATGATAGATACCTTGATATTGCTTCTAGGCCCCAGGTAGTGTCCCAAGCTGCAAGTTGCCCCAACTAAAGATGGCAATGGTGGTGGCAAGGATAAACCAATTTGAGAATAAAGGTGTCCCAAGATGGAGGTGGCTGCTCTCAGAGATGGGGTGTCGGTCAGACCGTGTTGGGCAGTGTGTTTGGAGATCCAGCTCTGAGCAATGTTGTGGCTGGCAGCTGTCTCCAGACCCTGTCCAGTGTCCCCAGGTGCAGGTGATTATGGCACCAGTTGCAGTGTCCCCAAGATGGAGGTGACCAGGGGAGCCCCACGCTGGTAGATGAGGGTCCACACGGGAGCATCAGCCAGAGTTCCTGCACGAGAACTGATGCTGAGGGTCCTGTTTAGCAAGGTGGCTGGAGGGTACTGCACAGATGCTGAGGCCTACCCGTGTGGACAGAGTGGCCAGGATTCCTGCACAGGAGCAGCTTTGGGGGGTCCTCTAAGGAGTGTTTCCACTACTTGAATCACAGGTTATGATACGGCCTCCCTCTAGCCCACCATCTTGGATCCCTCTCCCTTCACTATTTTGCTTTATTTTGGGGGGCTCTTGCTTTCTCATACAGTATAAACTTGAGTTGTCAATATTAATTAGTTATCTATTCATGTTTCTATTGGAACTAGGTTGACTCTTGGGTTAGTTGAGCCTTCTTGCCCATGAGCCTACTATGTTTCATCTTTTATTTAGTTTTATATTTAAAAAAAAAACATGATTTTATCCACCGAGTACTCTACATCTTGTGTTTTATTCATACATATCTTATATGTAGCCTAAGATTCTTGAAACACTATTCCTGATAATTAAATCATAACCTTATTCCTTAGCTTCTCACTCATCAAGTTGTTGGTTGCTTTGATTTCATTCTAGCTGATTGATAATTGATGGAATTTTAATTTTTAGTGGTTTTATGCATTCTGTTTTCCCAAGGAGTCAGGCTTTTTTAAAAAAATATTTTAGCAATCAAGCATAATACTGTAATAGCAGTGATAATCCTGAAATAAAAGGGTGGTTCTTTGAATAACAGAATAGCTGTCTGAAAATACAAATAATCTGTCCTATAAAAAGAAAACCCCCTCCTTTGGTGATGCTTAAAATGTCAGTCATTTTATGACAATTTGGTATGAAAAAAAAAAATGAGAACCCAGGATGTGAGGTTTGTAATCCATAATGAAGACGATACTCGGAAGCCCACAATCTTCCATCTTAGTGTGTTGATAAAGCTCTGTGCCAGGTTCCACTTTGTGGCTCTGCCTGTTCTACAATCAGGTGTTTTAGTCGGATGCCTCTAGAACCCAGAATATAGTGATAGAGTGACATTTTGGCCTTTCCTCTAATGGTTTCCAAATTTCTACATTGAGAAAGCTGAAGGAGGGAATATAAACTATCATTGTTTTGGTACTTGTTTCTTCATTCTCATTTTAAAATACAAAATTAAAATTAAACCATGTACCAGGTACTGCACATTGTGCCTTGGGCTATTTCCCCCATTTATTTCTTCTTCCTCTCTCTTTTGCATTGATTCTTCCATGTACGGAAGCACTCACAAGTACAGTTCTTCTGGTTTAGAAATTTGTTTTTGACTACAAGTTCATGTTCTCAGGCAATTCTGTCTTCTCCTTCTTGAAATAGCTAATTTGGTCATAAAGTATTGAAGTTTGTGGCTAATTTGTCTAAGTTCATTTGATGTTGTGGACTCTTTTCATCAAGGGTTTAAAAATAAAAGTTAGATGAGGAATAAAAATAGGATTATGTACAATCTGCTTAAATTAAAGGAATTTCCTCTAACAATCTTAGGAAAACTATCACTTCTTTGAGACTGAATCTTGCTCAAAAATAAGCTTTAATTTACTGCTTCCAATGCTGGTTTCCCCAATGTTAAGGTGGTTCTGGAGAGTTAAGAACTGTAAAACATCAAAAAAACCAAAATCTAATCTACCATTTTCTGTTATATAAATTTAGGATAGAAGGAAAATAGAACAAGGATATTCAGCAAATATTCAGTGTCCTAGGGAATTAAAGGAAACTTTATTCTCAAGAACAGTTTAACTCTAGTTGAAAATTTTAAACTTATTCCAGTAGATTCAGTTCATCTTAGAACATAGATTTCCCCTTCTATTTTCAGTATCAATACAACTCAGCAATTTTTGTTTGTTTGTTTGTTTGGGGCAAATCTAAACTAGAACAATTCTTTTTCATTTTCTGCTTTTATAAGTACAATGAAAACTCAGAAAGTGGCTTTTTGAAAAGTAAAATTTACCAACTTCATTTTTTGTAAAGTTCCACCTTTTAATGTTGTATTTCTATCCTTATGTTCGCCCAATATTTACTGAGTGCCTCTTCTGAATTAGGTACTTCTCTGGGTACTAGTGAAGTGGGGTACCCCCTTTCTCCACAGAAAAGCCTGCTTCACCATGGCTGATTTTAGAACTGTCAGCAAAAGAGTCCATTGTAGATAAACTTCCTATTTTCATGTCACCCTGCTTACTTGGCCACTGGCCGAGAAGATACCAGCACTCCAGGTGCTGGACACTCCCTTACTAGTTTTTCACAAATGTATCCAATATAGTACTTTGAAGAAATGTGCAAACAAGGCCTCTGCCCTTGAGCTGGGCTTCACAGAGATGTCTACATTTTTAAGATAAGTTACAAATGGGCCCATGGTAACAGCTGGCAGGGGGAGGAAAGAAAGGGGAGATGAAGCTCTCCCCTTATCAGGTGTTGTCCTTGAAGAGTTAACATGCCCAGAACAGTGAAAGAAAAAGCTGCTTTTATGTTAACTTCTGCAGACTTCGAACTTCTAAGCCCCTCCCCTTACACTCTGGGTATAAAACTCTGAAACTCCCTGAACTCAGGGTTCAGGGGATTGATTGATTACAGCAAAGGCTGTACCCTCTGAACCTGGCTGCAGCCAAATAACACTGTTTCCTGCTGTCTTCGGTGCCTTGCCTCATTTGTCCCTATAACACTAGTATTAGAAAGAACATTGAGACATAATTTCCTGTTCTTGAGAGGATGAAATTCAATAGGTGAAGAAACATTCAACTTCTGCTCCTGGTTTGTGATACTTTGGAGGTAATCATCTCATGGTATTATAAAATAAGAGCAACTTGGGAGATGCTGAACTCAGCATGCTTAGTATTATTTTTTAACATTTTGCAGCATGTAGCTAACCATCACTCCAGATTCTGCAGATATGTTAGAGAGTCAACCATAGTCCCAGAGTCTACTGGGCAAGAGGGCTATCTAAGCATATTATTGCAATATCACATGACCCAAGGAAGCCATTTATAGCTCAGAATGACCCAGGTAAAATTTCATAGAGCAGGTAAGATTTGAATTGGTAGAATGAAAATATACAGTGATGTCAGTAAAGGCAAGATTTTACATGGGAACATTTTATAGGAAAGGGTGGGAGGTAGGCTGCGAAGGTCACAAAGACCAGACCCAAGTACCTTATGTATTATTCTGAGGAATTACACTATATTCTACAGAATGATAAAAAGTGAATGTCTAGTATGAATGAATTGACAAGACCAAATAGAATCAATTCATAGAAAGCCTTTTAGAGCCTCTTCTGGGTTCATTCTTATTTTTTTTTTCACCACTCAAATTATTGGCACGGTCTTGCACAGTAGTTAAGAATGACAAATATCAAAATATCGATCAGGCAAAAACTATTAGCACTTCAAAATGATTAATTCATTTAATAGGGAGACAGTGCAGTTAAAAACAAAAGCAAGCCATGTATTTAAGCATGCTCACCACTGGATAAAAATCAAGAAAGATGATTACTCATTTAGCAAGCATTTGTTATACCTAACAAGTATGAGGTTATGTTTTTAAGTAATGATAATATGGCAGAGATAAAAAACAATATTTTTTTCCTATAAGTGCTTGTAAGAGCTTATATACTGAGTCAAAATAAATAAACAATAAATACATAACAAAGTAAATAAATACATATGTAAAATAATTGCTGATAGGGACAAATGCTAATGAGGACACATGCACACACACACACACACACACACACACACACACACAAAACACAAAGTAAAAAAAAATGGTTAGATAGATGTAAGAGAGGCTACTTGAGTCTGGGTAGTCAGGAAAGTACCTTTAAGCAGATACTTGAAATTTGACTTGAAGAATTGAAAGTAGTCACTCCTACAAAGTTCTAGAGAAAGAGTATTTTAGGCAATCAGAAAACATATTATCCTAAGGGTGTAAATTTGCAGAACAGAGAGGAGTCACAGAAGCTGGAATTTAGCAAATAAATCAGAGAGTTTTATGAGAAGTTCAGAGAAATAGCCAGGGATCTGTTCATACTGAGTTTGAAAATGCATCGTCAAGAAATGAAATGTTATTCAAATTTCAGAGAGCAGGCAGCTGGTGATTTTTAAAGTGTACATTGTCAACTAACAAATAAAATATGACTTTCAATAAAAGATCTAGAAGGGACTGCTAGAATAATACCAGATCAGTAAGAAAGTTGTTTCAAGTAACTCATGCAAAATAGACAGCAGTAGAAATAGTAGCATTATAACAGGTCTGAAATGTAACTTCCTTTGAATTGTAGCCCACATAAACAAGCCAGAACCTACATGCTAAACCCAAACAGAAAAATGCCTGCTAAAATAGAACATGTAATTAGAATCAATAGTAGCTTAATATAATAAACAAACTGCCTGTGATTCACTTGACATAGTAAAAAACAAGAGTCAGGAATCACAAATCAGATGGGAAAAGATAAGCAACTGTTGTAATAGTAACATAAAATTATTGTGGAATTATCTGGCAAGGATATATAATCATAAAAGTGCTTCAGGAAGCAATTACAAATTAACTCAAGAACAATTAATAAATCACACAAAAGAAATTAATATAAAATGGTAAAATGGAAATAGTAGAACTAAAAATTATAGTAGCCAAAATTCATAAACAAAGAAAAAAAGACCTACAAATTCCTCGAATTATGAATCCACAAGTGCAGGTACAAGTACAGAAAAGACATACATAGAATAGGCTTGAGAGGTTCCCAGAATCTCTAGCCACAATGAAAGACATCTTTCCCTGCCAGTCCTTAAAGACTGGAAGAGATGACTATTTTTTCAAATGCACAGATACTGATACAAAGCTACAAGAAACACAAAGAATCAGGGAAATATAATCTATTAAATCAAGCAAAAGAAATCTCTAGTAACGGACTCTAAAGAAATGCAGATGACACAACAAAGATCAGAAAAACAAAAAGTAAAGAAAATGAGAATATCACAAATATATTGAAATTATTTGAAAAATTAAGAACACAATGGAGAAAGAATGATCTCATCAACAAATTGTGTTGGTAAAATTGAATTTCCCAAAACAAATGGATAAAATGGATTAAAGTATTATATGTAATTAGATCTGATTCTGTAAAACCACTTGAATTAAATATAAAATCTTTCCATTGTTTTGGGCAATCTTTTTATTTTTTTTTTATGTGACACCAAAAGCATGAGTAACAAAAGTAAAAATAGACAAATGAGGTGACATCAAACTTATAAGCTTCTGCTGAGTCAAGGAAAAAATCAAGAGAAAATAAACCCCACAGAATGTGAGAAAATATTTGCAAACCTGAGAAGGTGTTAATATCCAAAACAAATAAGGAACATTAACAATAACAACAAAAGAAGTAACATTTTAAAATGTTATTATTGATGAGATGTTTGTCAAAAGAATACAGAAATATTCAACAGGCACATTAAAAATTCTTAATTTCACTAATCATCAGAGAAATGCAAATTTAAACCACAAAAACATATGGCCTATCAGAATTATCAAAAACAAACAACCCAGCCATACCACTTCTTGGCATTTACCCTGAAGAAGTGAAGGCATCTTACTACACCGATACATGAATACCTGTGTTTATAGCAGCACAATTCACAATAGCCAAACTATGGAACCAGTCTAGGTGTCCATCAATCAATGAATGGATAAATAAAATAAAATAAAAATAAATAAAATGTGGCATATATACACAGTGGAGTTTTATTCAACCATAAAGAAAGATGAAATTATGGCATATTTTTGTCAGCAACTAAAAGATCTGACCAGAACAATGGTAGAAGAGGAAAAAGTTGGAGGGATCACAGTTTCAGAGATCTTAATCCATAGAAAGCCAGCTCAGTTTCTTGGGGCTGGAGGTGAGGCAGAACATGATGGTGGAAGAGTGTGGCAGAGAAAGCAGCTAACACGTTGATCAGGAAGTAGAGAGAGTCTCCACTCTCCAGTGACCCCAGTGAACCACTTCCTCCAGCCACATCCACCTGCCTCCAGTTTCCATTCAGTTAATCCCATCAGGGATTAATTCACTGGTTAAGGTTATAACTCAATCATTTCTCCTCCAAACCTTCTTTCATTGTCTCAGACATGAGCTTTTGGGGGACACCTCACATCTAAACCATAACATGGCATTTGCAGAAAAATGGATGGAGCTAGAGACAATGAAATAAGCCAAACTCAGAAGGTCAAGGATTGTATGCTTTCTCTAATATGTGGAAGCTAGAGAGGAAAACAGAAAAAAAAAAAAGTTGGGGGTAGATCTCCTAAAACTCAAAGGGAGATCAGTAGAGGAAAGGGACCAAGAGGTGAGTGAATAGGAGGACGGTGGGAGGAATGCCAGGGAGCAAAATTAGCCAAAATATAATGTTATATTCTGTACATATACACATATGTAACAACAAATCTCATCACTATGTACAAGTATAATGCACCAATAAAAATGAGGAAATTTTAAAAAATGGTTATTTAAGCATCGTTGTATCAAAAAGAAAAAAAGATAACAAGTATTGGCAAAGATGTGGAGGAAAAGGAACTTTTTACTCTATTGATGAGAATGTAAAATGGTACAGCCTCTATGAAAAACAGTATGTAGGTTCCTCAAACTTTAAAAATACAATTGCATGATCTAGCATTCCCATTTCTGGGTATTTATCTAAATATTTATTCCAAAGAATTAAAGTGCAAAACATAAAGCAATATGTGCACTCCTATGTTCATTGCAGCATTATTAACAATAGCAGAACTATGGAAACATCCTAAATGTCCATAGACAGAGGCATGGGTAGAGGATGTGGTGTGTACCTACTAGGGAAGATTACCCAGCCTTTAAAAAGAAGCAGATCCTGTCATCACGACACCATGGATGAACCTAGAGGACATTTGTTAAGTGGAAGGAACCAATCACAGAAAGAAGAATGCTACATGGTTCTATTCATGTGAGTTACCTGAAGTAGCCAAATTCAGGTATAGAGAGTATGATATTGGATATCGAGGACTTGTAATGAAGGAAATGGGGAATCCTTTTTCAATGAGCATGAGCATTCCACTGATGCAAGGAAAATAAGTTCTAAAAATCTGCTACTGTATAATATTGTGCCTATTTTTAACAATATATTATTAAAAGAGTTAACTGTAAATATTATCAGCTAGAAAACATAAAATTACACATTTTGCAAACAAACACTTCATAACATATTTTAAGAAGTAAGTGACAAAATTAAATCCTGCTTAATAAATAACCTACTATGACTATGACAAGGTGTATTTGGAAAAAAAAATACTTCCAGGAACAACAACAACAGAAACATATACATTTACTGAAGTGTATCAAAGGTGACATTAAGTGATAGATTGAACAAAGAATAGACAGGAAGAAGTGTCCAAGGAAATGATACAAAGTGCAATGGTTAGAAACCGTAAACAAGAAAGGAATTAAGATATAGTGGAGGTAGGATGGAAGACCTACAGTACAACTAATCAGGAAATTAGGGCCAAAAAATTTTTGTTCTTGAATTTAAATCACAAAACTTTATACTAAGGAAGCACAAAAAAAACCCTCAGTCATAAAAAAAACAGTAAAGAAATCCACATCTAGACACATAACAGTGAATGTGTGTGAAACTCAATAAAAAGAGAAAATCTCAGCAGCAAGCAATAAAAGTGATTGCCTAAAAGTAAAAATAAGACAGCTAATTTTTTCAGCAACAAAAATAGAACTCAAAAACTGTCAGTGATGCCATGAAAGTACTGAAAGAAATCTCAAGTTGTTTAAAGAAGATAAAATAAAGATGTGTCAGAAAAACAAAAATAAGTTTTCGACCCAGACAACTTCATTAAAGGGACTTCAGCATAAAGGAAAATAATCCCAGAGCTACTCTACAATGCAAAAGGAATTGTGAGCAAAGAAAATCGTGGGTAAGTGTTAACAAGCCCTGACAGTATAGAAGAATATTTTTTAATGTCTAATTACAGGGTTACATAAATACAGAAAACATGTATTTTTAATGTCTAATTCATATGGAACTAAAAACAATACAAGTTAAAAATGGATGGTAGTGTATGGAGTTAACAATTGTCTAATACGCATTTATTTTCTGAGAGGAATAGAAGGATATTGATTTAATGTTTTGAAGTCATACACATTAGAAGTTCAAAGCAACTGCTAAAGAAATGTGCAGTGGATTTAGAATGTTTACGTTAGTAAAGAAAGAAAATGAAGAAAGAAACCCTCAAAAAATTAAAAGAAAAAATATGAGAATTGATACAAAATACAAAAATGAAAATATTGAATTTATCAAAATAATTAAGATTTATTAAAATATTCCACCAAACTATTAAGATTGTTGGATTAAATAACCAAGATCATTGTTATATGCACTGAAGAGAGACAGATATAAAACATCAAAACAAAAAATACCATAGCAACATAAAGGGAAAAGGTATATAGAGATGTTAATGGGCTAATTAATTGGGACACACCATCACATAAAGCTGTGGTATGCTTCTGATTTCTGGCATGACAAAATAAAAATATCTGAGTTGTTTCCTCTAAATGCAGTAGTAAAAGTGGATAAACTGGTGAAAAACCACCATTTTAATAGGATTCAGCCAAAGGCTTATAACAAATTAGTCTTTACTTTTAAAAAATACTGAACTAGGATATGAGTATGAAAACATGACTATCTGCTTGGGACTGCTTCCATCCCCCACCAAGTTTAGTTAGTTAATATGGGTTCTCAACTAGGGGAATAGTGGACTATAAAATAAGCTTTATCATCATTGCTACATAGGGGTACATTTGAATTTCAGCATTGTCAATTAAAGGGACAATTTAAGTGGCAAGTGGACAGTATGGTCAGTCATTGTTTTGGGGGGCAAAAAGCAGACTATTAGACTAATCAGGGATTTGACATTTCCCTGAGAATGAGACAGCTCTAGTAGACTAGATAAAGTTGTCACATTTCCTAGGATGACAAGAGGCTCTATCAGAACCTGTCACTCACACTTCCCTGACCAACAGAGCCTACTCTTGTGCAGGATAGACAAGAACATTCAGAAAATGATAAAAACCATAGAAAGTTTGAAATGATCTGAAATTTTAATGTAATCTCCACCTTACAAACAAATCCATTAACAGACAACAGAAACATTAGTGACTTGAGACATTTGACCAAGACTTGGCTGAAAAATAAGCTATAATCATGGGAATAATCACTAAGACATCGGGTTTAAACATAAGAACATTTTCAAAAACAAAGTACCAAAGAGGTTATTAGCAGGCATACATCCTGGGGAAGAGAGAGATCACAAATTTTGTTCAGGCAAGTTACTAAACAAACAACAACGATGCTCATGGGGGCCTAGTTACAATATGTTATCTAAGGTGTCTATTATTTAAGAGTATATCACAAGATGTTCAAGAAATTGGAAGTGTGACCTATAGTCATTATGAAAAGGGTATATAGAAGCTATTTCTGAGTGTTCTCGGATATTGGGTTTTGCAGACAAATAACTCAAAGCATTTATCATAAATAAATAAATAAAATAACTTCTAAAATAAAATATAATGACAATTGACAAATAAAAATATCAGAGATAAAATGTATGAGACTGAGATTAGAAGACTGAAATTACAAGTGAAAGAACAAATTTTCTACAGGGCTTCAGCAACAATTTGAAATGATAGGGAATTAATAAAATTTAAGATTGATTGACAGAAATGATCTAATCTGAAGAATATATAGGAAATAGATAAAATAAGAGTAGTAGTTTAAAGACCAAAACAAAATCAAACATATCAGTGGACTATACAATAGTTGCCTCAGAAATAAAGGACAGAGTTAATGTTTTAAAAATACAAACAACCACTGAAAACTTTCAAACTTGTGAAAAATATTATCCATAGTGCAGTCAGCTCTTGTAGTCACATTTTCTACATTCATGGGCTCAATTAATTGCACATTGAAAATACTTTTAAAAAGCCTCTATGCTGACAATGTACACTTTTGTCACTATTGTCTAACCATGGAGCATAGCAAACATTTACACAGAATTTACATTGTGTTATGTATTATAATTAATAAGGATGATTTATAAAATATACAAGAGAATGTGTATAGTTGATAGGCAAATACTATGTCATTTTATGTAAGGACTTGAACATCTACAGATTTGAATGTGGAGCAATGACTATACTAAGAAGCTAAGAACTAACCTAACATTTATATCCAGACAGATCACAGTTAAACCATTGAAAGTCAAAGATGAGATCATTATTGTGAGAGTAGCAAGAAAGAAATGACTCATAGCTAGAAAAACAGATGACTAATCACTGACTTTTCCTCAGAAACAATGGAGTTCATAAGATACTGGAATGATGCAATCAAAGTTTTGAAAGAAAAAGGAAAATGTCAATCAAGAATTCTATAACCAGCAAAACTGTACTTCAGTAATGAAGACAAAATAGATTTTCCCAGGTCAGCAAGGATGAAAATAATTGTTAACAGCATATCGACCCTAAAAATAATAGCAGAAAAACTTATTTGGTTGAAGGGAAATGACGCCAGATGATAACTTGTATCCTTAAGAAGTAATGAAGAGAAATAAAAACTAAAATAATGTGAATAATTATAAAAATATTTATAAATATAATATTTTACAACTTTTTCTACCTTCTTTAAAAGCCAGGTGATGTAAAGCAATGATTGTAGCACTGTATTGTAGCGAACACATATATAGATTTAACCTCTATGACAGTGAAAGCAGAAAGTATGGGGAAGGAAAAGAGATGCAGTCCTGCTTCACTGTATGGCAAGAGTACTTTCTGATAAATGCAGCATTAGGCAAGCGTTAAATTTTGACAATGTTACTCTTTGGGTATGAGTGAAGGAAAAAGGCGAGCGTATGAAAGTCAAGAAATACTCTATTTGTTGATCTTAGTTGTGCTTGGTGTGTGTGTGTGTGTGTGTGTGTGTGTGTGTGTGTGTGTGTAAGGGTGTTTTATGATTATCCGTTAGGTACTATAATGTGTTTTGTATTATTTTGGATATATACATTACTATAGATAGATGATTGATAGATACATAAATATAAGGATATTATAACTATGCTACTCCACAGCAGTTTATTTTTAAATCTACAACACTCTTGATAATAAGAGAGAAAACTGATAAGTAGAAAGGAACAGAAAATGTTTTTTATTACTTTTGTCTATTAATACTGTGAAACTTCTCAATCTTTCCATCACTGTGCTGATTGCTTTATCTGAAAGATGCACATTTAAGAATACTATGAATCATACATACACAAATATAATATACATATTTATTCATTATTTTATTTTTAGAGAGGTCTTGCTATGTGCCCAGACTGGCCTCAAATTCAAACTCTTCCTATCTTAACCTCCTAAGTAGCTGGGATTACAGGCACATGACACAACACCCAGTTTAGAATACTATGGATGTTATATTTGAGGACATACAATAGATGACACATTGAAATATATTTTATGTGTGTGTGTTGAGATGGAGTCTTACTATTTTATCTGAAGATGCAAAATTCCTTTGTTTTTTGGTTCACATTTTAATTTTTGTTGTTGTTTAATTTAAGTGTGTAGAGTTGAGTTAGATATATTTATTTCAGAAATCACTATAATTCATGGTACTGACAGAGTCTTCTCCTTGTTCATTTAAAATTTTCCTTCAATCACTATGAAAATCAGTATGGAGTCCTTAAAAGACTAGGAATGGAAATACCATATGACCCAGCTATGTCACTCTTTGGGTTTTATCCAAGGAAACTAAAATCAGCATACTATGGTGATGTGTGCATACCCACGTTTATAGCAGTACAATTCACAAAAGCTAAACTATGGAACCAGTGTAAATGACTGCATGAAGGAAATGTAGTACAGATACTCAATGGAGTTTTATTAAGTCATAAAGAAAGAAGGGCAAAATTATGTTATTGCAGGAAAATTGGTAGTACTTGAGTGTATCATGTTAAATGAAATATGCCAAATCCATGAAGTCAAGAGCCATATGTTTTCTCTCATATGTGGAAGTGAGAGAGACAGAGTTAAAAAAAATGAGGGGGAGGGAATCTCTTGAAAGTAGAAGGGAGACCAGTAAATCACAGGAAGAAAACCAGGAATAGGGAATAAGGGAGGGAAAGATGAGGTACTGAAGAAAGAAACTGATCAAATTATGTTATGTGCATATATAAATATGTAACAGTGCACCAATTCAAAAAACTCCTTGTGTTTTAATTTTTGCTCCCAGTATTCTTCCTGTTTTTATTTTTTATCCTCCCTATTTCAAATTTATCTTTATATAAACATGCATCTTTTTCTAATGCATTGTATTTTATTGTAAGTTTTTATGAATTTTATAATAATGAGCTCAATAATGAGCATTTAAGCTCTGCACAAATATAGTATACAAATTTATCTGTCACAATTTAATCTATTTTTTAATGATAGATTCCTAATAATCCTCTATCTCCCTATAACCAGAAATAACAGTGGGAAGAACAAAGTCTTCTTCAAAAAGATCTGTTTTGATTTTTATAACATATATTTGTGTCACAGAAACACACAGAAATGTTTGACTGAATTTTTTTTATAGAGGTGCAAAAACAATTCAATGGAGGGATGATTCTTTTTTTCAATAAGTGGTGCTACAGCATTTGGACTTCCATAGGTTAAAAACAATGAGTCTTAATTTAAACCTCAAACCATGGATGACAATTTACTCAAAATAGATGACAGACTGAATTTAAAATGTAACTTTAAATGTAACTTTGCATTAACTTTACATCTTTTGGAAAAAATCACAGGAGAAATTTTTCATGGCCCAGGAAAGAGTTCTCAGATTTGATATGAAAAAAAAAATCCCATAAAAGGAAAAACTGATAAATTGTACCACATCAAAATTTAAAATTTTTGTTCTGTGAAAGATCTTGTGAAGAGCTTACAGAGACATTCTCCAGACTGGGAGAAAATACTTGCAAACTGCATAACCAACAAAGAACCGGTGTCTAGAATATATAAATGATTCTTTCTACTAACATTAAAAAATAAATAAATAAACCAAGCAACCCAGTTAATTAGTAATGGAGAAAATACATGAATATACATTTCACATATACAGATATAAAAATCATGTGAAAAGATATCCAATATTATTAGTGACTAAGGAAGTGAAAGTTAAAAACCACAATGATGTCTTACTACATACCTATCAATATAACAAATTTAGCAGTGATAACATGGCATTTTGATGGGTTTGTGGAGAAACCAGATCACTCGAGCATGGCTGCTGGAAATATAAAATGACAGTTATTCTGAAAAAGAATACACTAATTGAACAGATTTCTTAAATTAAACATATATTTATCATAAACTCAACAACTGCATGGTTAGACCAGAAGAGCAAAACCCATGCTTACAATAAAACATACTTTGAGTCTTTATAACAGCTTTATTTGCAGTAGTTCAAAACTGTAAATAACCCAACAGCAAGGAGTTAAAAATTCTATGGTACATACATTTCTTTGAATATTACTAACAATAAAAAGAAACAGATTATTTATGCACATGACTTGTATGGATCAACTATTCTGGGCTGAACTGTGTATTCCCCAAATGTAGATGTTAAAGTCCCACCTCCAGTACCTAAGAATGTGTTTGGAAATAAGGTCTTTAATGAGGTGATGGAAAAGATTAGTGTGGGACTTTTATCCCATATAACTAGTATCCTCCCAAGAAGAGGAAGAGACACCATGGATGGGTTTGTACAGAGGGATGTCCAGCTGAGGACAGAGCTGGAAACTCACAACATACAAGTCAAGGGAAAGGCCTCAGCAGCAACCAAACCTCCTGACAAAATTATAGAGATGGAGAATATATTAGTGATTGCCAGGAATTAAAGAGGAGTGAAGGGGTGAGATCCTATGGAAGAGTTGCATGTCTGATACTTGTGATGAAACTTTTCTGTATCTTGACTGTGGTGGTCACAGGTAGCTACACATGCAATACAATTGCAATGAACACCATACATAAGTAAATATGCTCACAATGAGTGCACGTGAGACTGGTAAAATCTAACTAAATTGGGTGGATTGTATCAATATCTATGTCCTCATTGTGGTATTATACTATAGTTAACCAAGATGTCACCATCTCTGTATTACTTCCTACAATGACACATGAACATACAAATATCTCAAAATAAAAACTAGAAAAATCATAGAAATATATTGAGGCTTTGCATGGTATCTTCTTCTAGAGAGGATTTGAATTTATTTCTTTCAAGTGCCTAGAATTACTCCAATCCACGATCACATTAGTCCAATTTCAAGGACTAATACGAATTAAAGCCGAGATGTCCTTGAAAATCCTCTTCAATTTTTAAAAATTTATCCTTCCTATGATGGAGCCTTTTGTAATTATCATCAAGGGATTAGCAAACAACCCTACTGCTTCTTCTTCTTCTTCTTCTTCTTCTTTTTTTTAGTTGTTAATGGACCTTTATTTATATGTGCTGCTGAGAATCTAACCCAGTGCCTCACACATACAAGCAAGTGCTCTACCACTGAGCCACAACCCCAGCTCACTGCTTGGTTTTATAATAAAGTTTTATTGGAACATAGACAGTCCCACTTATGAATTACCCACAGCTAATTTCTTACTATAGGGACCGACTTGAGTAGTTGCTTCAGAGTGGTATAGCCTGCAAAGACAAATATATCTGCCCTCTGGTCCTCTACTGAAAAAGTTTTCCTACTCCTAATCCTAATCCTAAACCTGGATGGCAGGCTTGCAATCCAAGTTTTATTCTGACTAAACCCAGAATGCTATTGTACTGTTTAGCTTCTCTCTCTCAGCCCCCTTAACCCCCCACTTTCTCTCTCCTGAATTCTGCATAGGACTTTAGGGGAAAAGTAGTCTCAATTAATAATAGTACTAAATCCCTAGATTTTCATCTTATTGTAGATTTTCTTTTCTGGCAATTCTTCACAGCCCTGTAATTAATTCAATGTCTACATGCAGGCTTTATTTCCAGTGATCCTAATTGTTCCCAGAAAGAGGATTGGTCTAATTTGCCATGTCTGCCATTACCAGAAGCAAAAATCAATAATCCTCCACTTACAGTTTTCACAGAACCTAATAAAAGTGAACAATCTCCATTAACCATATAAGCACAGCTTTCCATATAAGCGTTTAGGTCATATCCATCGGAAACAAACAAATCGTGTGTTTCATCGTTTATTTGGGCTTTTATTCATCCTAACGGTGAGTTCCTATAGACATCATGAGACTGAATGACCATTTGTAAAATCTAAGAATCATTAAGTGAAGAAATAGTTATTGGATATCTGTTTTCTATAGGCACCATGGTAGAGTAATCAGAAAGAGTAAGATCAGGAACCTCCAGGTTTGGAGGCTATTTAAAAAGGTAACTAAAAAGACAGAAAGAGAACTAGCTTTAATAGGCTTCAAAGAGATACTTGAAAAAGAAACAGGAAACATGCAGAATGGTTGGGTGAGCTGAGGTTTCATGGTTATAAAGGGCAACAGTAAGAAACTCAGGAATATGGAGCTCCAGCAGAGAGACATGAGTACAGGAACAAAGGTATCCAATTGGATGCTTAGAATATGAGATATATATATTCTTTTCATTGGCTGGTGGTCAACACTGACCTCTTTATAATGGCACCTCTAGATGTTTTGCACTATTTTGGTGCAGCCTTTCATCTCACAGAGTGTTTCCATGAGAACCTAAATTCAGTCTGACCTTTTTTTTTTTTTTTTTTTAACACAATTGGATGAAAGTATTCCATTCAGGGTATGTGATAAAGTCCTCAAAAATTCTACCGCTGTGAATTCCCAAGCCACGATTCATTTGTAGCCTGGAAATAGTAGCAAAGGTAGTACAAACATTCAGAGAGCAGACATAACAGTGTGACACCGTCATTATTACTAATAATTAGAAGAAATGGGATGGTCTGTAGGTGCTTCTGTCCCTTGCTAGTATCTGTTCAGTCTTAGCCAGTTGGTTACACCTTGACCACCTTATAAGAAATCCAGAGGCAAATTGTTTAAAAAAGATTTAGAGAATTTCCATCACATACTGAAATTCTTAACAGCCTGAAATGTATTTTATTAATATTTAGGGTGTTACCTTCAAAAAGCAAATATCAGGTAGATGGTATGGATTACCTTCAGTCATGGGGTCCCCAATCAGTTATGAGTACTTCTAGTCCACAAGGCAATTTGATGAGCATCTGAAATACACCCTCCCTTTGATAGGACATGGCTGCACTGATGTGTAGTCTGGGGAGTGGTCAATGAAAACTGTCTGATAAAACTGTGGGAAAGTCTCCATGGGCTGATGCTTGGCAAGGGAAAATTGGACGAGATTTCAGCTGCTCCCTACTCTCTTGGTCAGAAGTCCTTGTGAAGTGCATAAGTGAGTGATAGGTCTGAAAGCACTCTCAGATAAAATTTTAGGAGTTGTGAATGTCACTTGTCTGGGACATGGCTCTGGAAAAGTCACCTGCTTTTGCTGTTTCAAAGCCTCACCCTGATGTCCAACAAGATCACGTTTCTGAAGACTTCATAATTTCCCTCTAATGTGGAATTGTAAGCAAGCAGTAAAACACTAAGGTTTGGAGGTTTATTACTAATACTATAATAACTACTCCTATTATTATGGGCCAGGTATACCTTATATGAAATACTTGGAATAAGAGCTGGTTCATATTTCACAGTGTTTGGATTTTGGGATATTTGCATAGAATTTACCAGTTGAGTATCACCAATGCAAAAAATCCCAAATCCTGAATGCTCTGAAATCTGAAACTTTTTGAGTGCTGACACTGATTTCAGATTTGGGGATTTGGGATGCACAACCTGTACTCCTATTCATATTAGCTAACATGTGTTTGTAATAGTCCCCCAGGCCAGAGTGGAAAGCACATTAATGACTGTATACTCCAGGCAAAATATGACAACTTGATAGAAATCTGTTTTCCCTCGTTGAGACAGCCTGAACAAAAGACCTGGCTCATATGTAGTATGTTTCCAGTAATTGTTGCTGAGTGAATGAATGAATAAATGAATGGGTAACAGAACATGTCAAGTAAGTACCTCTGCCAGATATCCATCAAAAGAATTCATTGTTTGGTGGAATTTGCATAAGTTAGAATTGTTATGAAATTAGAGAAATATGTATTGGGATCCTCTGTCCATAATTTATTAACTAGATGACCTCAAGAAAGCTAATCATTCTTGCTAAGCTTTAGTTTCTTCACCTGTAAGATAGAAAACTTATTCCTCACCCATAGGGTTGTTATGGGGATTAAATTAAAGTAAACGTATAAAGAACTGTATCCATTGTCTGGCAATCAAAAATCCCTAATATATGGTAGTTATTGCTTTTAGCTTTTTTTTTTTTTAAATAAATCAAGTCCTCCCTTTCTTTATTGGTGGTGCAATTGTATGCCCAGTGATGCAGGCCAGAAATCCAAGGTTCATTCTCATTCTTTCCTCTTTGTCAATCTGCAACTAAAAAATCAACCCTACAAATTCACTTCTTCCTTTTCCATCTTCAATACTACTGCTATGGCCTCTGTCACTGCCATAGGTCAGACCTCCATAATGTCTTGGATTATCATCAGAAGCATTAACCTGATCTTCTGTCTATTATTTCCCACTCTCAAACTCTCCAAACAAATTCTTTAAAAGGTGCAAATATAATCATTTAGAAGTGTATCTCTTTACCCGCTCCCCCCTTCTCTCTCTCTTTCATTGTCTGTCTTAAGAAGATTATCGTTGTTAGGGATTGCTCTTGATAATATCTTGTTGAGTTAATGCCAAGATCATCATTGTGCTTTGAATGCAAAGGAAGAAAAATTAAAATAGACACATTATGCTTTGCTCGCCCATCATAGAACCAGGCAGGATCCATCAAAAAAGGCCAACATGGCTAGGGATGTAGTTCAATGATAGAGTGGTTGCTTAGTATGCATGAAGACCTAGGTTTGAGTCCAATAATAATAATAATAATAATAATAATAATGCAAAAGACCAACATGACCTGAAAGAGTTATAAACAATATTTCTTTATTCTCACAGGCTTGCAAATGCTATCTAGAGCAAAGGATTTGTCTCAGTGTAGCTAATTCTAGAAAGCAGATACTTAGAACAGCATAAGGCCTATTCATTAATATTATAGGATGTTACTTAATCTGGGGAATTTGAATAGAATCTTTGTGTTAAGAGATGTGTTGATCCAGATTGGCTACCTGTGATTAGTTTCAACACACTGCTTGTGAGAGCAAGGTAATTATCCCTTTCATGTGGGTCAAATGTGAGCATTGCTAAGTGGTGTGTCTGGCACAACTTAGACTGAGTGGGATACCTGACCAAGTCTATATTTGGCTCGTCAGCTGTTTCTCAGCTATATTTATATTATTTCATGCCTAGAAAAGACCTTTTAGAAAGAATGACTGGTTATAATTTCCATATGATGTCTGGACCCACAAGTCTATCTGTCGTTCTGGTTTCTCAACAACACTGTCAGTATTAAGAATATATTTGGATTCAGAGTTCCTTTATTCCAAACCAAGACATGCACATTTTCTTTTTCTTTTTTGGAGAGGGTGGGGTGTACCAGGGATTGAACACAGGGGCACTCTACCACTGAGCCACATCCCCAGCCCTATTTTGTATTTTATTTAGAGACAGAGTGTCATTGAGTTGCTCAGTGCCTCACTTTTTCTGAGGCTGACTTTGAACAAGCTATCCTCCTGCCTCAGCCTCCTGAGCTGCTGGCATTACAGGCGTGCACCACCATGCCTGCTACATATTTTCTTGAACATGTTACCACTGTGTATTTCTTTGCTTCCTGGGCATGCTAGATTCTGTTGAGAATCCAAAGTGGGGATAGAAGATGGGTATTTTGTAACTTGTAGACCCTAAAGAAAAGCACATTTCTAGGCAAAGCTGATTGGTCTGTGTCTCCTTAAATCAGAAATCACTGGAAGAATGACAGTTGCACACACCACTAACGACCTTCCAGATCTGTGAATATGTTAACTTTCTCACATTTTTATTTGAACTCTTCACTCCATCTATACAGTCCATACTTTGAGAAAAATTTCTTTTCCACTGATCAAAATATGATACAAAAGCCTGTATTTATACCAACTCTCACTCCCTGGAGAGTTGTATCAGGTGGGATTATGATTTGGAGATGTTCCCCCAAATCTCCTGTGTCATTGCAGGAATATTTAGATGGGGAATGCTTGGATTGTGAGAGCTGTAACCTAATCAGTCCATCCTAGTTTGAGATTGGTAACTGTAGGCAGGTGGGGCAGCACTGCAGGAGGTGGGTCACTGGGGGCTGTGCCCTGGAAGGTGCATCATGCCTTCGGCCCCCTTCTCCTCCCATCTATCTGCTTCCTGGCAGCCTTGAATGCATCTATGCTCCTCTGTACTTTTCTGCTCTGATGTGCTGCCTCATTTTTTGGCTCAGGGCAATGGAGCCACCATCTATGGACTGAGGCCCCTGAAATCAAATTCTTTTCCTCCTCTTGATTGTTCTTGTCAGACATTTTGGTCACAATGTTGCAAAATCGACTAACACAGGTGGTAAACAAATATGAGTGTGTCATTTTTGTTGTCCAATCACAACCCAGAGACCCAGAATCAGTGGCATCCAGAAGGCTACTATTACAAGTGGTGCTCTAGGAATTTGTATTCCATTTGTATTCAATAAATTTGTATTTATTTCCAACTTTTAACTAAAATGTGAGTGAAGTGTTTTGTTCATCCTTCACAGACAAGAAGGACACCGTCTGACAACTGGGTTCCGATGTTGACACTGCCCACACCATAGGCACACCAGGAAGGCGTGAAAAGGCTTTTCACTCTCATAATGTGACTCTCTGGGGGAGCCCAAGGTGGCTCATGGCTTGTCTGAAAATGGCTTGAGAGATCAGGAAAAGGAGACTTTCTTAGGGATTTTATTTAAGGGTAGAGTCACTCCTGTATATGGAAGACAAGGGAACACTTGGAAATTTTAAAATTATATTTCCTAGTCCTGGGTCAGGAAGTCAAGAGCAAAAGGCTTAAAAAAAACTGCCATTCAACATTAGAAAAGGGGAAATCAGACTCTTTATTACATAAAGGAGTTCAAAAGGCATAAACTATAGGTCTAAAAGAATCTGAATTAGAATATCAGTGAATGAGAAATTCCAACAAAATGGTAGAAAATAAAAGCAAGGTTGGGGTAGATTTGGCAAGGAGAATAAAGACAGAAGGTTAAGTGTGTGCAGAAGTGGACAAGGATGTGGAAAGGTTCACTTCTTTCTGCAGACTTCCAAACAGTGGAGAATTGAAGGCACCTGTATCAAGCAGTTGGAAATGAGGTTCAAGGATGGAAATGGATTTTGGTTGAAATCCTTTAGTGTAGACATTCACAGGGAACTTTCTTCTCGGTGGATCCCTTTTCCCTGGACCACTTCAAGTGTTCTCAGGACTTTCAGTATTATCTACATATTAATAACTCACAGACCCATAGCTCCAGTTCCCATCTCTCCTCTGACCTACAGATCTAGACAGCTGCTTGCTAAAGAGGTTTACTTGTATGACCCAGAGGCTACTTCAACTTTAACTTCACTGCCCCAATCAGAATTCATCTTTCCTTTGGCTTGCTTTAGATTTATATTTCTTATTCTCAAGAATGACTTTACCATAAATAGCCTTCTTTTGAGAACCATCTAATGCTGCTTTTCTTTTTCACGTATCTCTAGCTTACTTCACAGTTCTTTGGATTGACCTCTATTTTATGCATGCCCTGATATTCCAATATTCCCCTTGATGATTCATGTTCCTCAACACTGTCAGCTCCTTCAGTGAAAAATAACATCTAATTTAGAGTATCCATCTCATGGATTTGGCTAAATGCAAAATAAACACTGTAATAAATATAAAATTTATTCCACAATCTCAGTTGTGAAAAATGGCACATTCCTTCATTTGGTTAAATCATGTGAAGTAGGTCTGAGTTCAGCTGCTAGATATATTCAATCTCACTCATGAGATGTAGGAGTCCTTCCCCTCTTCAAGGATATTCAGACTTTATGGACTCCTTGCATTTAAGATGCTTGATAATACTGATAGGTTCAACAGTCCTAGTATTTATACTTTTATGTAGGAGAAATATTTAGCTATTTCTGGGCCAAATTTGATCATGGGGAATTTTGACACCCAAAAGGCCACAACCATAGTTTTTTATTCCACTTTCTCTATCTACACTTTACTTTCTTTTGCCACCCTAAAAATAGCCCTGTCCCTTGAAGGAGCTCTGCAGTAGGAGTAGTTGGGTATTGACCTTGTTTCTTCCCCAATCTTAGGGAACCCCTGAAACATGATCCCCTGCCATGGTTGGCCCACCTTTGTGTTCTGCATGTAAGGAACTTTTTCTTCCTCCCACCCCAAAACAAAAGACACCATGCACTGCTATCTGGGGAGTGTCTGGCAATGACTGCTGTGAGTGCTGCATATGTCATGAGCTGCTCCCAGGAGGAGGACTTAGGGAGGGATGACTCCTCTTATCATTATAATAACTTAAACACAACAAAAAATGATACCTCAATCAAGCAGCATTCTACTTATAAATTGTGAAGTCTGTTTATGAGCCACAAAGAGCAATTCCATTAAAATTAATAAAATAGTTTCTAATGTTATATTTGCATGATTCACATAGTTATGTTTTCTGAGATATAACAAATGCCTTTCAAATATCTTGATCAGGTGCCTCGAGGCTGACCCAACCAGCTCAATGAGCATTAAGGGGCAGACAATAACCAAATCCTTTTGTTGAGATCATAGGACCCTTTCAAATAGATCTCTTTCTCATCCCTTAGTTATTCTTTCAAAACAATATTTTCATGATGTGAAATACTCTTCAATATAATAATTAATCTTATACCTTATGCCCTCTGCACATAACCCTCACTCACATACTCACACACAACACTCATACACACACACACACACACACACCACAGCTACCATTAAGGGCTGTTTTTATTCCCAAAATTACACCTTTTACCAC
The DNA here is from genome assembly GCF_045843805.1 of Urocitellus parryii. Lineage (NCBI taxonomy): Eukaryota > Metazoa > Chordata > Mammalia > Rodentia > Sciuridae > Urocitellus > Urocitellus parryii. Next base: position 192,462,441 of record NC_135533.1, on the reverse strand, counting down.
AGTGTTTCCATCCCCCACCCCATTCAAATAATAGAGTACAAAAAGAATGTCAGGAATTTGACAGCAACTGAAAAGAACAAGAAGTGACATGAATTCATGAAACACATTTGTACTGCACAAAGATCAAACTGGCAAATGTTCATGTAATATATTCAGATGAGCCTAATTCTACCTTCTATACAGTGCTCACATTTAAACAACAACAAAATGGCAATGCGGTTGAATTGAATTTGCTCTTTCACTTTGTGCCTCTGTAAAGGTAAAGGGAAATATTTCTTTTAAGAATATGTTCCTGTTAGGTTGATGTAATCATAGTTAGCTTTGGTTTTATGCCACAGTTAAATTATATTTATGCTGTATATGTGCATAAACACCTATTCATCTCAATTTTGTATATTATTACTTTTGCTCTTCTATCTCTGTTTTATCTTTCTTTCTTTCCACGTACAAAAATGTATTTTATATAACATAAAATAAAATATGTATTTTATATAACACCTAAATGTCTTATACACACAGTGATTAGAGTGAAGTCGACATTGTATTTTCCACTTCTTAAGTGCAACTCAACTTATTTTCATGTAGACCATTGTTACTCCATTTTACAAAAGAGAACAAGAAGACTCAAAAAGGGTGCCTGTCACGACCTGGGTGGTATTGAAGTCACAGCACTCACTAGATTCCTTGATGTGATATGGAGGAGAAAGATAGGAATAGTAAGAATTCTTCCCTTTCAAAATAAAGCCAAGATACACTATAGCTCTTAAAGACTTGGGTAAAATGAAAATATTTTGTCTCTTTACTAGATGGATGGAAAAACTAATTATCAGTTGGCCTTATAAAATCTAATCTGTCATTTTTTTTCCCTCTCAGAATAAGCCTGATGATTAAATTCCTTGATCTATCTTGATTTAAAAAAAAAATCTGGATTTCTAAAACAGGATGAGAAAAGAGTTGTGTCTAAAAGGTATGCTTGATTTAAATCAGTCAGATGAAAACAGTTAAAACTATCCTGTTTATCTTTTTAAAGCTTTTAAATAGACTTAAATATATTTTTGATAAAGAAGAGAATTTTGAAAAGAAACTATTACCATCTCAAAGAAACTGCTTTTACAAAATGCCCAGGTTGACTATTCTGCTCAACTACACCATCTGGGAATTGTTTCCCTTTTAAGCAAAAGGGAATGTAAGTGGAAAGATAGAGTAGTACTACATAATTGCCAACAGAACAGAAATCCTGTTGCTTTTGTCTGTGAGATTTCACATAAAAAATTTGTGAGAAGTGGATGAAAAGCCCTCACTATTGGTAACTTAGGAAATGGATTCATTGTTGGTTCTCAAAACCCCCTTCTTCCAGATGGACAAATGCACCATAATTTAGGAGAAAGGAAAAGCAAAGAGGGGCTTATTGAATTTTCAGTGGTTAAGAACACGAACTTGGTCTGCTTGGGTTGCATCTGCATATTGAATGTTAGCTAAGTTATCGAATGAGAAAAAGGAAAATTTCATTTTAATTTTATCATGCAGTCAAAGGAGAACAGTTGACAAAAATAGAAAGAAAATAACTTCCAGATCACAAAGTTGAAAGACAATATTTATGGCAAGTCCCAGAAAAGCCTGGGTGTCAGGAAACTGCCAGAACGTGATCCTCGATGGCTTCTCAGAATGAAACATTTTGTGATGGGGCAAGATGGTCACTCAGCCACTGGATGGGAATGTAAGAAGAAATTCTGAAGTGGCCAGTTGCTATATAAAAGTAAATTTTAGAAAGTTGAAAAACAAAACCAAACAATATCAGGCATGTATCTTCTCAGCATGGAGAAAGCAATACAAATGTGGGGATTGGCTGGTGACGGTGATGAGGAACCTCAGTGCACAATGAATCATCTGTTATCAGCTCTAAAAGAACCATGTGAGGGTTATGTTTGCATTTTGCCTTTACAAAAACCCCATCAGAGTTCTTAATCTTCCACTTGGAAGATGAAAATTTAAAAAACCCAAATATAGAGGCAAGGCTGAAAGATTTGAGCCCATCTGCAAATCCTGTAAGGCACAGTAATATTTATTCCAACAGAAACTTTGTTCTCTCTTTTCTCTGGTCCAATTTCATTCAGATGTGAAGTTTTATGAGAAGTTTGATCCTTAAGGAGGTGTCCTAGACATCTCTACCATAATTGTGAGATCTACCCTAACCAATAAGCTTGAGATAACCAATAAATCCTCTGAAGAGCTTGAAGTTAAAAATGACATTGAAGATGACCAAGTACACCTTAAGCACTGGCTCCTTTCTATAAGCTATGAACCTGCTCTGGCCTAGAAACAAGCAGATCTACAAGTCCAACATACCTCTTGTCTCTCAAATGGTCTAGTCCCAGCCAAAGTAGACTGAGTAGAGAGAGCTCATCTCCCCATACCCACGCTTTTCTTTGATCCACTCTTGAATTCTTATTCTCATTCCAGAGAATGTTTGAAAATAAAGGCCCAAAGACATAAAACTATTTTTAGGTAAATATGCTAAAGTACCTAGGGTCACAGGAGGCTGAGTAGAATCCCAAGTTCAAAGCCATCCCTAAGCAACTTCACAAGACCCTCTCTCAAAAAGGGGAGAGGGGACTGGGAATGTGGCTTGGTGTTCAGTGGTTAAGTACTCAGTGGTTAAGCACCCCTGGGTTTAATCCTGGTACAAAAAAAAAAAAAAGCTAAAGCAATAAATACATTTACCTCACATACTCCCTAAATTCCAATAAAATGGCAGTATAAGAATAAAGATGTGCATCATGTAATGGAATAAAAACATGAAATTTGAGAATCAGAAGATAACCATCAATATAATATGTCAATTAATTTAATTTTGGAAGATGGAAATAATATGAACAAGTGTCATCTGAGCCAGTATATCTGAAGGTAAGAAATGGGAGAGCCATTGAAGAGTAAATTGATTCATGCCATAGATCCCTGGAAAGGCTCAGAAGTTGTCTACCACATTCCAGAGCTAATGTCAGCCTGTCCTAGAAGATGCCAGCCTTGAATTCCTGCAGGGTTAGAATTCACAACTATGAAAGGTTTGCAACTGTTGTATGTAAATGAAGAACACATGTGAAATTGAGTATTAGAATTAAATGTGGTGGTGTTACATGCTTGCCTTTCAGTGATACACCCAAACAGGTGCCAGAAGAGTTGAGCTTATGAACATCAATCAGCAGGACTCATAACTGGGACCCCAAGATCCCTGACACCAGTGTGATATGCTGACAAGATTCTGCAGCTGTCAGAGTATCTGGAGCATCTGATGCTTGAAATTGCATTCCATGAATTTTCACTGGTTGACAGGTCTTTTTGGAATGCTTTGGGATTTTTTTTAACCACATAGTATTGTTCCATATTCCTTATCTTCTGCATTTTTTAATGATGATTTAACTAGCTAAACTTCAGAAAGGGAGCAGAAAGTACACTAGAGCAAATAGCAGTGACTTCCTCTCAAGTAAAGACAGAGAAGCACTCAAGTATTGTAAATTAGATGACTCATAAAGGACCATAATGCCGCAGATTCCAAGAACAGATAATACGTTCATTTATTAGTTCACATTACTGAGTGAATTGATGTCTTGGGAACCGAGTTAAATACTGAACTTAGAGGAATAAATAAGACAGCCTGCCACATGAAGCTGTCACACCTATAGAGGAAAAACACTTGAAAAGTTGTGGAAGAGAAGCATGTCAAAAGGACAACTAAAGTGCATGGGAGCTTGCAAGACTTGAAGAGAGTGCATTTGTCTTCAATTTTTAAATAGGAGTGTGAAATTTACCTAATGGCAATTTTGTATCTATGTTTGTATGGGATAGGAAAAGAACACAGAGAAGGGAACTCTGCTGTCAAGACTGCTTAGGAAGCACTGTGCAGAGAAGCATAGGGACATGAAATAAGCACTTTGTTCATTTCAGTGCATTCTTTTGGCTCAAATCAAGGTTATGCATCTAGGATAATATGCCAATAATAATTTGAATTTTCTGAGCCATAAAGGATGAAACAGAATCTTCTTAAAGAATGTTAGGAATGAGAGTCCTCAATAAATGAAAATTCATTTAAAATAATTATGTCCCATAGTTGTGTCAATTCATTTAAAATAGTTCTGTCAAAAGACATAATAAAAATTAATTGTTTTCTTTTTTGCTGACAAAGGTAGAAAGAGTAGAATGGTAAGAAGTAGAGAACCACAAAACCCAGGGGTGGGTGGTCTTAAGCTTCTGTTCTTTGGACAAAATGTGTGTGTGGGGGGGTGGGGGAAGTCCCTGAAGAGCTTGAAGTTAAAAATGACATTGAAGATGATCTAGTACACCTTAATCACTGGCTCCTTCCTATAAGCTATGAACCTGCTCTGGATTAGAAACAAGCAGATATACAAGTCCAACATACCCCTTGTCTTTAGTTGATTGATTTCTGTACTCCCGCTGCTCATTCTCCTATTTAATAGTCATCTTCTTCCTCCATTCATTTTCGTCTTAATTCTTTGTAATTTACCCAACAGCCCCATCCCTACTTATTCCTCCACTTCTTCTTCCTCCATGAGTTCCCAACACTCGTACATACTCATAACACCCATTACCATGTAATAAACAAAGCTCAAACAAAAATAAAACAAAGAACAGCTTATTAGTTATCACAATTCTTTGGATCAGGAAGTGGGGCATTGCTCATCTCAGTCTTCTGCTTCCCATGATGCTGATTGAGGTCACTCAAGTGCCTACAATTAGCTAAGAGCTCAGATGGGGCTGGGGTGTCTGAGATGGACTCGGGGTCTCTCTTTATGTGTTCTCATTCAGCATTCATGCTCAAACTTCCTTAGAACATGAGGGCAAGGCTCCAAAACAGAAGCAGAAAAACTCCTTGCAGTCATGGCCTGGGTTTGGAAGTTCCAGAATGTGACTTCTTTCTATTGATCAAAGAAAGACATAAAAGCTGTAGCTCCTCATATGAGCAGAGGTGCTTACTTGAAGGAATTATCTCTGCCTAACTGGAGACTCTCTACTGAATACATTCTAAAAAAATAAAAAATAAAATAAAAAGCAAAAACCCTGCTCTCAGGAATCACAAATGGTACACTTCCAAATTGTAAATCTCTTCTAAGATTGTGTCAGTTTCCTAGGGCCGCCATACCACAATGCCACAAAGCAGGTGGCTTGCAACAACATAAATTTATTCTCTCATAAATCCAGAAACTAGAGGACCAAACTCAAGCTGTTGACAGGACATGTGTCATATCTCCTTCCTTGCTTCTGGTGGTTTCCAGAAGTACTTGGAATTCATTGGCTTGTCTGTGTATGACTCTGACCTCTGCTTGTCTTCACATGACAATCTCTCAGCATTCAAAATTCCCTTATCTTTTAAGGTCATCAGTCATGTTGAATGAGAGTACACCCAATGACCTTATCATCATTTGGTTACATTTTCAAAGACACTATTTCCAAATAAGGTCACATTCTGGGGTGCTGGGAATTAAAAACTCTGACATTTATTTTTTTAGGGGGAGCATGACTCAACCCATCGCACATTTCACCAGGAGAAGCAACGTCAGGATGTTAACATTATCGGTAACTGAAAATGTTTTAACACTTTCTTCTGTGCCCACATTTTGGTATTTTTTTTTCTTTTTTTAAGTTACTCTTGAGAATTGAGATGGAGGTGTCTCATCTGATATTTCATAGCTCCTAGCTTGATGATAAACAAATTACAAACACCCATTGAATGTAGTTTGTTCTGATTAAGTGGTTTGTGTGGTCATGCATAAAACGAAGAATGGGATCATCCAAATCACAGCTGCATAAATACATAAGTATACACATATAAAATCCTATGCAGTTGAAATTGTCCAAGAGAGAGCAGTCACGGAGCTTAAGTTCAAAAGCACGCTATGGATTCTAAAATTGCAACTATAGTCTAGATATATCTTGTCAATGTTTTGTGTTATTGTTTGACCCAGCAGTATTAAGATATAATTGAAAAATAAATATTGTGTGTATACAATGAAACGCGTGATACACGCAGCATTGTGAAGTGATTAAATCAATCTAATTAACAAACTTATGTTTACCTTAATACTCTAATCTCGGGGTAGAGTGTCATCGCTATTCCATGGTCTCAGATAAGACATAAACAGTCTTAAGCATTCCTTCCATCCCCCTTTATTTTGGAAGTGTTGTATCCTTATTTGAGAAATTTTGTAGAATGTAAAAATGGTGCCAAAGAAAATCAATTGCACATGATTCAATTACCTAAATGCCACTTCTTTAAACATTTGGCAAATTTTCTTTCTAGTCTTTGGTTGCTGTGGTTTGAATGTCATCACCATTATCCACATTGAAATTAAATTTTCATCCGATGTTCTAAGGTGGGACCTTAACCAGGTGACTAGGTCATGAGACCTCTTCCTTTATAGGTTGATTGATGCTGTTTTCTTGAGAACAGACTCCTGATAAAGGGATAAATTTGGCCCCTATTTCTTTCTTTCTTCCTCTCTCTCCCCCACCCCATCTCTCTCTTTTCCCCACAACACACCCACTCCACTCTCATGCAGTTTTTCCGTATGATGTCTTCTGTTATGTTTTGATGCAGCAATAAGACCCTCATCAGATACAGTCTCTTGATCTTAGGCTTTCCAGTCTCCAGAATGGTAAGCCAAAAAAACTTCAATTGTTTAGTTTCCCCCAGTCTGTGGATTTTTGTTATAGCAGTACAAAATGGACTAAGAAATACAATGTTTTCACTTTTATTTTCTATATAGCTGTAATAAATTGGACCAGGGGCCAGCTAACTATGGCCTGCAGGCTAAATCTGGCCCACTGTCGGCTTTAGTAAATGAAATTCATTGGAACACAGCAACAGCAATTTTTATATTTTGCCTTTGGCTACTTTCTGTGAATCAGGTTCACAGGGTACCAGTTACTCTACCACTCACACAAGTCTGCCGAGACAGAAAACTTGCACAATTAAGTAGATCAACTTGATTTCTCACAGATAAGCAGCAAGTGTCAGTAGAAGCCTAGGATTCATGGTGAGCCTGTCCTCTAAGAATCAGAAAGGCTGCTGGGGCAGGTGGAGTACCATCTGCTAGGCTTCACTTTGCATCCAAGCTGAGGGTCCATGAAAGAATTCCACTCTGTTTTTTCATGGCCCTGGGGGCTACTGTCTACTTGTGCTAACATGTTGCCAGACATTCTGCTCTAGCAGGGCTAGGGACAGAGCCCAGGCTGTTCCATTTCATTCTTCTTTATCTTAGGATGCTGCAATTCCTGGCACAATCTAGTTATTCTGAGAACTACAATGAGGGTTAGGGGAAGAGATGAGTCACCAAAGCCATCTGGGGACCTGTCCTACACTTGCATTCTAGAATGGCAGAGTTGAGCACTAGAAGACTGTATATGTCCAAAGCTTAAAATACTAAACATTGGGTCCTTTCATGAAAAGTGTGTCCACCTCTGAACTAAAATGTAAGATCCATCAGAAATGACTCACAATTTTTTTCGTTAATGATTGTTTTCATGACTCTTTATGGAATGTTGGACACAGTGAGAGATAATATACATTTGTTAATTATTTGTATTATACTTTAAAATACCAACCCCATCTTTACACCTGACACATCACAAATACCTATGAAATTTATTTCATAGTTGGTATACTTCAGTTTATTGTCTGTGCAATATTTCAAGAGGGATGGAGAGAGAGGAAATGTGTCCATTATAATAGAAATGGTACAAAGTAAGCTCTTACCTAGCATGGTTGTTAAAACCTTAACAACCATGCTAGGTAAGAATTCTAATTTTTATATTTGAGGAAAATAAGTTATACAGTCGTTAAATAATTTTCTTGAGTGTATTTTCCTTTATATTTAGACATTTTTTTGGATTAACACTATTTAAATAAGATGACAGAGAACATTACCACACCACACGTATTTCCTTCTATCTATAAATTCATTTCCATATGACACATCACCAGAAGTGTGGTTATAACGTCAGTTTTCTTAATTCATACTGTCTAGTTCTTTTTCAAAGACACACATACATTCATTTATTATTGATCTGATACTGTTTTGAGAATCATCTTCATAAGAATCAGCTTGTTGCTAAAGCACAGATATCCCCTCAAACAATCCCTGAATTATTAACCAGAATCTCATGAGAATCAATAGTGTAACACATTTTTAGACATATTTTCCAGTTTTTGGTGATGATCAATGGTCATTAGTGTTTCAGGAACCTGATTTTTGTCTGAGCAATTTTGACATTTGAATGGTCTGATCTTTAGAAATTCAAACTGTCAATCTGCCAAGGGGATGGATAAGAAAGAGCTTGTATTTCAAAATACAAGCAGTTTAAAATAAGGTAACTGTTTCCCAGTGATCTTCATAACCCCATCTCCCTGTATACAACTTATTGAAATCAGCCCAAAGACAAACTCCAACCTTGGAAAAAGAGCTTTATTCAGAGAAGACAGTCAGAGATCACCAAACCTCAGGAACAACAATAATCACACTATTCAATCCTAATGCCTTCAGCAAACACTGTCTTATTTCTGTCTGAAAAAAATAAACCCTAATATCTAATATCTAATATAATGTCTAATATCTCTTATCTGGTTTTGTGTGTGAAATTGGACATGCTCATCAAGAGTAGAAAGATAGAAGGGGTCGGGGTTTTGTGTCTAGCCCTAACATGTGGAATGGAGCACAGAACACATGGGGGATGTCAGAGAGAATCAGAGACCAAATAAACAGAGTAGAATCAGGATAATGTTCTTAGTTCAATTTCAGAGATGATTAATTGGGGTTCTTTGTGCCACAGTTCCTAGAAATCACATGGCAGAGGCTCTGTCCTCTCTCCACAGAAGCAGGGAAAGAACATGGGTTTAGGTCAGTCTGTCCTGACTAGTGGTGTGACCTGGCATCTTACTTATCATCTATGGATGGAGAATATTTTGATCTGTTTTATGCAGAGGCTGTAGTGGGCAAGGCAAGTTACAGACCCTCCAAGGCAGCAAGGTGTCAAAACATGGAATTTATTCTTTTGAGCAGGAGTGGTATATAAAGGGAGAACCCAGGACTGCTCAGAGAAAGTTCCACTTACCTCCTGTGGTGGAGATGAGAGCTCCAACATCCCAGGCATCTTTCTACCCTGTTCTCAGGTATAGCTTTGTTGTTTCACCTGAGTCAACCTTACCTCTCATTCTCCATGTATGGGATACACTTCCTGGGATGGCTTTTCCAGACCATCTTACATAAAATCCTCCTGTTTCTTCCATCCTGGTTTTCTATCCTGATATCTTGCCCGCATTTTGCTTCATCTCTCACCATCTTTTTCATCATCTCATATCCAGACAGTATGTCATTATTAGTGAATAGCACCGCAGTCAATCCCTGGAATCTCAAAAGTCCTCAACAAAACCAGGCTTGGAACACTAGTATTTGAGGTGGCAAGTGCAAGTACTAGCTTTACTGAATCTCTTTCAGACACTGTTATTGGCTCTCTCCCCATCTCTTCTACATTCACTTCTTAGTGTCTTAAAGGTACACATGGTTAACACCTGAGTTTTCTGTCTGCAGACTATTTCCTGGCAAACAAAGCAGATGTAGCTTCTGGAGAGTTAATGATGGGGAAAAAAACAATGTAGGGAATTTTTCCCACTTAGCTCCTCCCTCACTGGTTCAAGGATAGGTGGGAAAATCACCTAGATTCTGTGTCTTTGGGAGGAAGCATGCTAAGGTACACTGTACACTTTATCTCAGAGTCCCCACAGGACTGAGATCAGTTTTCTGCAGAAAGATTGCCCACCTGGTAGCATATAGAATATCCACCTTTTATTTCTTACTCATCTGACTCACTCTCCCATTCTCTTCCTGGGGTCACATCCAATATTAAATATTTGCTTTTGAATCTGTGTCTTAGGGTCTTACATTGAAAGGGAACCCAATTAAGACACAAACTATCAGCAAAGTAGGACAAGAGACCCACAAGAGAACAAGAGACCTTCTCTCAGAAGGCCCAGTACCCTCTATCCCAGTTAGTCTTTGCTCTAGTGTTTTTGAGGCCATGGTTCTTTCCTGCTTTATGACTAGAGCATTCATCACAGAGGCAGGCATTGGGCTGGCATGTAATTGATACTTACTGAAATAATGGTAATATCACCCACAGAAATAATTATAATAGGAGCTGCGATTTATTAAGCGGTTTTACCATGCCAGATAATCTGCCTAGGACTCTATTCATATTAATTCACTTAATCATCTCATAAGTCCTGCATAAGTACCTATTATTATTGTTCCTGTTTTGGAGAATGAAAAAACTGTGGTTTAGTTGTTAAGTGGTAGACTGATGTGGGGCTGGCTTGAGCTGCACCCATGACCACTGCATTTCAAATGCCTAACACAGCTTGTAATCATCGATGGAGAAGAAGAGATAGTAAGAACAAGGGTCAGAGCTGCCTCCTTCTTTCCTATCAATCAAAGGGCATGTAGCTAATAGAGTTTAGCAATTAAGAAGCACTGCCTCATTTACTGGCATCTAATTACTGGTCCTCTGAGAATCACCCCAAGAGCTAATGAAAAAGGTTCATCTCCCCACCCTTTTCGCCACCCTGGGAAGGACATCATGCCCTCAGGTAACTGCCTGGTAGGTAGAAACTCAAGGAAGCCAGTCCCACAGGAATCCAGGAGTAGTAGCCTAGGTACCTGGGGTTTGATTGGGGTTTTGTATCTCTGCAGATGAAGGAGGTTAAAGAACTGGCCCTGCACAACTATTTATGGATCTCTGGATCCATAAACTTCCTCACTACAAACCATGAGGAGAACCACTTTTTCCAAGCCTGTGTCTCAGGCCATGGAGACACAGATGTGATTTTTTTCTCCCCTCCCGATATTGCTGCCCCTTGATGGGACTTCATGTAATTATTAGTCTATACCTTTCTAGAACTTTCCTGTTGAAAAGCCAGTGCTGTATTATAAATGGCCTATGGTTCTCTGATAACACATGCAAGTTTATATAGCTTATTTTTGTAATAATATGGTCTTAATTGTTATTTATACAAACTTCTTTTCCTAGCAGTGCTTGCAGTCAAAATTGGGTCTAAAGGATCATTCTTTGATTAGTGCCCATTGATATCTTGGATTCTGTAGAAATCCATAGAAATTCACAGAATTTCTTTCGGCATTTTCAGTGTGCCTTTTCTTGTCCCATCACAAGTATCCAGGTTCTGTTACCGAGTGCAGAACATAACATTTGGTCAACTTCCAAAGTGACCCTATTCTCACTGTCATACCACCTTCAAAAAATATTAAGTGAATTTTAGTCTTAATGATAAGAGCTATCCTTACTAGTGGTTCTGAGTGGTGACCCAGCAAGGGGTTAAGAGGATCATTTTTCTTTCATTTTTTTAATTTAGTTTTTTTCCTTTATTTTATTTTTAAAATTTTTGTTCTAATTTGTTATACATGACAAGCTGATACTTTTGTTAGACCTGGAATCAAATCTAGGCTCTGACTCAAGCTGTATGCCCTATATTCTTTCTGAAACTGAAGTCTCCTTATTGCAAAATGGGGATAATCACTGCTTTTGCAGAGGTTGGCTTGGAAAGATTAGATACTACATACTAAGTACTTAGCACGATGTCTGGTACATGACTGCCCAATAAATGACATATGGCATTATTATTACTACAACTGCTATGAACTCTTGAATACCGTTCTAAAGGTGGACTCTCAACCTGCAATTGCTGCCTCAGTAATTGGAAGTATGTTAGGGCATAATTTTGCTCAGAAACAAGGACCATATGGCTTTAGAAATAATGACAGTGCACATTTCAGATTAGCTCTGATTGAGAAGAAATCATATTTTTACAAATATAAGGACATAAAGTTAGTTAGCTTGTGTTTCCAAAGGGCCCTAATGTTATCTTGTTTGTTTCAGGAGATGCAATTACCTTTCCAATGAAGGTTTCATTATCATTGTTCACTCTGATGGGGGAAGAGAGGGGAAGGAGATGGGGTGGGTAAGTAAGTGAGGAGAAGGCAAGTGAGCACAGCTACCCTGCTGTCCATCTTGCTCTGCACCAAATACTGCAAGGTCCTTGTAGATATTTGGTAAACCCACACACATTATAGAGGATATTTTATTTGACACAGAAGGAAAAAGAAGCAAAGAACTCTCCAGAGTGTCAGATACATGGACGGCTTCATCTAAGAACTCGGGAATAAAATGACAATTGCAATTTTTGGTGAGTGACTTGTTTGTTCAGCTTCACAAAGTCCATTTTTCCCCCTGACTGATCCTATTTTCAGATAGAATCATCACATGTCTAACTGCAATTGCCTAAATTGAATATGTGTGACTCACAGATGTGTTTACATAGTATTCTTTCAACTCCAGAGACCAAGCTACTGATTTTATCATCATCTCAGGGACTCAGCCACCTCCATCAAACATCCAGAACTCATTTTTTCTCATTAAGAAGTAAAATTACAGACCACCTGTGCCACTGATACCTTTTACTAGGGAAGAGGTGCACAAACTGCAGAGTTGGGGAAAGTGGCTCGCAGGCATTCAAAAATAATGGTTTCTGAGTCTCACCAACCTGAACTACTGCCTTTTGTTCCTGTATCTTATACGTATCCTGCATTCTTATGTCACAGGATATTTCCCAAAACACAGTTCAGATCCAACACTACACAGCTGATAAACCATCTTTAGCATTTAGTCTCTCAGGAAGTGATTTGCAAAGATAGCACTTGAACTGACTTCTGTAGGATCACCTGAGTTTCTGTATGTTGGGGCCAGGTGGAGATAATTCCAGGGAAGGAAAACAGCACAAACAGAGAAGGCAGAATGGGTTTGAGGAATAGTAAGTAATTCTACATTGTCGAAGAACAGCATCTTTCTGGTCAAGCTAATATTGCAAAGCTAACAGATTTACTTTTGGAGGTTCTATAATTAGATCAGGCTAGAGATAGATAGATAGTTGATAGATAGTTGGTAGATAGATAGATAGATAGATTTTAAAAGAAAGGGGGAACAATAGAAGGAGGACAGAATGAGGAAGAATGAGAGACACACATACAGAGAAAGAGAGAGAGTGGAGGTGGGCAGAGAGATATAAAGAAAGAATAGTAAGATAAAAGAGGATTTAGCCAAAGGAGTCCAAGATCATGAAGAAAGTCTCCGAGTACAGGGATATCCTTTTTACACTATCCTCTACAGGTAAGGTGGGTATTATTCATAGTTGTTAGAAACTGGTTCCTGTTTGAAAGCAAGAGCTTCTCTGAATTATTTATTTCAATGTTTTCTCGTCTACCTTATAACGACTACAAAGAAAAGAGTAGGAAAATATTTGAACATCAAGCAAGAAATCATCTCATATGTGAATTTCAACCAAGAGTGAAGCTTCTTGCAGAGGTTCTCTCAGTTGTTCGGGATCATTCTGACCACACGTTTATTAAAGCTCTGCCTAGAGGATTCCTGCCCATCAGCCCCTGCGTGTTCTCACCCTTGCCTAGTCCTCCAGCCTCACAGATCTTCATGGCCTGCAGCTGGCCTTGGGTTGCTTGGCAGCAACTACCCTAGTCTTCTTGAGGCTACTGAAACAAGGCAAGCTCAACCCAACTGAGAACTCTTCCCTCCTTTGTCTCTTCATTGGAGATCCGTTTTCTCCATTTTGACAAGACTACCCTTTTCACTTGGTTGAGTTTTCAACTGGAATGAATCTCCTAAGGAAGTTTTCCCAAAGGCACAAAAACTGCACAAACTGGGCAAAGTGGCTCCCAGGCATTTAAAAATAATGGCTTCTGAGTTTCACCAACCTGAACGACTTACTACCTTTGGTTCCTTTATCTGGTACATATCCTGCAATCCTGGGTCACAGTAATGTTCCCACAGCCCAGTTCAGATCCACTACTACACAGGCCCCAAAGCAATTATCCCTAAAGACTATGGAAATAGAGGTAAAATAACAATGTATTGGAGAAACCTGATGGACACTACTCCCACTCCTTCAGCCAGGTGATGGAGGTTCACACTGAAGGCAACAAGTCATGCTAATAAAGGTCTTCTTGTTAGGAGGCAATGAAAATGGCACTTTTCCTCATGATCCCTCCCAGGTCCATAGTCCCAGACGAACCAGAACAAAAACACTACATAAATTTCAATGAAGGAACAAGCTACAAAATATCTGGGCATCAACACTCAAAGCTGTTAAGGTCATTAAAAAAAAACAACAACAGGGAAAATTGGAGAGATTGTTCCAACAACAACAACAACAACAACAACAAAAGGAACCTGGGGAGATGAGATTACTAAATTTGATATGTTCCTGATGCAATCCTAGAACAACAACAAACAAAAACCGGGCAGGTAAAAACGAAGGAAATCTGAATAAAGGATGGGTTTTCCTTAGTAAGAATGTACCAATTCTGCTTCCTCATTGTGATGAATATATACCAATGTCAGATATTAACAGTGAGAGAAATGGAGTTTTATGCATTATCTTTGCAGTAATTTCTCTCACTCTAAAACTCTTTTAAAATAAAATCGTATATCAGAAAATAGCAAGCCCTGTGGTAGCTTCTTTTGAGGAATCAATATGAACCCAAGAATATTAAAATCGGTAAAAAGCCCTCCAAGCAGAAGTAAACGAAGCAATAAATAAATAATTGAAAGCATTAACACTAACCAAGGGATTCACACCTTTGTACTTTTATATTTCTACCCTCTGTGGCATCTTTTGCCGGGTGCTATTTTTCCCCTAAAAGTTTTCATACATACTCACTCTTCCCTGCCTCCATGCTTTTATGTATGTTGCTTTTTGAACTTAGAATAGCCTTCCCCATGAACAATGAAAAAAATCAAGCTCTACCAATCTCTTAATGCCAAACAAGAAGGCTGCACTGTGTTCTATTAACTTGTTCATTGTCTTCCATCCAAATCTTCCCAGGAAGCAGTAAAGCTCCTGATTCACCACAACTGCTAGCATTTCTCATAGTATCCTCACCTGACATGATACTTTACCCCACTTTTGTCTGTGTCTTGTTTTTCTAGAAAAGAATCATTTCTTTCTGACATTTTTTTTTTAACCAAACCTAGGGCCTCATACATGCTAGGCAAACAAGTGCTGTACCACTAAGCCATATCCCCAGCCGAAAAGAATTTCTATTGCCACACCACCCAGGGCTGACTCATCTTTGTATTTTTTTACAGTTCCTTGCACAAAACAGAGGGTCTCTCACATGGTATTATCTGATAAAGTACCTGCCGAATTCATAAAGGAAGAAAACCACTGTTCGATTCTATTAGATTATACAGATAGTCTCCATTGTGTCTTAATTTCTAACCATGTATGATAGATAGACCCTGTGAGATTAATTTTACATGAACAAGGCAATTGATGTCAAAGGAGAAAAAAAAAAAAAGCAACATGGATTTCACTTCTGATTTTGACACATGTATTTTCTTGGGCCTCTGGGCATCAAAGCCTCCCCTGAAAGCTTTGATGCTTCACTTCATCACTAATGAAGATCTTCTTCAAACCCTCCTTGTTCACACATCCAGCTTCCCTTGAAAGAATGGAACAAATGTCAATTGCTTTCTGTTCCAGTTCATCACTCAAGATGCCTGACAGCATCCAGTTTTAATGAATGCCACCAGAGCGCCTGGTCCCTGTAAGGCAACCCTCTTCCCTCCTTGGCTCACGGCCCACACTAACACTGCTTTGATGATGTGGATACAACAGAGTCTGTGGAACAGATGTAATCACAGGCTACCCTCCATTTAGCAGTCAATCAATTTAGCTGACATCATGTCCTTTTGGCTAGCTGTTTATATACTTTTAACTGTTCTTGACTGCCTGTAAAATTCTTAACCAGATTGATCTGTTTTTCCAAACACGTGCAGCGGTTATGTTCCTCATTCCACAATGCGAATTTTTCTTTAAAAAAGCCACATTATTTACCTGAATGAAAGTAAATTTCATTCTTAGCCTGCATTCATATGGTGACATGAAATCCAAGCTTAATCATATCTAAGGACTTCCCTTTCTGTGGACTGCAGAAAATCATTGAGACTTATAGTTTGGGGATATGGAGAGATATGATTGGGGAGGACTTAGAGATAAGTCCATCATGATCTGAGGAATGAGGCTGATAAATTATGTAATGCACATGTGTGAATATGACATGATGAATCTCGCTATTATGTATAATTATAATGCACCAATACAAATACATTTAAAAAAATAACAAAACTGAGTTTATTTTCTAAGAACCTAAAAAAAATAAAACAAGTAAATAAAACTTTTAAAAGATGATCTATTAAAAATTCACCTCTCAAATATGGATGGCTTTCCCCTGCTTCTTATCAAATGGACATCTTAAGAGGTCACTCTCACAGTTTCTCAGGAATAGTTACATACTTTTTGGAGTTTAGAGCAAAATAAAAAAATGCATGTACCCTTTTTCAACTTTATTAAGAATTTTAAGATGGAGATGGTACAATTTCAACCATGTCAAGGAGTTTCTAAACATGGGCCCATATGTGGAGTGCATGTTCATGAAGTCTGTTCTGCTACTACCATTCTTCATGGTAAGAACCTGGGGTCATTGCTAGCCAGCATTTCTGTGTTCCTGTCACCTCCTCTGAGGTTGGCTTTCAGTGGAAAGAGGTCACTGATAATTACAGGACACACAAAACCCAATGTCTTTCCCCCACATTGGGTAATTTTTTCTACTCTCTCTCTCCAAACAGAAATCTGCCTTCCTCCTGGACCATATAATTCTTTATATCGTTGAAATTTTAGGTTGTGAATAAAAAAGCCTCCTAAATCTTGTCTTGGACCTTGGGAAGGTGGTAGTCTTCTAGAATTTTGCAGCCCCAAATTTGGAAGCATGTTAGAAATATAGAATCTCAAATGGTCCCAACTGAGTCAGAATCAGCATTGTTATGAGATCCTCAGTTCCAGGACCCAGTTGCATGTCTAATTCTTCTTGAAACAGAGAGCAGAGAAGGGGAAAGATGGCTAATTATCATTGTATTTCATTATTTTTCAGTAAGAAAAATACATAAATTAATTTTGCAGCTAATATTGGTCACTAATTAACAACGCCTAGAGCAGAAAGTTGCAAGCTCAACTGCTTTTGAAGTCCAGGAAGGTAGTCTAAATGAGGGAAGCTATTGCTGAGCCAGCAGGGACTTCTGGTGCTATGCAAAGGAGTGAAAACCTTCTCTATACAACTACTGCAACAAAGAATCATGGTCCTAGCTATCTGGATGCTTTTCAACAGAACATTGGTTTTGAATTTTGCTTGAAATCTGTAGTGTAAAACTTCACAAACACTTCAATAACTAAATAAGGCATATTTTAAAACGTTTAGCTAAAGTGTGATCCCTCATGTATAGTTTTGTAGATGTGTGGGATAAGCATTTGGAAGGGAGTATATAATATAAGATTGAAGTCTTTTCCACTTATAACCTTAAATAGAGTATGTGGCATCCTTTCTCTTTGATTCTCTTGTTCGCAAAATCAAACTGTTGCCTTTTTCTTTTTTTTAAAGAGAGAGTGAGAGAGGAGAGAGAGAGAGAGAGAATTTTTAATATTCATTTTATAGTCCTCGGCGGACACAACATCTTTGTTGGTATGTGGTGCTGAGGATCGAACCCGGGCCACACGCATGCCAGAGGAGCGTGCTACCGCTTGAGCCACATCCCCAGCCCAAAACATCTTTGTTTGTATGTGGTGCTGAGGATCGAACCTGGGCTGCACACATGTCAGGCCGGCGCGCTACCGCTTGAGCCACATCCCCAGCCCCTGTTGCCTTGAATTAGGCATGTGCTCTACTACTGAGCTACATCTCCAGTCCATACGAATTAGGAGAAACGGTATATATGCCAAGAGCTGTGAATTTCTTGGATAAACACTAGGAAATTGTTCACAAAATTCTCTGATTAATTTCCTTCCCATGTCCACCCTCCCCAAAATGTAATGTGGTAGCGCATCCCATCAAGTGAAGACTATTCTACTTCTTGAGTGTAGTCTGGCCCTGTGTTTCTGCCATGGTTAGTAGAGTGTGATGCAAATGATACTATGTCAGTCCTGACCCTTAATTCTTTCTTTTTTGGAACCCTCCCTTGCTGCCACAATAGCCACTTGCTGATAAGAGAACTCTTGGGGCAGACACAATCTATCCTAGCTAAGACTATGTGGGCCATGGGACCCAGATGACCCAGAAGATGATCATGCAGATCCATAAGTGAGCCCAGCTGTTACCGAACAAACCTCCCAGACGAGTTTAAACCAAATGTCCCAAAGAATTGCATAATTTTCTTGTATTAACCTTATTAGATTTTGCTGAGCTTGCATCTGTGGGATGACAAATGTCAACATGTTAGGAACACCTTGTCCATTTATTCCTTCCTTATGATATTTCTTTGTCCTCTTCTCCTGGGGCTACATTTGTATGTATTTTAGACCACCTGTGTCCTGCACATTTCCCATGCTATTTTGCTGTTTCCATCAGTTGTGCCTTCGTCCTTAAAGTTTGTTATTTTTTTTTCTGTCTTTGAGTTCAGTAATTCTGTCTTCTGCTAAATGTCTCTTTCTGCCCATTTAATAGTCATATTTCTTTTTCAGTTTCAGAACGTCCACTTTTCTTCTCCTTTTTTTAGTAGATTCCAGATTTCAGTTGAAGTTCTTGATTATTTCAACCATTTAAAAATTGTACTTTTGGGCTGGAGGTATAATTCAGTGGGAGAGCACTTGCCTAGCAATCAATCCCTACCACACACACACACACACACACACACACACACAAGAATCAAAAACAACAGAAAACCTACTTTGTCTAACTTGCTTATTATGGTGGTTATAAGTTTTTCTACTAACTCCTATATATTAATTCAGGTTAACTTTTGTTATCTGATTATTCTTTTTCCGCCTTGCATACCTTGTGTATGAAAAATGTCGAATGATAATAATTTTACTTTTTCTCTCTGACAGAATAATAGTGTAATAAATCAACATTAGAATGAATAAATATTAAGACAGGATGCAACACATAGGAATGATAGTCCTGTTCTCAGCATGAATGTTCAAAGTTTACCCTAAGTGGTCTCAGCTAATATTAAATGCTCTCTAGAGTCTGAATAGCTACAAGATTCACAATTTAATGCTTTCTTAATGGTTGTACAAAATCTTGTGGAAAAGAGAGCAATAAACCATGTTTAAACTTAAAAATCTCTGAGAAACTCAAGTTGAAAAGTTTTAACTTGTTTGGAGTTACAGAAATTACTCAGCAATGTCAAATTAGTTTTACTAGTGAGCATTGGTAGCTATCATGAATAGTAATCAAGACCTTGAAAAAGTATATTCACTTTTGAAAACCCTAAATATGATTAATTCATTTGACTTGATTTTGTAGCATCTCCTATGATCTGTTTTATTTAGTTTGTTCTGTTACTATTTAATGAGTGTCTAGTAAATACATTTAGAGCAACAATAAAAATAAAGTTGAATGTTAATTGAATTCAACTGAATACAAAATACCAGCAATACTTAATTCTCAAAAAGTTCTGAGAAATCCAATATTCCTTATCTGAGCAAATAAACCAGAACCTGAAGTGAAACACACACACACACACACACACACTCACTCATATTCTTTTTTTTTCCCTAAATACAGTTTGGCTGGGTTTATACTACTAAGAAACTTATAGATTTAAATAGATGGCCCAGTATCCAGATGACTATGGGGAGTAACATTTCTCCTAAGACAGGCAAAATATTAATAACAATAATAATAATAATTCTGGCAATGCTTATAAATATTCAACTTATGTCAAAGCCTGAAAAAGTATTCAAAGCTCCAAACATTTATGTTTTTAATAAACTATGTACAAGAATAGTAAGATATTTCTCACTTACAAAGGTCCACAAAATTCATAAATTACCCAATAAAAGTAAAACAAACAGCAAAACACCTTTTGCTATGCATATCTTAAAATAATGTTTAATTTGAAAGATCATGGCTTCCGGAAGCCATGGAAGAATTTTGCAATCAGGTATTCAACCATCTATTTTCTGTGAAATTATTGCTTTCCCATTTTTTTCTTTATTTCCAGATCTAGTTCAAGATTCATATGTAAATATATTTTCTGTTCTTCATTCTCTTCTCCTCAGAATTAATCACTGACCTGAATTTAATATTTATCATTCACATGCATATTTATTATGTTTTAATTATATTCTATCCATATTCATAAACTACACACAGTATTATTTTGAATGTTTTCAGATTTAAGTATGATATCTAATATTTATCTTCTATTTGTGTATTTCATCACAAGTTTTCTTTTTGAGATTTTTGTATTGAATATGTGACTTTAGCTCATTTGTTATTAGTACAGTGCTCTTTTATTGTGTGAATGCATTAATTTATACATTCTCCTACTTATAGGCATTTGGGTCAATTCAAATTTTTCCTTTTTAAAAACCCTACCCCTTAAACATTGTCATCAGCAGAGTCTTAATCCCCTGCAGAAGGAGTAATCTGGGGTGTTCTCTTTCCAGTGGAAATATGTGGTATAGCGGGTGCTTACCATGGACAACTGTACCAACCTACAGTACCTCTGGCTGTGAACAAGATTTTCCATTGCTCAACATCCTCACCCTACACATTTGTGACAGCATTGTTAATTTTTCTTCATGTAAAAAGTATTCTAGTATCTGGAATTTTAAATCTTTCATTTCCCTGATCATTAGTGATTGATTATTGGTTTGAATGTCTGTTCAAAGATTCATGTTGAAATTAAATTGCCTTTGTGACAATGTTGAGAAGTGGCACATTTATTTATGTATTCATTCATTCGTTCATTCATTCATTTTGTGTACTGAGTATTGAACCCAGGGGTGCTTTACCATTGAGCTACATTTCCAGCGTCTTTTATTTTTAAAATTGAGACAAGGTCTTGCTAAATTGCCTACTGTGGCCTCAAACTTCAGTTCCTCCTGCCTCGGCTTTCCATGTTGCTGGGATTACAGGTGTGTGCCACCATGCCAGGTGAGGTGAGAATTTAAGAGGCTATTTGATTAGCTCACGAGGGTGGAGCTCACGGGGATTAATGCTATTAAAGTGTTGGTTGCTTATTCAGAGTGGACTTTTGATAAAATAATTAATTCAGCCCCCTTTCTTTGTCTAGTGCTCTCTCTTTCTGATCCCCTTCCTTTTTTTCTCTCTCTCCCAGTGGTAGGACATAACAAGAAGGCCCTCACTAGATGTACCCCTTGTACTTTCTAACTTCCAGAGCAGTGAACTGAATTAACTTCTATTCTTTATGAATTTCCCAGTCTATGGCATTCTGTGAAAGCAGCAGAAAGAAGTCTAAAACAAGAACACACATTTGTTTATATGTTTGCCAATCCTTAAATTTACTCTTCTGGGAACTGATTCTATTCCATTCTGTTTTCTATTTTTCTATTGATTATGTGTCATTTTGTTGATTTGCAAGTGTTCTTTACATATTTTGAATATGTGTATTTATCTATGCACATGTATCCACATCATGGTTTCTAGTCAGTAGTTTTTCTTTCCGCATTGTCATAGAGACATTTTGTAGAGGAGTTTTTTTTTTTTTATGGAAATCAAAATTTATTAATAGTTCTGTTCTTTTTTTTCTATAAAAAATCAATTCATCACAGGAGGACATGAAAACATTCTTCTATAGATTCTCTTAATACTCTATGGCTTTATTTTTCATATTTAGGATTTTAATATATCTTACACTTATTCTTGTGTACCTAGTGAGATAAAAATCTAATTTTATTTTTCATAGAGATCAAACGTTGTTTCATTGCTGTTACTGGGTTAAGTATTTTTTTTTAGTTTGCAATGCATTCTTTTCATATTTTGTGTCTGTTTTTAAGCCCTTTATTTCATTGCTATAAATATATTAATTTAAGAGTGTGTTAGCACTATGAAACCTTAATTGTACAACTGTATGAAATACTTTGATGTTTGATAGGACAATGTCCTTATCTTGTTTATCATTTGATTTTCTTAACTGCTCATTTTGCCACATGAAATTTAGGAAGCAATTTTGAAGTGTCTTTAAAATACATTTTCATTCCTATTTTCATATATAGATAACTGATATGTATTCAACTGTATGGTTACTTGGGCTACCATAAGAAAGGGCCAAAGACTGAGTGACTTAAGCAACAAACATACATTTGATCATCGTTCTTGAGTTGCACCTGGCCACCTTCTTCCGGTGTCTTTACATGGGTATTCCTCTATGCCCATATGTCAGGATCCTGGTTTCCTCTTCAATGACAGCAGTCATTTGAACTTGACCTATCCAAATGAACTCATTTCACTTTATTTCTTTAAGATCCCTATCCTCAAATATAGTCACATTCTCAAGTACTGGCGATTAGGACTTCAGTATGTAAATTTGTGGGTGTACATAATCGGTAGCATGTAGCATCTCTGAAACTGAGTTCTCTCTGAAATGTTTACCTTGAACAAGATGCTTGCTCCATCTATTAGATCTTCTACACATGTTTCAAACTTTTACTATTTTTCTTTGAATTTTTTTTTTCAAATCATTTGGATAGATACATATTCTGGTTTTGTTGTTATACATTACACATACTTGATCATTTTTACATCTCATTTTTGTGTGTGACTGCTGCATGGTCATATAATTGACGATGATAGATTGCATATTTGGGGTTAGATATTATATTTGGCTTGTATATTTATGAGATTTTTATTGTATAAATATTCTATTATGTGGGAATGACAGGTTCGTTTATTCATTCCAAAACTTTATATCCTGTATTGCTTTCTTTAAATGTATTAGTTTACATCCTCAGGACAATATTGAATAAACATGATATTGTCAAGCATCCTTATCAAATCTTTAATTTTAAAAGAGCACATCCAGTATCACTTATAATACAATGCCTGCTATAAATTTGAATGAGATACACTTTTTCCCAATTAAAACATTTCCTTTTTTAACCTCGTAAGCTAGAAAGAGGGACTTAGTTATTCTAATAAATAACACATATAATTATATCAAATAGTTATTTTCTGCATCTATTAAGATGGTTTTATATTTAACTCAATTATGGTAGTGAAGTGTAAGAATGGATTTCATCAACTCTAAATCTCTCTGCATTCCTGGGTAAAACTAACTTGATTATGATATATACATACCTACATGTTATTTATCAATATAAACAGATACTGTTGAGTTCCATCTGTTAATATTTTATTCTGAATTTTTGCATTTATTTTTATGAATGAGTTTAGTCTATAATTTAACAGTCTTATTCTTTCCTTTTCTTATTTGTATTTCATGATTCTATCAGGCTTAGATACTCTTTGGGGAGTGGACTTTAAGAAGAACTCATTGCATTTATTCACTTCAAATTTATTGGCATATGGTTGTTCAGAATATTGACTTATTTTTAGCTTATCCATATTTGTATTTATGCCCCCCCCAAAAAAAATTTTTTTTGGCTGTTTTCATCATCATTACAATAAGAATTATGACATTTTTCTCACACTTTTCATTTTGCCTTTGTTTATTCTAAGTGTCAGGGGAGACCCAACCTCTGCCAAATATTTGTATTTCTGTTTCCATATTGTAGAGTTTTTGCTTCAAAGTACCTCTCAAACCAAGAAGGTTTATCAGACTCTTCTTCAGTGAACTGCATCCATATAACTGATCCTCACCAGCGTGATCAGAGGGACTCAGATCACTTTCTGATGGACAGCATGGAGGAAGTAGAAAAGCTAGTGCTTTCCTGCAAGATGGTAGAGGGAGCAATGTGGGCCAGGGCATGGGTTTGCTGGAATGGATATATTATGAAAGATCAGAAGACCCATCAGAGTTGGGAGGGCCCAAAGGACATCATGACATCATGACTCATCATCAGGATTGTGCTGGTGAGAAGGACATCAGTGTCAGTAAGATTGGTGATGATTTTCTCAGGCCTTCCTCACAGGGGACTTAATAGCCATTGTGTTAGTGAGGATCTCCCTAACACACACACACACACACACACACACACGCTACATATATACTGCAAATAGCTCATGCAATTATGGAGGCTGAAAATTCCCACCATCTGCAAGCTGGAGACCCAGGAAAGCCAGTAGTAGAAGACTGAAGATGGTTACTCCATTAAAAACTACAGCAGTTCAAAGCGCCAGAGAACCAATGGTGTAGATTGCAGTCTGAGTCTGAAGGCCTGAGAACAAGGGATGCTGCTCTCAAGATATGAACTCTGATATGAACAACCCATGGGCAGAATTAATTCACCTTATAAAACCCTGTAACACCACTGAGAGGAAAAAATGTTTTTTGTTGTTCTCTGAGTACATTTCTGAGTACATAGTTTGTTGAATGTATGCATTATTTTCATTGGATATACAAATATGGGATTATACTGACTGAAGTTTTTGTAGATATCACCACTTTGTTTCCCAAAGTAATCACTTTATACTCCCATCAGCAATGCACAAGGGTTCCTATTTTTGGGAGGGGGCGGTCACTTTAGTTATTCTGTTGGTGACTCAGTAGTGATATTTCATTCATATAGTGTTAATTTGCATTACCATAATAAGTAATGAAGGCATATATCTTTGCCCACACCTTATCAATCATTTGGATATTTTTCTTTATCTTTTTTGAAATATATGTCCAACTTCTTTGTCCATGTTTCTATTGTATTTACTGCTTCATTCTTATTGACTGTAGAATTCTTTGTGGTTTATATGTGGTTATACTAGTGCTTTGCCAATTGTATGCATTATAAGCAGGTTCTCTTAATCTATGCTTCATTTTTCAGGATTTTAATGGTGGTTTTTGATGAATATATTTTCTTAATTTCCGAGAAATTTAATTTAACTCTTTTCTCTATGTCATTAGCCTTTCTGTTTTCTGTTTAAGAAATACCTAATTACTCCAAGGTCCCCAAAATATGCCATTATATTTTCTTCTAAAAACTTTCTTATTTTAGTTTTTACATGGAAACTGGCAAAATATTTATAATTGATTTCTTCATGTGGTAAAAGATAGGAATTGATTGATTTAATAATCATCCCACTTACATTTGAAAGTTTAAAAATGATGCATTAATAACTGAACAGTCTTCGTAATAACAAAAACAACTTACACTGTAAAGAAAGGGTATGCTAATTACCAAAGTGGAATGAAGCCTAAATTATGTTCAATTTTAAATTTCTTGTTGAGAAAGCTACAATAGTTTTTAAGAGTTCAAACTTATTCTAAGCCTCCTAGTACTCAAGGTAAAATGGGAAAAATAATGAGTAGCATAAACTTTATTGTATATTATGACTGGTATCCTTATAAAAGTGGAAGGGGAAAAAAAACCAGACAAGACGCATATACTAAAGGGCCATCTGAAGACAGGGACAGCAATTTTAACTATGCTGCCACATGTCAAAAGATGCCTGAGGACATTAGAAGTTGAATGACCTAAGAAGGATCCTCCCCTGGAGTCTTCAGAGGAAATGTACCCTTGACAACACTCAGATATTTTACTTCAAGTGTCCTAAAACTGTGTGAGAGAGAATATGGTTTTGTTGATTTAAGTCATCCAGTTTGTGACATTTCGTTATTCCAGCCAGAGGAAACTGAGACAGGGTTTGAGGACAAGATTAAACAAAATAAGAATAAAAAGAACTGTGACCTACGTCCATCTGCCTTCCCAGAGACATTTCTTGACCTCTGCCTTTATGACTTGGTTGCTCCATATGAAGTGGAGCCCACACCAGCTTGTGTCCATCCCCCCTGGTAGTGTGAAACTTGCATACATGTTTGAATAAGGCTGGATTTTTTTTAAAAAGTGCAT
This sequence comes from Urocitellus parryii, assembly GCF_045843805.1. NCBI lineage: Eukaryota > Metazoa > Chordata > Mammalia > Rodentia > Sciuridae > Urocitellus > Urocitellus parryii. Next base: position 192,436,526 of record NC_135533.1, on the reverse strand, counting down.
ATTCCAATCATCCTGCAGCGGACACACCCAAGACAGACAGGACTAAGCATGAGGAAGAGCTGAAGGAGGCTGAGTAGGGTGTGAAATGATGCTTTTCCCAAGAGAGTTAGGGGACAGCAATGGCAGAAAAGAAGTCTTGAATGATGGATTCAAGGCACTTGGCATAAAAGAAAATTTAAAATAGTCCCTAAAAAGGCATATATTTCCATAAAGGAATAGTGAGAGTTTCAGGGAATCTTCTAAACCAATATGTTAGCCTCTTGGTCCATCTAGAATAATAGGTAACAGTACCCGGCAAATTGACTTAAGCTCTGTACATGAACACTGCCTGGGTAATATGGCCTCTCCATCTTCATTTACAAATGTAGAATTTAAAACTGCGGATGTTAAAGGACTCGCACAAATCCTACAGCACAAATTCAACAGTGTGTGCACAAGTATATGTGTGTGCTGGGTGGATGGTATTCAAACTCCTGATTTCCAATATCAGGAAGCAATGTTTTTAATATCCCACCCAAATGCAATATGGTGGTCCTATGAAGCAATGACCCTATCATGCATCCCCTTGCTGAGTAACACAGACTGACCAGCACTCACTAATTTTGGGGGAAAAAAATCTACCCATTAGTCTGGAAAAAAGTTTAAATTAGATTAAGTGCAGATAAAATATTTTAATAAGATTCAATATTAGATATAGAAACATGTGCTTGTGTGTGTGTATGCACATAGGCATCTGTATATCAAAAAATGTCCTGAGACACTGACTCAGAGTGGATATTCTACAATTGTAGTACCCTACATTCTTCTTGCCTTTTATATTCAGAGTCACTTAAAGTTTTACATTTTGTTTTATAACACACACACACACAAAGAAAAGGGGGGGGGGAGGAGGGTGAATACAGACATCTTAGTTCTCTGGTACAGAGCAGCTCATTCCCTGAGGTAAACAGACTCATTGAGTCAGGTGAATCTATGGTGTGAATGACACACATGCAAGGTACAGCAATAAATCATAAAATGATCCTTCAGCAGATTCATCTGCAAGTGTTTTTATCTACTCTATTTTAAACAACTCTCTTAATGGCATCTCACTGTTTCTCCCTTAGGAAATTATTTCATTGTATAATTGCCCTTGCTTCAAGTGAAATTTTCTTAATGTCCAATTTAAATTGCTTCTTTTTTCAGTCTCAGGCCATTGCTCTCTATTACATTACTATTAAGTACCTTAAGTAATTCCTTTCTCTTTCAAAAGGATGAAATTGGCTTGTACGTTTCATTTGGAAAGGTGGCCTCATTCTTCTAGAACAAAAATTTTAAACACTTGACAATGACGGATGATCATCCTCTTTCTGGGGGAAAAGCAGGTAATTTTCCTGCTTCTAAGTTTTCAGCAGGTTGGAAACAATCACAAGACGGATACTAGTGACTGAGAATACACCATGTACGTAGTGTTTCTGTCCACCGCCCTGTGATGGAAAGGTAAAGCTCACTCCCTCACATTTCTTTAAAGAAATGTGAACCTGTACTATCTGAGGTTCACTGCTCTTTTACACAAAGGGAAGAAATGTTTGCAGAGACAGAGGTGCCCACGGATTTACTTTCTCAAGAAGAACAGTTCCTTATGAAGAAAAAATAAAAATAGAACTACAAGAAGAAGAGGAGAGGGGATCTTATGGTAGCATTATGGCAGTACAAACCATGATGTTTTCAAAGCTATGAACACAGTAAAACTTTTAGGGTACAAGGGTGAGCAATGTAACACTAGGTGTATCCTACATTTCAGTATCAGATCTATTTCTTTGGGCCATTTATGTGAGAACTCTGGATCCTGGAGCTGGGAGCAAGATAGAGAACTTAACCAAAAATTGCCCTGTTTGAATGCCAGGACTTTTGTACATCTATGTCTCACCTTCTCCCACCCCCGTGGTTCTCCCCACTCTCAACTTCTGTGTGTCCCCTGTGTACTCCAGACACTGAAGGGGTGAGACACTGGGCATTCCAAAAGTGACTCTTGAATAGGGTGCTCTCCAGCCAGATTGGGCTGAGTCTGGGTATCATCCGCACAGACACCGTCATGAACTTTCATTAGACCTCCATCCTTGGCTTTCCATCGGATTCTGATGGGCACTCACCCTTATTCAAATTTAAATCTCCCTCGGTTTGTTTAGTGTGTGACCTCTTCTCTCTTCCCATTCCAAATAGACTAACACAGTAAAATGAACCAAATGACAAATACAAATATCAAAGCATTCCAGGGGTTTCTGCTCACAAGGGGAGATGGCTAATCTTTAGGGGAAGCCTCATCATGCCCAGTAGAAGAATCAGTTCCCAGTTAGGATATGGATCAAGAGGTGATTTTCCTCTGCAGAAGAAGAGTTTCAGATTCCTCTCACCCCTACTGTGAACGCAGCGCTGAGAGCAGCAGAGTACCCAACTCCAAGAGTAAGAATCTCTTGCCCCTGATGACATTTAATAGCGGCAAATCTTTTTAGAAGGAAGATTGGAGGCTGCAAAAAAAAAATAAAAATTTTTGAACTTGGAATAAACACTGAAGCTGAGAACTATTGGGAAATAATGGAAAACATCTAGAGAAAACAACCTTTCTACGTAAAGAGGAGTTTAGACCCAATAGCCTGGGAAGAAGCAAATAGTTCTCAAATTGGGTGGAAGCAGTGGCATCCGTAAGAATCCAGGAAAAAAAAATTAAGTGGTAACACAGAAGTGTTCTCACATTTTTTTTAACAAGGGGGAATGGGGAGTTGATATCAGTTTTCATTGCATGTTGTATGTCGATACTAAATACATTGTGATGGAGCCTTGTCAGCCTCCCCTGCTGTCTCTAAATTCAGCTGTCTTATTTTACCCTGAGAGATTTTACTTATTGTGCTTTGTGATGCAGTTTAAGATAGGGCTTTTGCTCTGATGCAAAGGTTATGTCCAAGAGAGAAAAATAAGATAAGCATCTCTAAAGCTTTTCTATGTGCAAAGTCCAGAGCTAGAACTCATTTCTGATTTATCCCAATAATGTTAATTATAGCTATAGCTCAGTGGAAAATCTTAATTATTATTGTGTTCATCTCTAGTTTCTTAATAAAGAGCCTTTTCAAGTCTAATCCATCCTACTTTTTGAAGCATACGCTTCTTTATGAGCCATAGCTGTGATCACATTACCCTGTGTTCAAAAGTTTTCATAAGCCACTCCTTGCTTGTTAGCTCCGCCAGGCATTCAAATCCATGCCAACCAGGGTGACTGTGAGGTTTTTAGGACTCATCACTTTATTCTAGCTAGTCACCTCCTATCCAACTCTCTTGTATTGTATTTTGATTTTTTTCTGCATTTATTTCTTTTTATTTTAGGCATTTTTTTCTAGTCAGGGTTATGACCCACTCATGACTACCCATTTCTGCATGCCCCAATTCCATCTTTCCACATGGTACAGAACAAAAGCTTCATAAAACCGTATCCAGAAAACATCTTTTCCTTCTCTCAAATCCTATTTTTGTGCTATTTTTCAGATGTGACCTATAACTAACTTTTAAATTAGTTTTCATATACTGACATAATTTATCCTGAAAATTTCTGAGCTTCTTAAAAGTAAAGACTCCCCTGTGATTCAAAGTCTTGAAATTCGTTGTGTATGCAATAAAAGCATACTGAACAAATTAATGAATAAATCACTCTTGTTCCCTTTAACATTCACATGGAGTGTTAGAGTCATTAGAGACAACTATGTCCATACATTTTATACCTGTATGACTATAAATAGGATGCATCGAGTTCTTCAATACTAAAAATTTAAAAATAAAGATACAGAAAGCCTAGAACTATGACAATTCCCTTCAGCTTCATATATCCATTGGAGGAAATACTGAGATAGCACACAATAGAGCAGTTGCCAAAAAGTGATCTAGCCAGAAGTGGTGTTGTGGCATTGCATTCTGTTACTGTTGAAATTAAAATAAAAACTAAATCTGTACTGCTAGTTTAGGATTTTCTGCTATAATTTTAAAGAAATGTTCCTTACAATATTAGTCTTTAAATTTATTCTGTGAACAAAGGATATTTTGTTCTAATAACTTTGAGAAACTATGCCAATTATGTCTCCTTTTTGGAAATTCATGCTATTAAGTGATATATTAAAGGTTTCCAGAAACCAGATAGCTTTTAAAAAGATAGTTTAACCTTGATTAACCTTGTCTCTCAATTAGAATTGCTCTTCAAATTGTCTGCTTCATATTACAATGATAAATATCCCAGTGAAAGAATCTTCCATGAAAAATATTTTAGAAAATAGACATTCTATATTTATATAAAATATTTGTAAATAAAATGATCATTGGGATACCAAACCCAAAAGATCCACTTTAATTACAGCTTTTAGGTTGAAATATTTACAATATTTTGTTTTTGGTTCGTAACTGATCTAGGTGCCCGAGATCTAAGTGCTGGGGCACAGGTGAAGGTAGACCTGCAACTTTGTTCATTTGACTCTTCCAACTATGTTTATAATTGATGACATCAACTTATTTCTATACAGCTGGGTAACATTCTGTCTTGGCCACCCCACACCCTATGGGAATATTTTAAAATAATAACATGATCATGGCTTAAATTCATTGGCATCCTAGTTAGAATATTTAGTTCCAAATATTAAATAGTAACCAAGAGAAAGTTTACAAGTATAAATCTAAGTGTTTTAAATTAGTTATACCTTTGTTTTGAATGGTGCCACATAATCAGGATATAATCTACTATATAATGACATTTTGCTGAACAAGTGAATGAATAAATCATTCTTTTATATTCCTGTAGAAGGTATAGATCATTGAGATAACTGGATCTATTTATGTATTCCTATATCTAAGTACTCATATACTTATTAGATTATAAACTGAATAATCTGTAATTCAAAATATGATGTGATAAAATTATGAGCCAACACGAAAATAATTGAATGCTTTCTAAAGAATAAAGTTTGAAAATGCTTTACAAATACAATTATGTTTCTATAGTCACCTCAAATATTCTAATGGAAAATAACTGGAGGAATAATGGAATATTTGGAATATCATAATATTAGAAGTAAATATTTATTGAAAATAGGGAAGAAAGACTGTTCAAAAATAGTATTCAAATGGACTTATTGCAATATTAAATGTCTAAATATAAAACACTACCACACATGGGGTAGAGTGGTCAAAAAAAAAAATAAGTAAATAAGCCCTGACTTTTTTGTTTGTTTCCATCAAAAAGAAAACTCAGTAATTCTAAGGATTATTAAAGAAAATAACAAAAATTTCCCAAAATTTCATTGAGAGGAGATAAATATTCAAAAAAGAGGTAAATATTCAATCTCATATTTGGATCATTGAGTTTGAGATCAGAGCCAAGATCAGAAATCCAAAAAGAGAATATATTATCCATGTTAGCCAAACCTCTCTTTCCATTAGGGGAAGATCATATTTGTGCAAACATACTGTCCTTCCTCAGGTCAACCCTTGGTTTAATGGCTCAATTAAAAAAAATAGAACATTCTTTTTTATAACACTTTTCATGATCAGATTTATGATGAAGAAATAAATAGACTGAGATTTTGAAAAATGGGACAAATTTTATAAGGAATGATGGTAATTAGACTAATTGTAAAAGTTCCCTTTTAAAGGAAAAAGAAAATGATAGTATGAAATTAAGGGATGGGAATCTGTTAAGCAGAGTTTTAAACTGCTTGCCTCCCCCTACAACTAAACAACATGAAATTGGCAAATCCAACATGGAGAGTGTGATAATACACAAAACAATGTGAATTTTCCAGATGTACTTTCCAGATGTGCACAGCTATTGGTCACAGTGGTCTTTGGGCAGGGAGTATAAAACACAAAGCTGTCAATCATTGTGCTATGAGAGTAAAGTGAGAGCTGTGAGGTTTTATTTCCCAATCAAGTATCTTTCAGAAGGTTCAGAGTTCTGTTACAACTTTTCAGAGGTCATCATAACTCAGTTTTACCTGAAGATTCTATAAGGAATTAAACACATTGGGATCAGATAGCCACAGGCTTCTTCTAAATGTCTTCACTAGTGTTCTAGATCTTTATGACTAAATCATTGCTGTATTGATCTTGGTACTGGGGCAAACATGAGCATCTTTGAGTTACTGGCTCACTGTCAAAACCAGAGGTACTTTCCATTGTATGGTCCAATGTAACTGATGAAAATAGACTGTGTGTCTTCTCATTTTCACCAAAGCAAAGGTATCTTATTTTCCAGGTACATGGTAGAACTCCAGTGAAGGGAGAATGGGCTTGTTACAGGGCTGCTGTTACCAATGACACTGAGTTTCCTAGTTGGTGAAGTATGGCTACATGCATTCAATAGTGCTATAATACCATTTGAAAGTTACATGCTTCAAAATGTGACCTTGATGAATGAATCTTATCTTTAGGATCCCTATAATATTATGACAAGAAAATGCTGTTGGTTGAGAGTTTGCCTATAAGACTCCTAATGTGATACTAGTTCAGCTGCAAAAACCTAGAACGTGTTTTTGTTCGTGTACTAAAATTGTCTTTGAAGAGGATAACAGCAACACATCAAAAACAGATATTGAAAGAGAGAGTGGAACAAACTGGTGGTAAAAACATGACCTTCCTCCATAAGGTCAAATAGTTTTATTTTGATTAAACACTACAATACAGTATATATGCATTAAAAAAAGAAAACTCTATAATGTATATAAATTATTCCTTCCATTCATCAATTCTTCTTTTCTTTTCCATTACAGCTTTGGTACAATGTGATTCAGTATATAATTTTTAAATACTTTTAGCATCACAAACTCAACACAAAGTACAAAACTAATCCAAATGAGGGATATTATAATCTACACAGTGGTGTTCAGTGGTAGGAGAAAATCTTACCTCGATGAATTCATGTCACTAGCTAAGCTATAAAGGCATACCTAGCAGACATGACAGAAATATGCACCATTAACCAGCTAACATGTGTATTAGTCTTTGTTTATTTTTTTACAGAATACCAGCAGCAATCTTTTGAGTGTTGAGTGAATACTTAAGTCCTCAGCCAGTCTTCCCAACTTGCTCCTCTTCCCTTAAAGGCCATGAGTAATAGCTGATGAAATAAACCACAGCCAGACCTCTCAGAATTTGACCTGCCAACCGGCATTGCTCATACTTGCACAATTTGTCCTGCAGCTGGCCGACATCACAGGGACAGTGCTGGAGGGGCAGTGTGGACCAATCAGCCTAAGGTTGTTCTGAGGGTTTGGCGGTGTAACGTTACAGTAAACAGGCATTCCAGTGGCCGGGAGTGACCCTTGAGCTGCCTGGTTAGGTAGCATGATTGGCTGTTGGTAGGACTGCTGGGGCAGTCCTTGAGAACCTTGCGTCATTGGCACCTGGAGAAAGACACAAGTAAGAAACATGTGAAGAGGCTATTCTGATGTGTCAATGAGTAAGACGGTGTCATGAAACTTACTCAAGCTTTTGAGTTAGACCTTACAAGTCACTGATCCAACTTCTGCCATTTACCAGCTATTTCACTTGGGGAAATTAATTTATTTTCTCTGATTCCCTCATCCAACTGGATAAGGATACCTACTTTAAAGAGCCACTGAAGGACTGCAGGAATGGTACAGAATGTCTGGCAGGCAGTAGATGCTCATAGGGTGTTAGCTCTGAGCTTCCTTCCCTCCTTTGTTGATGTTCTCCTGGTACTACAGTCTGAATCTCTTATGCTGGACGTCTCTCAGCTTGGAAAGCCATGCATATCTTTAGTTTATGGAGTCTCCCATAATAAGTGGGGCTTTGTACCTGATAGGCTAAGGTAGGTTCCATGGAACCAGAAGAAACTGGTGCAGCTAAATTTAAGATTAAAGCACTGCACTAACTTCTTCCTGTGTTTTTCAGGATACAAATGTCTATTTCCAGTGTATTTCAAGATATAAATCACAACAGGGTGCATAACCCATTTGAAATACACAATTGGGTTTAGTCTGTATAATGCAGTTGTTAAACCCATAAGTGCCCTTTACGTAAATCTGAGATATCATTTAAAAATCTCTCATAGCTTAAAATTATTGTAAAATAAAATTTCTTAAAATAAATACAAAAATGGAAAATCATCATGAGGACTTTCTACCAATAAGTAAAATTTCAATAAAATGCCCCAATAGAACTTCAATGAATTTTCTTCCATGAATAGGAAGTTAATATGGAAACAAATTTAGCAGGGCATTCAAAATCCCTGCCATTACAGAAATAGGTTTCCTATTTTCAACTTGCCTTTTATAATCTTGATTCAAAGTCAACTAACAACAGTAGTAGGCCAAGCACCTACCACCCAGCTAATTACCCAAAACAGGAAAGTACACACAGCTTCTACTTTGGCCCAGTACTACTTTGTAATCCACAGTTTTCCAAACAGCTGGTGTGCACCTGATAAGAAGACATGGTTGGGTAGGAGACCATTACGCTTTGCACCGGAGTTCCTTGCTGGCTGCTCATCACGCTCTGACTCTGTGGTGGCTGCTGCACTCCCATAAGGCCTTGGAATCCCTGCTGACCAGACAAGACTGGCTGATAACCTGTGAGGAAAAGAAAAGTGAGCTTTTGAACTGGTGGTGCCAGGAAGAACACCTCGAGGTTCCAAGAAATAAGAACACTTATTCAGAAGGCCATCTTCAGCATCTCAATCTCTGTTATCATGAACATGTTATCCAGATGTTAATTTCCTTAATTTATTTTTATTTTATTTTTTTTACATCTAAGAGTAGACAAGATTACAGATCCAAAAAGTTCGCTGACATTTTGATAGTTATGCAGAATGAGCCCATGAGTACATGCGATGAAGGTAAATTCCTCATGACAAAAGGACCGAGGTCTCTTGACATAAGTTGGCTGCTATAAATTACACTTCTCATATTTGGCTTTTTTTTTTTTTTTTTTTTTGGTTTTCAATGACATTTGGAAAATTCACAGTTTATCAAGTTTTTTTTTAATTAAATTTACTCATTCCCCTACTATCCTACTTTCCTGTAATTATCTAATTTCACACAGAGACTGTCAAATAGCCTATTAACTCTGGATCACTTGTGTTTTTCCATGTCTTAGTGAATGGAATGACCTCGCCATCCTGAGTAAATAAATATCCACTGCCTTAGACAAAAGGACAACAGGAGGTGAAAGGTGTGCCATGCTTTCATTCTGCTTCACCACCAGCTCCTGGAAGAAAATTCTGGTCAAACATACTCAATAAGTGACCAAGTACTAATTACATTAATAATGTAGAACATAACACTTTAGAATTTCTGTTTGTATCCTTCTGGGTGGGTCAGTGGTTAATTTTCTTTTCTTTCTTTTCAAAGTGTGGACTGGAATTGATTTGTTTCGGTTATTTTCATTGTCACAGAGTGGTTTTAAATGCATTTTTTCTTTTTTGGTTGTGCTGCAGAATTGAACTCAGCATCTTGTGTGTACAAGGCAAGTTCTTTTCTTCTCAACTACACCTCCAAACCTAAGAAACTGTGAAGTATGTTTATAGATATTGGGAAGATAGTTATGATTTAGGTGAAAATGACATAGTGATAGAGATATTAGATATTGTTTCCAGAGCTTAGAATATTCACTATACTGCATAATTGAGAATAAGTAGAGCTGCTATTTTAACACAGTCCTCTGAGAGAGGAGAATTTTACAATCCTAGAATTTTTTTTTAAACACAAACATTGGGCTAAGTTTTACAACCAGATTCTAAAAATGAAACACAAGGTTAAAAAACACCTAAGCAGTACACAACATTAATAAATAACATGTTGAATTCATGTGAGGGCCTTAACTTAATATTAAAACAGGATAAAATTATAGTCTTTACAGGAAAAAAAAAATACTTTGTTCTTCTTTGTTATACAAAATATATATTTTTATTCCTTCCAGAAATATTGTGGAAACATGGCTTGCAAGTAGTTAGTGAATTAGGAGACTGGCTCGATCCACCAAATGAGCTTGAAACACAGTATCCTAAGTATGGAATACCTGAAAGGGAAAACTTGGGGACTGGCTGGTTGTATTGGAAGACCTGTATGGAAGTATGAAAGACCTGAAAGGGAACACTTGGGGATATCTTGTCTGTATTTACAATGGGGAGGTAGAACCAGTGGTCACTTTAATTTACCCTTTGTCCTTCATTATGTGCCCCCTTATCTCACATTATCATGAATTACCTGAATTCATTCTCACAAAGGTTTTGACTTACTGAGTTATTTTAAACCCTTGTGCTATTGTATGGTTAAGGATAAGGGCCAACTGCCCTCCAGCTTCATTCTGACCATCGCACACAGTCAAAGCTCAGCACCCTATTTACCTCTAATTGTATCAACCCAATGTGCTATATAACTAAAGTGTTTATAGTTTGTTCAGTAAAGAAAAAATCAGTAGACTCTGAGAAAAAAAATGCAACTAAGGCCATATCACTGCTAAAACTACCTCTTAGAAGCCCTCATATGCAGAGGTACTTGAGAAAAAATTCTTTTAACATGGATTGCAAAATTAATATTAATTGGTTAATTCATTGGTTCTTATTCTAAATCTTCCTTTCTATTTCAAATAGCCAATTGCCCTGAAAAAAAAAATGAGGCTATATTGCCATTTTGTTATGACATTATTCTAAACCATATCAAGTGCTTTGTAGCATGAGTGATTTTATATATATATATATATACAGCTTGGTATGGCTAAAACTTATGACCAACAATCTACCTTTCCACTTAACCCTATAGCAAACAGCAAGCAACGTGAACTCACTGTCAAGTGCACCACATTGTGACTATCATAGAGTCTCCTATCTGGCAAAAGAGTCAAAGTACAGGTTGAAAAATGAAAGAAACATCTCACTATTTGGGGCTTGCATGTGACAACATAGTGAAGACCCAGTTGACCTCAATGGATCTTTTGCAAAATACACACAACCACTCAGCAAACGAAGAGATAAGAGGAAAGGAGAACAGAGGACAAGAGAGGAAACAGAAACTGGGGTGCCCCAGTGTCTCAAAATTATTTATCTATTTGCTTAATGAACCCTTACATCCTTTCTCAGAGTCCTTTCATTCAAAAGTAAACTGAGGTGAAAAATAAGAGATTGATTTATTACACAGCCTCTATACCAGAATAGAGATGTTAAGACAATCATACCATCAGAGCATCTTGGGAAGAAGAGGAAGCAAACATCCAATAACATTCAAGGAGACAAAAAGCCAGGAGGTTGGGTGGCCCCCTCCCAATAAAGACAGAGAGCCCAGAAGAGCAGGATCCCTCTCTGTGAACCCAGACTCAGCTGCACTACAGTGTCTCCCTCCGCGGCCTCCTCTGCCTGATGATTTGTGAGCTTTAAGATTCAGTTATGCATAGCAATGGACTACCAGCTCCACACTGGGGTCCCACAGTAAACACACTTAAGGCAAATAAGGATTTATGTGGGGAGCGAATACTCTCCAATTTCAAGATGAAAACCTAAGTGTAAGGAAAGTTCAATTTATATTCATGAATCCCATTCATTTCTCAATTCGCTCTCCAGGCAAGAAATTTACATCTGGTATGGTTTAATTGGGGAGGGGGGTGCGGTATATGCTCGTTTCTTTAAATTATGTCAGGGAAGGTAGGTTGCAGAATGGTCCCTAAGACGGGAGGCAGTCCGGAATGTGAATCTGAGCCCTGTTCCAGAAATAGATAAATAGAAATGAGATAGCTGTGACCTAAGAATGAACCAACAGTGTCTGCAGAGATGGCAGTGCTGGTGGCAACCTGCTTATCTTGTCTATTCAAATGAGAAATGTGTTCTGGTTTGTCAATTCTTAGCTGTGAAATGACAACTTTTTCATATTTATTGAGGATTAGCAAGATATAATGCATCTTACAAAATAGAGACAGCAATAGTCTTGTGCCTTGTAGGCTTGCTAAGGAGATGATAAAGACATTAGCTATTTATATTATTTCATTCTCAGTCAAGATGGATTCAATTTTCAAGTCACATGTGTCATTTATTTTCTGAAAGTAAGAAGGTTAGGAATGGACAAATGCCTACTAGCAAATAAAGAATGTACTCTGTTGGAATGGAGAAGCTATAAAATTTAAAATGTCTGCATTGTATAAATCTGGAAACTGAACAGGGTTTCTGCCAAAGAACAACAGTTGTTGAACGCTTTTTTTTTTTTTTGTAGTTTGAGGATAATTTGTTAATATTCACACAAGGAAATATTTCTCTTGATGTAGCCTAATTATGAAGATATTAATTAGGCAACATAAATTGGTAAGATTGTGACTGACATTATTTTAACTCTTATTAGTACTTTGTTACAGATACAAGATTTTGAGAAAAAGTGAAATGACAAAGTGGTAACCTGTATTTGGGAGTTTCTGTTACCTCTGCTCTTGCTGGTTATAGAGGCTGAACATCAGGAAAAGAAGAAATAAGACAGTGAATTTCTTAAGAAGTTAGCCAGTTCTTGCTTCCCCAATTCATCCAAGCAGTGTAATTTACATGTGTGCTTATTAAGTGAAGAATTCTCAATTGGTAGAATATCTTTTCAAATGATTAGATTTAATAATCTTCTTCAATACAAAACTTGCTTGTCTTGGATGAACCAAGGTACAGATGTTTCCCCTAGTTTCTAAGGAATCATCACACTGCTTGCTTCTGGATTCAAACCATACTTTGTTCAAGGTTTGAGGTAAAATTACAATAGCTCAGCAAATTCTTGAGTGTGACATAGCTGGTAAAGAATATGAAGAAGAAAAGTGTTTATCCAGGACTGTTTATTCTCCTTTTGCTACAGTTTTATAGTTTGTGCATTTTTCTACTTTCCAATATCCACCTAGTTCTGTTTCTTGGCTTCCTATCAGTCTCTGTACACTTTCATCAGCTTTGAAGATTTACTATTATAAATCAGCCATATGTGTCGATCACTGACTCTAAGCCAAACAGTGAATTAAGTGCTTTTACAATGACAATCCCGAGAAGCAGTCACTATTGCTAAACTCCTTTTATGGAACAGAAAATTGTAACTTAGAGAGATGTAGTAACTCATCAAGGTCACACAGCTACTGAACAGGAAAACTAGAATTTACAGTGTGGTTTTCTGACTTTGGTGTCCTTGCTCTTACTTACTGAATGGATATACTAGTCCTTATTCATTCTTCCAACTCTCACATCCCTAACATAATCTCTTTCATGGGGCAAGTATTCAATGACCATTTATTGCATTAATTGTTTTCTCAATAGGTAACAACAATTAAGAGGAAAAGAATTACGGCGCTTCACAGTGAGTTGAACAGGATTCTGTTAGTATCAAAGAAAGAATGGAAATCAAAGGTAGAGAACAACTGCCCTGTGGAAACCAACTCATCCCGCTCAATAACTGTTTTAAAAACTAGTTACTCAGGTAGTGGGACACCAGGCAAAGGGGGTGAAGAGTTGGGGGGGGGGGCTTCCAAACTGATTCCAGTTCTTTGGTTTATTTTATTAGCATCATATTATCTGATATTACAGTTTTCAATTACTAAGACCATTTCAAATAATGGCCCTCCTCACAACTTTTAAAGAGAATGCATATTTACTCCATTTCCCCCTCAAAAATCATCTTAGAAATCGTAAAATAGAAGGTAAACATAGTTCAGTTCTATATGAACCAATTCAGTCATGTGACTCTCCCAAGACAACTGGCTATCCCTAGGAAATTCACTTGGCCTTCAGAAACAAAGACTGTTCATCGTATTTGGAGGATAATAATAGGCAAGGGAAAGAAGATTAAACAGGGATTCTGCAAAACAACTTAGGGTATCCGATGAGGGCCTGGAACAAGATCCCCCAGAATAGCTGACTGCATTTCAGAATACCTATAAACTGCTGATTCTGCTAACACTCTAGGTTTGTTCCCAAACCCCAAGTTTTATTTCACTACTAGGGCACTGGCTGTAGGGTGGGAAGTCCTTCTGTTTCATCTGCTTATATAGCTGTGGTGTTCCAAGTAGCTTCAGACAGGGTGAGCAGACATGGAGCTTGATATCCTAGGATCCCTATGGTTCTTGAAAGAAATCACTGCCTTTCGCCTCAGCAAGGTGGATTTGGGGAAGCAGCTGTTCCTAGACTATGCTCGTTCCTCTTGTGAAGTAGAGGATAACATCAGTAATTGTACTTACCTGGAGACCATGGGCCCTCAGACACCAAAGAAGCTACCTGATTTCATTAGCATGCCCTAATCTCACACATACCCCAGGTTATAATTCCCAGGAATTATAGTTCCAGTGAGGACAATTTTGAAAAGACTGTTGTGATTCTTTTGAGGCACTATGACTGTAGGCCAATATCCCAATTTATAAGACCCCAAAACTCTAAGTAGGACATTTGAAACAAGAAAGCATCATAGACAAGGTTGAAAGACATTTTATTTTTAAACGTGCTAAAGATATAATATCTTACACGTGTTAAGATACAGGCTAAACATACCTAGTTGGGAAGTCATAAATAGGTACTCTTCTGTTTTTATATGTGAGGTGAAATTGTAAATAATGGTTCTATCAAAAGAGGGAGTGCAAGAAATTGCTTCTATTTTTTTTTCTCCTGTTGAAGCCTAATACAAGTTCTTTCTTCTTTGATGTCAATGCCCTCATTCACCTTCTGTATTGGCAGGTCTCTGAATCCATCCTCTTTCTTTTTGTCAGCATTTATTATTTAGTGGTTTTAATTCCTTAGGAACATGCAGCAAGAATGGCCTGCAGGGAGCCTGCCTGGGAATGGAGGTAATGCAGTCCATGTCCCAGCGAAGACCAGTCCATCCTAATGAATTTGAGGGAAGCTGTGACAGGCCCTAAGTGGAACCAGCCTTCCTGAAGCAGTAGTTTTTCTTCGTACTTGCTCTTTTGCTCATTAGCTTTCACACTGCACAGAGTGTAATTCTTAAAAGCCTCTTTACTGTCCCCTGAGAACATCCATGCATGGGTCATTTTCTAATGGCAGTACACATCAGACGAACCATCCTATTACTGCAAGCTCGGGGGCCTCTTCACTGCAATTATACCATCCTGATCCATGTTATCACAAATACAAAGCTGGTTTTCTTTCTCTCTCTCTTTCTATTTTTTTTTTCTTAAATCAGGGCAAACATGAGAGACACTGTTAAATGACTAGAGGAACAGATCATGCACAGAATTTCAATGAGTGCCTCTCAGGGAAGCAACATTGAATTCCATTTTAAATGGAAGAGGCCGTCATATTATTGAAGCAATGCTCTGAACTTTCCTAGCCCAGAGTGCTGTGCTGACAGCCAGAGAGCTTCAACAACCCAGAGGGAGAAAGGCTGCCTGAAAGACTCACAGACATTTTACTTTCTTAATTAGGTTGAATGGCTTAGAAGAAAATGTGGCATTCCTGCACCTCAACCAGCAGTGTTAATTGTGGACATACTTAAAACCCACCTGGGTGGCAGGAAACTGCTGCTGAGGTGACACAAGAAACTTTTCCCCAGATCATGCTTGGGGCAAAGTCAAGATGGAGATGGCTGTAATAACTGGCTCCAGGATAATAACCCACCTGGTGGTTATTTCCATTGATGAATTGCTATTGACCAGCTGACTGGAGCAGGATAATCATGAGGTCAAAAGTCACGGGGTCAACATCATTGTGATCAAATTACTGTCACTGTTGCTTGGCTACAGGGTATAACCCTGTCCTGGCCAACTACCTCAAAATAAGTGCTAGGGTCAGACTCAATGTATGGAAATTTACCCATCACTACAAGAAGAAAACTATTTCATAGGCAACAGATAATGAATCCAAAAGACCCTTTTTACATAAGAAAGCCCCTTGTATCATTATGCCCAGTCAAACATAATTATCTCCTTAAATTCTAGACTGACAGGATTCTTACCCAAATGCTATTCTAGTGGTAGATTCAGCAGTAATATTGTTCTAGTGTTAGAGTCTACCAGGAGGCAACATCAATGAGCTAGGGCAGAGACCATTCAATTATGAACTAAGGCAGAGGTGACAGGAATGAGAGAAAGGACACAGAGAGATGCTCAGGATATGACCTGTCAGAAACAGGATCTATGAGATCTATCACACATTTGTATCACACATTTGCTGGACATGAAAAGAACTAATTGTACCGTAATCATAATTATTAGTGCTCTGCAGGAAAACTGGCTATTTGAAGAGAAAGAGAGGTGGGTGGGGAAGGAAGGAAGGAAGGAAGGAAGGAAGGAAGGAAGGAAGGAAGGAAGGAAGGAAGGAAGGAAGGAAGGAAGGAAGAAAGGAAGGAAGGAGAGAGAGAGAGAAAGGAAGCTCTGAAATGTAATGCTTGCTGATTTCCCTGGTGTCAATTTTCTCACCACAGCTGATTTCAAACAACAAAGAGCTTAAACATCCAAGTTGGCACAGTACTTGATTTTTTTAGGAGCTGGGTCTTTGAACTAGCATGAGCTACCTCTGGTACACCTGTGCCCTAATATTCAACATCAATCAAATTTGCAATTCATTTAAAGTTTTGTTCTATTGGTCTTTCCTGCTACAAACTTTATTGGCAGTTCTTTGTCATTTGGTACAAGAATAACTCCTAACAATCAAGCACAGTGTTTACACCAGTGGTGGCAATATTCCCTAAAGAGAAACTGGTGGTTTGTACCACCAGTCTTAGATTCTCAAAACCATTGAGTACTTCAGGTGCTTTACTTCAGGTGTGCGTGAGCCATTTAGGAAATATGTCATTGAAACCTTCCAGGAGGTCATTTCAAACAGCGTATTAGAATATGAGTTGATGTTTGCTAATGGAGTGGGGTCAGGTGGGAAGAATCAGGACAAAAAATAGTAGAAACATAAGGGCATAAGGGTCAGCATGTGTCAAGCCCAGGAATGTCAAAAACATGTCCAAAGATGATGAATATGTAGAGATGGCAGCAGATTAGCAATAGGCAGAGATAGTAGAAGAGGATAGAAATGGAGCTAAACTCAAGTCCTAGGGCCTTGAAAATCATGCTATTAAATTGGAACTTATTGTTGAAAGGTTGGGCACCAGGCAAGGTTTGTAAGCACAGCAGTAAAATGACAAGACAGCAACTTCAAAAGGATTCTCCAGGAGACACTGGTGAATATGCATAATTGGAGACTGGTGGTCTAATAGGCAATAGCAATAACCTAAGACAGAGACAATGAAGACATGAATTAAGGCAGAGGGAACAGGGAATGGGAAAATGGAATGCATCAGAGGTATTTAGGATGTTAGAAATGTTAGAAATTGGCATCAGTGAGCTGCAGGGAAGAGACAACAGGAAATCTCCAGGCTCTGATTTGGAGAAGCAGGTAATTGTAATTCCTTAGCTGTACATGCAGGAGAAACAAGTACATGGAGATGATCAGCAAACACATGGGCAAAAGGGTCTGAGCTCAGGCAAACTGACTGGCCCTAGATTATGTTTTACCTAGCTCATTAAAGCCTACGGCAATAATGCACCTGAGCTTGATATAAATTTATGTGTTCTACCAATAACCAATATTTTCCAGCGGGGATTCTAGGCCAACAATTTTTAAAGTTGTGATTATAATTAGAATTGGACAATGTGACTTCTGATTCCCTGTTATTCTGTATTTTCATTGGTATTGCAATAGATGACCCTCCAGCAAAGCCTCTGGGCCCCAGATGATGTCACGGACCCAAGCGAGAGTAAAGAGATACTTTCTGTCTCCTTACATAAGCAACTAACTCAGGATCAGTCTTGGTAACAGCAATAAGGAAGATGTTTAATCTCATTGTGTAGAGAATTGTTATTTAAAAGTGTTTTTTATCTGGATTAGGCAACACTCAGAAGTCTGCAGGTTTGCCCACACAAATCTAATGTGCATATCTTTTCAGCTGGCTGGAATTGGAAGTATGGTCAACACTTAAATCGTATTTCCTATTAATTAAAGCGGAAGTACAACAGAAGGACAAACGGTCTGTCCTGAAGATTCTTCCAATCAGCCCTCAAGGGCAGACTGTCTCTACCAAGACAGTGCAGTTCTTTTTTTTTTTTTTTTTTTTTTTTTTTTTTTAATGGCTTGCTCCAGGGTAGCAAGAGAAATGATTCAGATCCTTCACTTGTTAATTTTACCCTTCACCCCAAGGCCTTCAAGGGTAGTACCCGCTTTCCATCATGGTTAAAAGTGCTTTATATGCACTCAAATGGAGCAAGAGCACTTGAAGATGTCAGGAGTTCATTGCCTGAATTTCCTCATAAGGCTGCAGGGGAGCTCCTCCACAAAGCCCACACAGCTCCCTAAACCCTCAGGAGGAGGAAGCCCTCTGGGCTGAGACCCCAGCAAGGTGAGACTGTGCAAACACTGAGTCTGTGGGAGCCTAGCCTGGGCCTCACATTTTAGCCTTAATGGGACACCAGTTAGACTTTGAAGCCAGCAACAGAGTGCTATTCAAGGCCGATCCGAGCCCAGTGAGGTATGCACGCTGCCGTCTCAGAGCTCTGAAGCCTCATCACATTGCCTCTCTGCCTCTGAATGCCCACTGCCTATCCCACCTGGAACACTCTGTCCTCCTGGGTCAATGGTTCTGAAACCCACTGAATGCCAAATCCCCACACCAAGAGATTCTGATTCAGTAGATTTGGATTGGGGTCTGAAGTTTTGCATTTTTGACAAGTTCCTAGATGATGTTGAAGCTGCTGGTCTGGGGACTACATTTTGGGAACAACTGCTGAGCCTTTATGAAGTGGGTTCACTTATCTGAATTGAGATAACAGTGAGAAGTCTCAATACACGTCTTCCCTGAAAACCTATTTTTCAATCCACGTATTACCTTTCCCCTCACAGAAGAAGCAACAGGGTCCAGCAAATCAGATTCTATGGAGCCCATCTTTTCTCTCTGACTTCATTTTACTCATCTGTAAAAGGGACATAATTCTCTGCTAAGGGGCATCAGGACGGGCTAATGTCCCTCTTGTAAAACACCTATCACTTGGTTGGCAACGGGCGATAGATGGAATTAACCTTCCTTTGTTCTTTGCATGCTCTGCTTGCCTACTATGTCTTCAGATCTTGTTTTTTCACCTTTTTTAGGTCCTGTTTCCAACATAGCCCTCTACGAGAGGAAGCCTATTTGACACATCTCTGCCTGTCCTTGTATTCTACATTTGGTGCCTCATAACTAGAGATATTAATAAAGGGAGCTTTGTCAAATAAGTATGCAAAAAAAAAAAAGACTCCAATAAGCAAGAGAGACATCCAGAGCCTACAGTTGTGAACCATTTTCTCCCGTAGGCCTTAGTCTCAGGAGAGAAGCCAGTGGTGCCAGAGGTTAGTGAGACCTGAGAGGAGGGGCCTCTTGCCAGAACCACCACATTTCAAGGCAGGGAGAGAACAGGTAAGAGACTCAGCTTGCTCTTTCTCCCTCTGACCTTTGATCTCTTTCTGTAGAAGCCTTCCATTAGCAAAATTGACCTAGAAGCCACAGAGCAATGTCACCTGAGAGATCCAGTTCATGGGGTCAGAAGAGAAGGCTAGAGAATGCCTAAGTGACGTGAGGACAGTAAATAGAATAACCAGCAAGCCCCTTCCTGTTACAGATTACAGAAATGCATTCCTACCTCATGGAGCATTTCCAAGCTACTGGGCCCATCTGCTCAAGGGAAGATGCTTTAAAAAGAGTTGGATAATGCTTCATTCGATGACCGTCTCTTGCTTTTACAGAACTTTGTTCCCTTCAGAAATGATCCTTTGTAACACCTGATAATATGTCAGAGTATGCACTTAGCATGACTGCTTTCGGCAATTAAGTAAATGTTAACTCTCAAATTTATATGTCATTAGGTATTAGGGTGGAATATTTTGACTCACTGCCCTAATGCTCGTCTTTCCATTTGGAGGAAATGGCAACGTTTGTAGGGAACTGGTAATAACTTCGAAAGTACTATTAAATAATGTCACTGTTTAAATATCCTGTAGGGCAAGGGGGAAAAAAAAGTTAAATTATGATTCAACTCAAGCAGTACTACTCATTTTGTTGAATTTGACATTTTCCTTCGCTGGCTGTGGAACCAGATGGCTAAGATCGAATGGATAACAATGAGTGAAGCTCATTTCAGGGAAAATATATTAACAAAAAGGAAGACCTAGTTTAATTCTGCAATGTCCCTAACTGGTTCTTGCATTCTTGAAGCATATTTGCTTTAGAAAATGCTATGCTGTAATTAGTCTCATGTTTATTTAGACATCACTTATTCAAATATTCAAAGCAACCATCAGGAAGACAAAATAGGATGAAGGAACAACTAAATGAGACTTAAAACAAGTTTCTGGTGTTACATCTAAGAAGTTTCTGTTTCCAAGTGGAAAAATCATAGGCTTCATAATCAGACAAAGAAAGAGCTCTTCTACCCACTGGCTGTGTGACTGGAAAATTGCCTAATTTTTTTCAAGCATTGCTTTTCTTGCCTACAAACTGGGAACAAATCATTTCCAACTTTCGTGGGCTTTTTGTGAAGGTTAGGTAGATATTGGGTAATGTGACTTGCTCAATACCTGGCATTTACTACAACATAGCATTTGTGATCACCAAATGGTGCTCAGTAAATGAGAAAATTTTTCCCTCTCCAGAATTATACCTTAAATAAAGAAAAAAAAAAAAAGAGTTGCTAGTACCAGGATGGACAGACCACACCTGCTGCAAACAAACAAATGAAGAAGAATTTTGAAACTGCCTCTTCTAGCTAACAACATCCTGGCTTCCATACACAAAATTTCCATAAGAGCCAAGGCCTAGTCATTAAGTGTAAGAGCCATGCAATCAACATGCTTTCCTGCCCTTGAGTTACACAGAAACTGCAATCTCTAGTAGCAAATACAGCAGAAGCAGCTCTGAATGTGAAAGCAGACAAAATGCTTGGTACAGCAGGGAGTGGAAAAAGCAAGCTGGTTGTAGCTAAGGAGCAGATGTCTGGGCAGGAATCATTTGGACAGGCACTTGGACCCACACGCCAAGCTATGGAAGAACACTGATTTCTGGGCTGTAACTTCAGGGCAGCCAGGCCGCTGTATTCCTTAGAGGCTGCAGCCATGAATATCATCGAGAACTCAGAAATTTGAGACTTGTTCCTGCTCCCCTATGAGAAACAAACCCAGTTCTCCTCTTTTTTTGGTCTCCTAATCAAAGCTATGTTTACCCCATCCGTGTCCTCAGGAAAAGGAGAACTCTCCTTGTCTAAAACCATCTGAGAGTGAAAGGTGGGAGTACACTCTGAATTCAAGCAGGTGTCTTTCAGTCTTTTAAATGGAGTCCCTGTTATCACATCAAAGACAGAATACAAAGCAATGATCCCTGTCCTCTGCTTCCCCCCCACAGCTGCTCTGCTAAGGCCCATCTCCTAACTTGGTAGAGTACTACAATGCTTCTTAGCACCTAGCAGACCTGGGTCTCTTGCAGACAGTATAGAAAACCTCCACTTCACAAATATTTTTACCTAACCAACCATTCTTTTCTAGTGCTAGATGATTGAGCAAGTGATTTTTAAGAAAAAAAAGCATTATATATATATATGGGCCAAGTTTACTTCTTCCCTTTTCATAAGAGACACATGATGTTTAATTTACCTTCTATTTATGTTAATAAAATTGTGATTTGTGAACAAATATCTTTTGGAAAGTTGGCCTTAGAATTCAATGAATAACAAAACGGACATTAAATTAAAGATATATTTAAATGCCAAGATAGACCAAGCATGATTTTTTTCATTTGATGTTTGGAATGTTATGCTTTACGCATTTAAAATGCCAACTGGCTAGTTTTGATGGTTTTTGTCTTTTGTTTCTAATTTATGAGATAAGACAAAAGGATTCATGCTGCTCTCTGTAAGTAGCTATACACACACACACACACACACACACACACACACACACACACACAAACCACATTATGGATTATAGATAGCCTTTATTCTTTTCCTTTTTTAATCTTTTGAATTCCTGCTACATAGACAAATGCAGGCATTCACTCAGGCTATTTATTACTTTTAATTGATAGCTCTTATTTAATACACAAGATAAAATACATTGCATAAAATGGAGACTAAAATATATCTCTCTCACTTCTAACTTTTTTTTTTAAGTAACAGGCAAATTTTTATATAGGGTGACTAAATGTGCTAATTAATTCTGGTGCTCTAGTGTCATTATTAGTGGCTTCTTTTCACTCTCAAATAGGTATGGATTCAGATAATAAATTCTATGATTACTCTACATAAATATGTACACATAACATTTATGTACATATGTGTATGCATTTGTGTATAATGCATGCACACATACATATACATTTTATGAATATAGTAAAGATTTTATTGAAATTAATTTAGAAATGTTATTCATTTTGTGTTCCTCATAAATTGCATTGGTCATTGTTTTCTTTCTTTTCTTTAACCAGTGTTTAAAGAAAAGTTTACTATGCATGTAAGTTGAAGAATATTTGGCTAAGAATTAAAACTATTTCAAACAGTTTGGCAGCTAAGTTACAAAGAGTGCCAAAATGAATAATTGACTGAGTCATGGAATACATGCACATCTAATTTGTATTTTGCTAGTTATTCACTCAGAGTCCACCTTCAAAAACAGATTTTTGGGGAGTGGGGTAGAATGGAATTTTGATATACAAATCTTTAAATTAAACAGAAATTATTGGAATAGATAAGTTAGAAAGTGCTACTGAATAGCCAGGCATGTGGCACACGCTTGTAATCCCAGCAGCTCAATAGGCTGAGGCAGGAGGATCATGAGTTCAAAGCCAGCCTCAGCAAAAGCGAGGTGAGCTAAGCAGCTTGGTGAGACCCTGTCTCTAAATAAAATACAAAATAGGGCTGGGGATGTGACTCAGTGGTCGAGTGCCCCTGAGTTCAATCCCTACTACCAAAAAATAAAATAAAATAAAGAAGAAAGAAAGTGCTACTTAATTTCCTCACTAATTTTTGAAAGGGGGTGAAATAGACAATAAAATAAAGGGCACTACTGAGAAAGATTACTGATATGGGCCACAGATGTTTAATACTTACAGAGGAAGATGAATCACCTTGAAAATTTGATAGTGTTGAACGATCTTCAAGTCTATTATATTCAGGTACATAACAAAGCATTTTGCACAAAATTTTTCAGATTTTAAGAACCCCAGAAATCCAGTCATGAAATTCAAAATTCAAAACCCCTGGACAGGAGAGATGAGCAATTCTCATTCTTTATCATTTATATATAACATAATTCAAATGGAGTCTACTTCTCAATACACTGCTCTAGCAAGATTTTAAGTAGTTAAAAAGGGTGTGAGAGAGGGAGGGAGGGCTGGAGGAATTCACAAGGAATACATTTACATTGATAAAGAGCAATTCCTGCTACATAGACAAATGCAGGCATTCACTCAGAAAAGACAACAAATACCTCTCTAAGATATTTCTTGGATATTTGTGAATTAAATATACAAAGGAAGTTACTCTGATAAGATCATACCAAAATATAAAGTATAACATTTAACTTTTTTTTTTCATTTAGTAATATTTCCAGCCGTATTTTTTAAGACTTTCTCACATGGAATCATTCTGAACCTGTTATTAAATCTGTAAGCACATTTTTGGGGATGTTCTCCATCTTACCATAGGAATACTCATGAGGAATATTTAAAGTAGCAGTTAAATTTTTAGACCTCACTATTAACATGATTTACAGCAGAAGCAGAAGCAGAATGCAGACACTGCCTTATGAATGTGTTTGATGAAAATGGAGATGTCATAATGTCCTTACAGAAACATCAGCTTTGTTGACACTGTCTTGGTAGTGATGTCAGAGACTGGTAGTGATGTCAGACAACACAAAGTGACCAGTGCTTGTATTTAAATAGATGTAGCCAAAGATGCAGCATAATAATGAGTTTTATTATTAAGTTTTAAAAAAAACATATAAAGCTGTTTCTTTTGAGAATAAAATTTTAATTAAGAAAAGTTGGTATTTCAGCAGGCAGGGGCCCTTGGAAAGCTCACATGATGAAATTGCATGAGCAATAACTCCTAAGTGGCCTGGCATTATTAAGGAAATCATGATGAAGGACATAGTGCAGCAGCTTAAAAATAAATGGTTACAACTGCATTTACCTTGGTACGAGGAAGCTGCTATTAGATACCTAACGCTCATCACAGCACACCTAATGATGTCTCAGTGGATGCTCATACTGCATCCTAAGACTGCTCAAAACATTTTTGGGGGAAGAAACATGTTTAATATCTACTCCCCGACCTCGCTTCTCTTTCTCTCTCTCTCAGTACCAATTGCTGAATCATGAGAGATAATGTATAATAAAATAAGGACCCAGCATTTGAAACAGATTCCTTGTATATTGTGGAATAATTAGTGTCCCTTGCCAAATCTCTATTTCCACTGTCTGTAAAATGGAGAAGATGATTCAATGATAGCCTCAATCTTATGAGATTTGGGTGAGAATTAATTGATGGGATACCCTTTAGCACACTGGCATCTAGAAAACTCATGTTGCTTAGGATTATAATTTTTTAAGATGTGACTTGAAGTGAGAAACTTATTTGCTGCTAAGACATAATAACCCTAGAGTTTGCCGAGAAGGCATCACACTCTGCATATATATATATATATATAATATATATATATATATATATATATATATATATATATATAATATATATATGTGTGTGTGTGTATGTGTGTGTGATATTTATATATAAATATATGTAATATAAATATATATGTAATTTTTTGTACCAGAGATTGAAGCCAGGGGCACTTGACCACCAAGCCATATCCCAGCTCTTTTTTACATTTTATTTATAGACAGGGTCTCGATGAGTTGCTTAGGGCCTTGATAAGTGGCTGAGGTGTCTTTGAACTTTCAATCCTTCTGCATCAGCCTTCCAAAGCTGCTGGGATTACCGCATGAGTCACCACACCCGGCTGGCAATATATATTTTTACTCAGTATCAAGACATCATTTTGAGTACCATGAATAACAAGAAACTCAACATTAATGGTGAAGATGAGGGTAAAGTAGCCACTTTCTAAAGCACAAAATCCTTTTTATCTCACTTAAATAAAAACTAAAATATCTACGAAGATCAGCCCTCTATAGGCAAAAATAATTGCAAACCAATAATGCCAAGTTTCTTTACAGGAGTGGGGCGCTGGACGGGGAGTTGACCCAGGTGCTGGCAGGCTCCTGCAAACCAAGGCTGGCATCATTCCATCAACCCAGGCAAAGCCTGGGTAGCTGTTTTCAGGCATCCAAAGTTCTTTAATTTAGCTGTTCCTAAGAGATCATTGACGCACACACACGGAAGATTCCCCAAACTAAAGTAAAATAAGGAGAGGAGGGTTATATTTTGTAGAGTAAGTTCACTGGACCCAAAAGAAAAGAGAAAAAAATCATGATGGCTTAGAAAGAAGGTAGAGTGGAAATGTGACAGAGAACCTGAGACTTTGGGGTCCACCCAGGAGGATGTTGGCTCAACTGTGAATGCAGAAAACATACCCAGTTGCAGAAATGAGGATTGCTGAGCTCATCTCAGACCAACTGGTTGGCAAACTAAAATATTACTCAGTAGTATGGCTCTGAGCAAGTCACTTAGTCTCTTTTGGCGACAGTTTCCTCATGGTAGATATGACTCTAAAGCTACATTCTGGGCTAAATTGAATTAGGTAAATAATAACACAAATTCCTTAGGAAGATAGTCCTCCCATTCTTTTTTTTGTGTGTGGTAGTGTGGATTGAACCCAGGAGTTCTTGATCACTTAGCCACATCCCCACCTGTTTTATATTTTATTTAGAGACAGGGTCTCACTGAGTTGCTTAAGTCCTTGCTAAATTGCTGAGGCTGTCTTTGAACTCAAGATTCTCCTGCATCAGCCTCCCAAGCCACTGGGCTTACAGATATGAGCCATCACACCCAGCAATATTTCCCACTTAAATATCATTTCTTTTTATTTCACTTCTATAAATAAATAATGATGATATTGGAGACTTCAACAGATGCCCCCAAATGATTCAAATTAAATTTCTCAAATTCATCAAAGGTTACATTTCTGAACAGGTGCAATAATCAGTTGCAGCCAAAATTAGAACAGCTACATTTTGCTACTTCCAAAGATTAATATTGAGTCTGAACCAAATTTGATATTATATTGTTTAAAAAGAAAGAATCTTGCTTGATGTGATTGAATTTTCTTAGAAATCTGTTAAAAGTCAATCTATACTAGCATGATTGAAGAGGAAACCAAACTAACACCAAAAACAAACAAACCCTCTTAATCTAAACGTATTAAAGTCCAAAGGCCTTTAAATATATTTTGTTAGATTCATGACTGTGCAATAATTTGAAAAGTCACTTTCTCTTTTTCTTAATGATAATTTTCTTAAGAGACTGCTTCTGTATTGTCTTTGTTCAGTCATGCCCCCTATGATTATCATACCCTCCCTATAACACAATGCCTGCACACAGAAGATGCCAATAAATGTACGGTGTGAGGGTTGAATGAATGTTGACAGATAAAACTGAATTACCTCCTGGTGCTGTACAACATCATTTCTGTTTTTTCTTTTCTTTTTCTTCTCTCTCTCTCTCTCTCTCTCTCTCTCTCTCTCTCTCTCTCTCTCTTTTCTTTTTTTTTTTGGTACCAGGGATTGAACCCAGGGGAACTTTACCACTGAGCCACATTCCTAGCTCTTTGTATTTTGAGACTGGGTCTCCCTAAGTTGCTCAGGGTCTTGCTGTTGCTGGGGCTGTCCTCAAACTTACAATCTTCCTGTCTCAGCCTCTGGAGCCATTGGGATTAAAGGCATGTGCCACCACATATGGTTTATAATATCTCTTTTTCTAACTAGCTGAACCTGGAGGCTGCAAGATAAAGCAGCAATGCACACCAGTGTGCATCTGGGCCAGGGAAACAGACCTCTAGGCCAGGATGAAAAGAAGCGCAGTCCTCCAGTCTTCTGAGTTCCCATCCTGGCTAAAAATGACTCCTGTTCCTGGGTGTAGTTCCCAATAAAAGTAAGAAACAGGATATTCTTTCCTAGGGAGCTTGAGGTCACACAGAGATGAGCTCTGTGGCTTCAAGCAAGGTATATAACCTATTGCACTGCAGTTTCTCCAGGTTAAAAATGAGAGTACTGAATGACTCCTACCACTCCATCAATTCATTACCTTAGTATTCTGCCAATATTTATGGGCATTCTCCTGCTTTCCTTTGAAAATTTCAAGTCCTCTCTATCGACTACTAATTCATTCTATTTATCAGGCCAATCAGCAATCCACTGATCAGTATGATATATTACAGCAACAATCCCCAACACCTCCTCCCATTGTAGCATACATTATCTAAATGAAACAAATGTCTATTAGGTGATAAAGAATCATGACGTAGGCATACAGTCAGCAGGCTTCTATCTAAAATGTTAACACTTTATATTTCATTCTTCTGGCAGGCTAGCTACCATACGCAGAACATGATCAGCAATATGGTATCAACAAAGGTTGGCAAAGTCTTTGCCCACCAGAGAAAATTCATAACCAAGTACATTCACACTTCAAAAGCCTGGGAGTAAGACACTGATGCTTCAAGTCTTCTAAAAATGTGGCAGCAACTGTTTGGCTACGGTTAATGCTGTTTGTGGTAAAAAGAACTACACGCTATTTCAGAATGATTCCTTGAGATAAGAGGCCACATTTCCAAGAGCGAAGGCAGCCGGCACTCTAAAAGCATCGAGTGCTTCCCAAGGCTAAGAATACTGAGCCATTTCACCAATCTGACTGAATATGCTCTTAAAAAGAAGTACCACAGGTAAAACCAAGTACTCTTGCTTTAGTGAAAAGATAAGAAATGAGAAAAAGGAGTAATTTTAGACATCTGAAGGATTAAAGATGTTTCTTTTATATGAGAATTTAGAAGCCTAGTTTGAGGCTATGATGAGAACCACAGCATCATACAAAATAGGTTCTTTGAATCCCAGAGAAAATAAAAAAAAAAAAATTTCCCCCAAATGAGTATGTTGTAATGAACAAATGTGGAGAGGCACTTTCTAGCCACCTTTGATTCACCCTAAGGCCATGGGTCTATTAACTGCTACAACATGGCAACTCTAGGTGATGAGTCACCTGCATTGTGAAACTACTTCTTTGTGAGCTCACATGTCCTCCACACCCCCCAAAAGAGCTGTATACTTTTGATTATTATACTTAGGGGTAAATTTTTGTATCTTTCCAGGCCAAAATAGCATATGCCTTTCTAAACAATTTCTCTACACTACATTTCCATATCAAATTGCCTTTTCTGTTTCTTAACAAGATGGTATGGCTTCAGCTGGGAATGTGCTCTTTACTGTGCAGGTAACAGTGGGGGTGAAAGAGATATTTCCTCAAGTATCATTGGATAATCACTTACTCGTACCCACCACCTATTTCCATACCTTCCACCCAGAGGAAAAATTCCTTTATTCTAGCCCTCTTAATATTTGTAACAGAAAGCACTTTTTTTTTAATAAAAGTAAATTTAGCTTTAAAAATAAATTTAGCACTAAAATGTGGCATGCCAGTATTTGAAGAACATACTTTTTGGTAACAAATAGCAAGCATTTTATGATAAAATGATTACAATAGCAATACTGTAACATGGTAATAATTTAGAAGAGGATGCAGGTGGCTTTCAGTGAAAAGACAAATTAGAGGGAGTTGCACCCAATTAAGCACTTAAAAATGTAAAACTCAACATGTTAAAATGGCATTTTTAGCACAAAGCAAATTTGTGAATGAGAGTCCTTATGTAAACGAATTTCCTCTATGAAGTCACACTGTGTTATTTTTTTTTTTAATTGTACAGAAGTCATCCTTTATCCACCTTTATCCATGGTTTCACTTTCCACAGTTTTTTTTTTTTTTTTTGGACCCATAGTATACTATGGTCTAAAAATATTAAGTGGAAAGCCCCCAAACTAAACAATTCACAAGTTTTAAATTGCTGTGCTGCTCTGCTTGATAAAATCTCATACCAACCCACACTGGCCTTTCATCCTGCATATCTGTGCTGTGTAAGCTACTAGCTCTTTAATTGCTTGGCAACTGTCCCAGGTATCAGATGGACTGTGGCAGTACTGCAGTGCTTTTGCTGAAGTAACCCCCTATTTTGCCTAGCAATGGCCCCAAAGTGCAAGATGAGTGATGCTGACCATTTGGATATGCCACAGAGAAAACACAATATTTTTTCTTAAAGTGAAAAAGTAAAGTATCCCAACTCAGTAAGGAGAGAAAAAAAATCATATGCTTAGGTTGTTAAGATCGACAGTAGGAACAATTTTCTAGCCATGAAATTGTGAAGAAGGAAAAAGAAATCTGTGCTAGTTTTGCTGTCACACCTCAAACTGCAAAAGTTATGGCCATGGTACGTGATAAGTGCTTAGTGGAGATGGAAAAGACATTTCATTTCTGGGTTGGAGAGATGAACAGAAAATGTGTTCCCATTGACAGCAACATGTTGTGCCAGAAAGCTCTGAGCCTCTATGAAGACTTCAGCAAGACACCCTTTGCAATGAGTGACACTCTGCCATTTACTGCACTTGGGCATGGTTGCCCGTGTTCAGGAATAGGTTTGGGAATAGAAAGTATAAAAATGACTGGAGATGTTGTGTCTGCTGAGGGAGAAGCCACAGCCACATTTCCAGCAGAGGTGAATTATTGTGCCTGATTTATAAATGAAGCTTTCTCATAGGTGCATATGTACAGGGAAGAAATATAATATAGAGGAGGTTCAGTGACATCTGTGGTTTTAAGCATCCCATCCATTGGGGGTCTTGAAACACATTCTCCACAGACATGGCTATAGGGTTATTTTAATAAGGGGAGGGACTACTGTATATTTCTTCCCAGCAAAGCTCCATTGTTATCAAAGTTTATGACATTAGCAAAAAAAAGCAAACGTTGGTTGTTATTCTTTCCTTTCTAATGAGTATTTATAAAATAGGGGTATTGGTTTTCTAGAAAAGGATACAGATTCCATAGATCTTACTGTTCTGCTATGTCATACAAGGCCAATGTCACATATTTTGTGACAATGAGTAAATCTACCAAAATGAGAGTACTCCTTCTGCCTATTGTTTGGAGCAGAATTTGAAGACCAAATAAGTTCTAGAAAGCAGGACATCAG
Organism: Urocitellus parryii; assembly: GCF_045843805.1. Taxonomy (NCBI): domain Eukaryota; kingdom Metazoa; phylum Chordata; class Mammalia; order Rodentia; family Sciuridae; genus Urocitellus; species Urocitellus parryii. The sequence goes on along the minus strand of NC_135533.1, from coordinate 192,406,288 downwards.
TTCCTTTCCATGGACTCAAAGAGAGAAAGAAAGGAGTTGAGGATTGGGGAAAGGGAGGAAATAGGAAGGAGTATGTCCAATGCTATATGCAAAACAGTCAGCAAGCTGAGCTCATGTCTCCAATTCCAGTTTTGTTATCTTTTCTTTTAACTCTCCCACACTCTCGTATGTACACACTTATAAACAGAAACACTCATATACATACACACTCACACATATACACAGATACCTATAAACACACTCAACACCACACACACACACACACACACACACACACACATACAAAGGGATCCATGGGGCATCAGACAAGGTATGAGCTTAGTGGGGGTTGTTGTCTTTTCTTGGGTTAGGCCTCAGGAGGACAAAGAGGCAGAAACCCTACAAATGTGGGGGAAACTAAAAGATGAAAGTCATGAGATAGTTCTGATTGAACTGGGGATGGAGAGAGCTAAGATGCTCAAAGGATAGTGATGCCTTAGGGCCTGAAGTTTGAGGGTTAGTATGGGATGAACACCTAGAGGGTGGGACACTGGTGTAGAGACCCTGAAGCCAGATATGCGGGGGGGTGGGGTGGGGTTATAGATTTCTTAATCATGGCTATAGGGTCATTTTAATAAAAATGAACAGCCATAGCAAACAGGTGCATGGAAAAGCCTAGGATTCCACAAAGGACACACAAGCTCTCTTTTGATAATAACTGTAGAAAGAATTAAATCTAATTCAAATATCACAGTATGCCTGGGTGTAAAGCTTGGTTTTAAAACAAATAAATTAGTTTCTAGTTATAAAACCCTGGCTTCTTTATAGACATTATTTTCTCTGCTTAAAATAAACTATCAGGCAATTACAAAAAAAAAAAAAGTAGAAAGTGATGGCAAATTTGTTTATAAACATCGAGAAGCTTTGAGTAAAACCAATTTTTTAAAAAAGCACACTTTCTTGCCCATCATGTTGAACGGAGTCCAGAAACAAAATTAAAAAGTAGATTATATTTTCACTAATGAGAACTTTATGTATGGTGTTGCTATATAGCATATTTTCCCTTTCAGGAGTCGAAAGGATTCAAATCAGGTACATTCTGAATCTAGGTTTGGATATTGTAAAATAAAAGAAAATTTGAAAGTTCATCCCAGAAATCACTTCAGGCAAATACTGGATTCTGCAGGTCCATGTATTGGAATGGATATCTATAGAGTTGACACTAGAGGAGGACGGTATGTCAAATATTAGGTTTCTCCAACTCCCGCATGGCAGGACTAATGGGAGCAATTTGTATGTAGTCCTATTTCTTTGCAGACTGTTTTCACTGGAATGCTACAGCAGTAAAGAGCTAAATGAAATTTAACCCCCATTGTAAGCATTTAATGCTCATATCATCACAGTAATAATAAAGAAATAAATTGCTGCTATAAAATAAGCAGGATTAAAAAGGGCCCCATTTCTTGATGAGCTTACATGATTACCTTGGAATATTTCCTTGCATCTAAGTGTGTGTGTGTATGTGTGTGTGTATATGTGTGTGTATGTATGTATAATATTCACACATAGAGAGAGATATATAATAAGCTTCTTAATTTTATTTTGGGAAATAGGTTATGATGCATTACAATTTACACAAATAAAAGTCTTGAGAGCATTTCTTCTATAAAGCACGAAGATAACTTATTGTTCTGGCAAATGATAAAACTGCTTACAGTGGCAGCTGTGATTTATTGAAGCAATTCAAATACACTTGGAAAGTATATTAGCTTTGCCTCTGCCCACAAAAGGCGCATTCGAGCAGGGTAGGACACTCCAATGATAAATTACAGACTAGAACCCAGTGAAGTCAATTGGCACATCAAATGCCTAAAGGATCCAAATCCCAACGAGAATGTATATTCCATTCTAATCTCTCCCATGCAGTTCTATCCAGGGCATGCAAAGGAACTAATTAGCACCTGTTGGTTTATTCTGTGACAATGGTTCTTTTTTTTTTTTTTTTAATAACAAAGCTTCCCTTGCTAACATCAATAAAGGGACAGGCCCCTGCAAAATGCATTCGACATCATGTTAAGCACGTGCGCCATTACAACCCTAACCAGTGGAGATTTACAATGTATTTCCAGAATGCAACTTGGCAGAGCCATGACCCTGTATTTTACCAAATGAACAGAATCCAAAATGCTCTGTTTCCTCCTCAAAGTATCAAAATGTGACTCTAACTCTGTGACCAAGCATTTAAAACCCATAAAGTTAAATTTCTAATGGAAGACTTCTAAATGAAACTTTCTACTGCATTTGCTTCTAGATATCCCCCAAGTAGTAGAGGAGAGTTGGAAAAGGCAGTCTTCAGAATAACTACTCTTCTCTATACAAACTCTGTTTGGTACCCACAGCTGTATTATTCATCAGGCATTACTCCCTATGTGTCCAACACTGAGTACCAACAATTTAACTAAGCAATTTACTTGCATACTGCATTTAAGCCTTGAGGAGTCAGTGCTAGGATTACCTTCATTTTACATTTGAGAATACTGAGACAACAGAGTGATTAATTTATTCAAGGTCACACAGCAACCAATGACAGAGATCTGAACTCAGACAATCCACTTCTTGACTTCTCATGCTTAACTATTCCATCATACAGAATAAATTATTTATATGTGATAATTACTGAAGCCAACCTATTTTAAATGACTAACTTTTTGTCTTTTCTGCCTTTCTCATTTTTCAGCTCAGTAGGAGGAAACTATGTTTTATTTAATTTAATAAGCATTGAAAGCACTCTGCTTTTATTTAATTTACGTGCCACTTTTTTATTTCTTGGAATGGCTGAGTTTTGTTCCTTGGCCAGAAAGCACATGTAAAATTGTATTGGAGCTCTGTCCAACGGACAAGGAGGCTCACTTACTGATTCTAGTACACTGATGCTGCACTTAGGCCACCAACGGAAAGACCAGGGCAAAAGACAGGATTCGGTTAACCACACATTACAGCATTTCTGCAGCAACCCCTTGCTTTTTGTTCTTAGCTAAGCTTCTTAGCTATCAGTCAGAATCAATCTCAGACACATTTCTAACAAGCTTTGTTATCATTCTCTCAACCTGAATCACAGTGGAAGAAAAAAAAAAACAGGAGGAAGGCAATCCTGCTTAGAATTTGACGTTTTGACAGATGAAAACTGGGGAAAAAGAATTGTGGTATCAAGAAAAACTAACACTTGACCTTTGAAAACAGAAAATTCTAAGTGTAGAAACCAGGATACATGTATTCCGCATGAATACATTCGTGTGTCTGTCTAGATGCCTGTCTGTGCAATTTTGACAAAATTTTGGACCTTGGTATTAAAAGCTCTGTGTTTAAAAAAAGCTTTGTGCTATTTGAAAATGATGTAAATCACAACAGATCTGAATGGATGGATGGGAGAAATGGCTTTAATGCAGAACAACCCCTGGTCTTTGTCTTTAGGCATCATCAGATTTTGGCCTGGTGCCACCTGGGACTCAATAAATCTTGCTAAAATGAGTAAATGAATGCCCACCTGCAAAATTGGTGTGCTGCTTTCCCTTGGAAACTAAGCCAGTTCAAACAGAACTCCTGGTACAAACTTCGTTGCTTATGGCATTAGATCAATGCTGGCTATGGCACTAATCTTTAGACTCCACCTACTGGAAACACATTTTTGGGGGGTTTCCTTTCTCATCACTTGAGAATAAAAAAAAGTACATTGGTTGTAGACAGATTATTTTTCCCTTGAAATATTTTTAAATATGCCCTGTAAAACTACAAGAGAGAGAAAAAAAAGCAACAGAATAAAGAACAGACTTTTGCTGCCAGCCTGGATGGATCATGTCCAGGGTCACTAAAGCGCAAGAAGAGGTAGTGCAGGAGGGCTATTCTCAAAAAGAAAGTAATCTTTATGAGAGTGATTACCGTATAAAGAAGCAGCACTCGTGAAGGCACAGAGGTCTAAGGAGTAGTGTATAAGTAGCTTGCCTTATAAATAGCCAAATACTGCTAGCCAGCTACCACTTTAGTTTTCATGTACTTTTTTCCTGCATCTAACTACCCACCTATCTTCAAGTGGTCATCATCTTTTAATGCATCCCTGAATGTAGAGAAAGCAAACATTGTTGTATCACATAGTATTTGTGGCAACTGAGATGCCTTTGGAAATGTGAAAGGAAATGTGTGCCTGATTGAAACCCAATAGTATTCCTGCCAACATGGGTTCCTTTGAACATAAAGGATGAAATAAAAATCAGCAGACTTTTCAAAGCAGATTAGCTTTAAGCTAATGGTTTTTAAATATTAATGACATATTAATTGCTTGATAATGCATTTTAGAAATGCTGATCTGTGTGTGCATTCGACGATCTGTTATATTTGGAGGTGGGGAGCTTATGAAAGAAACTGGAATAACACACCTTCCCCATAAATACTGAAACCCCATAAAGAGAGAGAGGAGTGGGCCAGCTCTCATAATTCAGGAATATCCAGTCAAGTGTATTTTTATAATCCCTCTCTATGTGTCCCTCAATCCTAATGCAGGTGGAATATCCTTTGAGAAACAAGGATTAAGGAATCATGAAAGTGCATTTTTCCCATGGCTAATTTACATCATATTATCACACTGCCTGAGGAAGACTCTAATATTCAGTGCTGTGATGGGCTATTTAATTTCAAAGGCTTTAAAGTTTCAATCTGCTTTCACGATGTCTCCAAGTTCTCCCATGTACATAATATAGTCCCAATCAATCAGTGAGGTTCATCTCAAGTTCCTTTAAGACCAGCAGACATCAAACTCCCCGCTGATTTATTTTTCTGCTTCCTGCTTTACTTCCATGCCTGCGAGCTCCCCAAATAAAGCCATCTGTGGTGATTTCACAGAAGCTCTGCCTTCCCCGGAGCTCTCACAATCCCCACACCCAACTGGGGCTTCTGCTACAAATCTAAGCAGAAGCAGCCAGATGGTAGTTGTCATGGTACAAGTGCTGGCTGTCACCACCAGGCAAAAGGACAGAATTCGAGTAGCCAGGCTTCAAGACAGCTCCACAAACCCTAAGGGCCACCCGTGTGAGCTGAGACACGAGGACAGTACTGGGTGGTGCTGAGAGCTGGCCCTTACTGATCTATATGATTTACAATCACCGTCCCCACAAACCAACAGCAACCACCACCAACAATGAAAGGGGAACAAAGGTTGAAATGCAAGCTTTTCGGTGTCTTTTTTAAGTTTGCTTTTCACAGCTTCTTGAATAAACCCTGGTATGCCATTTTTTAGGCTTCTAAAATGCATAAAATACACACAAACATACTAGGTGATGTTGAATTTACGCCATCTGGTACCTAAAGGTATAACGTGATCCCTATAACATAGGTGGGGTTCCAAATGGGAAGGAACCCAGGATCACTGTTTCTATTCTGCTTCACTCAAGCGGGTAGTTAAAATAATCCAAAATGCAAATTCGCTGACATTATGAGAACACCTGGCAAAGTACACTGGTTTCCTGAACTGAGGGTCTTTCTTCCATTTTCCAGCTTATGAAGCATAGGAAGAGAGCAGTGAGCTAAGGAGGGGAGTTAAGAAGAAACCAAATCTGCCAATGCCTTGACTGCAGACATCTAGCCTCCAGGATGGTGAGAAAAGACCTTCCAGCGGATTCAACACACCAAGACACAAAAGATGGAAACAAACAAACCAGAGAGAGAGAGAGAGAGAGAGAGAGAGAGAGAAGAAGAAGAAGAAGAAAGAAAAGGAAAGGCTGAAGGGCAGTTACTAATTCTCTTATCTTTCTTAGGACTGCTTTCTAAATAAGAGACACTAAATAAATCATCAAACTCAAAATTCCTAAAGTTCCAAGATGAACTAGAAACTGAACTAAGGAGGAACAGCTTTTAGGAAGTTAAATTACCCAGAAAGAGAAGAGAATGTCTAAAGCACTTGAAACCCCCTTCACTGGCTGACAGGCTCAACAGCAGGAAAATTTAGAAACCAACAACTAGATGTGCATATTCCCCATCACAGTACTGAGAAAAGGGAAATATACAGGTAAGAGGGACAGAATGATTAGAAGGAGATTGAGCTTCGAACTTCAGCAGATGTGGGTATAATTATTTGCTGGGACAGAGTGAGAACGCTAGGCTTAAAATCACATCAGTTGATCTCCCTACTTACTGAATGATGTCCCTGGAATTGGACTTCAGCAGATTCACTTATTTATATATTCCCATGTCTATATTCATCTCAGCATTTTTCAAAGGGGAGAGAAGTATTTTGAACTCATGAGGGCTCATTGAGAGACCTACTTAGTAAGCGTGTCAAAAGGACTGCCAAATTAATACCTTAATTTCCATAGAAGTCGCCCAACATGCCATTGAAATCCTGCCAGAGTTTAAAAATATTTTATGCAAATTTCAGAGACTGGAAATAAATGTAAAAATAAATGCTACCGATCATTAAAAATCAGTTCATCTCAACAAACACATTCCTACCTGCACGCATGCATGCGTACATACATATACACGTGAACACACTTCTTAAGTCCCAATTTTCCTTTCTCTATTTAAATATCTATGAAAGATCAGCTAAAGACACTAAAGAGAAAATCCCCATTCCACAATTGAACAGCTTTCATTAGTAGAAAAACAGAGCAGGTGATTTGTAGTGGGTCTTACAGTCAATGGATAAACTAAGGAACACCTGCAACTCCTGGGTGCTTTGTGTGCCTGGTTTAAGGGTGCTTTCTGAGAAGAGCACTGGGGAAGAAGGTAGGGAGCAACTTTTTCTCATAGTGGGCTTCTCTTCCCCACTACCTTCTTGTTACCAAGGAAACTGTCTCCTGTGTAGCATATTCATAGAGGAACTTGAGGTAGAATTCAACTCAAAGAGTGCGAGCAACTTAAAACCATGTCATTTTAACAATGAGAGATGGAAAAAAAAAATGACAGAAGATAGAAAAATGCTCTGAAATGTCCATAAAGTCTGTTTGGGGAGAGAAGGAGTGAAGCCATTAATGACAGTGTATTATGAAATATTCTTAATCTAGAAGTTGAAGATACACAAATGAGAGATTTTGCAAGCCTCAGTTCCTCTGCAATATATGTTTCTTTAGAGGAACCTGAGAAAGCAAAGTTTAAATAGAGAAAGAGATTGTGATTGCTGACACCGTACCAGACACTGCTGGATGTATGGGACTCCACTTGTGTGGTTGTTGGATGATTGGGTAATGATGTAAGCCTCCCAAGACCGTAAGGTCAAGAGTGCTATTTATTTATTATAAGGCCAATTATTGCTATTAAATGTCTGTCAGTATTATAAATGGAATTTTAAAATTTTCCAGTTGCTTCTAGTGTTTTAAAAATGATTTCTACACATTGCCCTTTTATTCTGCAGCATTGTTAAATTCACTTGTTAGTGCCAGACGCTTAATTATAGATTGTTTAGAAAATTTTTATGTAAACAATCATGTCATTTTCAAATTAGGTTCTGCTTCTTTAAAGCATCACAGAAATGTTGGAAGAAGCAACACACATGCAAACATAAATTAAGTTTTGAATAAATAAGAATGGTGTATTAATAAGGAATTGGCATAATTTGCTCTTATTTTACCTGTTGGTACCTAGAACATGCATATGCAGGTTCAAAGCCAGAAAAATAAAAGAATAGGCAAAATAAATAAAAATTCATTGTTGCATGAGAGTTAGATGTCTAATTTTCATAATTTATAAAATGTTCTGTTATTAAAAAAATACAGAAACTACCATTTGGAATGTCTTTTCTATCTCTTTACTGCTACTGCATTATTAGCTAGGTGGGAGCTTTGCTTCTGATTTATTTTTAGTCCTCAGATTGTTCTATTTGGTTCATCTCAGTCCCAAAGTCTCAGGTGAGCATAAATTGGGCCTTTCCTACCAGTCAGAACTACTAGGTTTCTGATAGGGGAAATCAGGTTTCCATCAAGATTCACTTAAGGTCACCTCAAACATTCTGACCTGTGTATCATAACAGCACAAGCTGGCTCATACTGCTTACATAGAGATGAGTAATTAGAGTGGAATCTGTTAATAAATTGTTTTCCTTAGGAAACAAAAATATATGCAAATCCACTTAGAACTGAGCTTGTCACACTGTATAGTCTTGTAATCCTTTGAAATGTGTGCTTCCCTACAATATCCTAGTTTCAGCAAGGTATGTTTTCAGTTCTATTCTGGCCCCTCTTTATGCATTTATATTTTATCCTCAAAACAGTCATGACCTACAATGGCTCATAAAAGGTGCAACAGTGCTGGCCCTACTGCAAAAGAACCTTTAAAATAACAAAGCAGTAAGAGCATCTGGGAGAAAGTTAAAAATGCAATTTTAACAAGTCTCTAGGTGCCTTTGAGGGAATGTTGAGGGAATCGGGGAAGATGTCATCAGGCAATTATGGATTGGCTGGGAGTCCTTGAAGGGCATCAAACTCATCTTTGCAGCCATTGCAGGATTGGCTGACAACTGTGAACAGTACCGGCATGAAATCACAGGGGAGGCTGTTTGTGGCTTTGGGGATTTGGACAGGAGCACAGGTGTGAAGCCCCTTGCACTTTGCTAACACTCTTCAGGTGAAGAGATGCACAAAATGTCTCTGCCAGGGAACAATTGCTCTGCCAACAGATTCAATTAGTGACCCCACTTGTATTTGACCCTCATAAGGCGCTGAAGAGGGTGTGTGAGTCACAGGGTTTCTTTTAGAATTATGTTAATTCAAGGAGGCACACAGGCAGTGCTGTAACCTCCCTCCTTATAGTGATCCTTGCCTGGCTCTCAAACTGTAACATTACTATGTCACTTATTTGGAAAGAAGGATCCATGCTACTTCAGACCTGGAAGGATTGATTAAAACCTTGATCCTTTGCTGATGGCCAGGAGAAAGGACACTTTAGGATGCAATGAATCCATTTAGCATGCAAGTGAGTCCGTGCTGATTGATTTTGCTGAATTTACATTTGTGTCCCAAGAAGCAGCAAGAAGCCATAACTGAGGACAGTGAAAAGAAGAAAGAATTTTAAGAATTTTAAGGTGAAAGATCTTTCAGTCCCATGCATTCTAAGGTAGTGTCCTTTAAGTTTAGTGATTTGCATACTGCTTTTAACGCAAAATTGCAATCCCACCCAAAAGTTTAAGCAAAATGAGCCCCTTGGAAGTGACAACTTAAAACACCATCCAAAAGCCTAACTACTTTTCTTGAGTTCTACTGCATCTCTGAATTTGGGAACCAAGATAAAAATAATACTACACAAAATTTCCTCATTTTTTTAAAAATCACTATTGCTCTAAGTCCGAAAACCCAAGGGCCAACTTCACACTGGTTTCCAGGTGGACAGGAGGTACTGCAGTACTCTTTGTGCCCTATCTCCAGAAGGGAATAATGTCCAACACATTCTTCTCTGTCATTCAAATGTTAGATTGTGAATGCCTGGGGGAGAATGAAGCCCTCTGTCACATAACAAAGAAGGCCCATCTGGGATTTGGGAATTGGGAGGAGGCAGAAACCAGATACCATGAGGAATTTAAAATTGTATATTTAAGTTTGAAAATATATATTCCTGAAGACCTGAACTAATTTTCTTTCTTTCTTTCTTTCTTTTGGTACTGGAGATTGAATTCAGGGGTGCTTTACAACTGAGCCACATCCCCAGTCCTTTTTATTTATTTATTTTTTGAGACGGTCTCACTATGTTGCTTAGGGCCTTACAACTTGATGAGGCTAGCCTCAAACTTGCCATTCTCCTGTCTCAGCCTCCTGAGTTGCTGGGATTATGGGCATGAGCCACCATGCCCGGCACAAAATACATTTAAATATATATTTCTAAAGGCCTGAACTGAACAAAGATCAGGGTAATAACTGAGAGCAAAAACTATTGACAAGAAATTAAAAACAAAACAAACAAATAGCACTAAGGAGAAAAAAAGAGAGAAAAGGAGGATTCAAAACTTCATCTGGCAAAATGTATCCTATCTTTGATGAAATTCTTTGATTAAAATCACCAGGCAAACCAATTCTTTGAATAAGCAGTTTGGAATCCTTAGGTTTTTCTGAAGCATTTATGATTCACTCTTATGAAAGGTACATCAAAACATTAGGATTTTCAAAAAATATATTTCTATTCTTGATACCTTTCTTTCCTTAGCATCCCAAATCTAACTCTTTCCTTTTTCTTTCTTTGTTATAAAAGGTTACTCTTACCCATTTTCTGTTGCGTAGCCAGAAAACAGACACTGCTATGATTTGTCTTCCCATATTTATAGAAAAACAGAAATTGGAATCATACCAATAGTATCTAATGGCATAACAAATGAAAATGTAAACACCAAAAGAGACATAAAATGTAATGTGCTAAAGCAACAATTTGCAAACATACTGAATAAATTCCTTTTATGATCCCTCCTAAGGGACAGAGAGAACCTGGCCATGTACATGGTTTGGGGAACATGTAGGTTTGATTTAAGGAGAAAAAAAACCAAAAATGTAGCATGAATCCTATTATTCCTCCTAATAATGTTAACCTTCCTCTTAATCCCAGTGTAATACTTCTTATTCTCATTTCTGTAAATGTAATAATTAGACCAATTAATGAAAGAAACACATGAACGTTTCCATAGAAACCCTTCCCAAACTAATATTTTCAGAACAGCGTGTTCCATAAGGATTTATCTGTGTGATTCCCCCTGATGTTAACAGGAATCAGATAGACAATTAAATCTTCATGTAACTCTTTGATAACTTACCCTTCTGCTTCTGATGACATAACAATACAGATACCCAAAGTACAAATCACTTCCTGAGAGCTGTCAGGGATAATAACTTTTGCATCGCTTCTCTGAGTGAGCATGAACATATTATTTTCTCAAATTAAAACATATATATATATATATGGATTAAGAGATTTTAAATGTTAAAATGTATGGAAATTATACATATGCTTATTGAACCAATAATTTTTTTTTTAGATCATCGAATCTTAGGGAAGGCAAATTAAGTTAGAATCCCACCACCACAGACTAATGTAGCTTATTGGTCAGAACAAGAGCCTGCATTCTTTCTTCAGCTCTGATGCTCCCTCTCCCCATCTCCACCAACCTCAAGGGATAAAATCCACATCAATTAATATCATAAGCACAGTGCATGAGACAAGGGATTTCTGAAGATAGAATCTCTCTCGATCACATTGACACTGACTGCTTAATAAGCCAAGTGAAAAAATACAGCATCTACCTTACTCAACTGCTTTGGTTAAATAAATGTATATTCCATTAAGGTACATTTTACCCCATTTCAAATGTGTTCCAGAACAACATTAAAAAGGCAATAACGTTCTTTCTTACTCTTCTTACTTGAAGCTGTTAATACTAACAACATGCTCGTACATAGAAATATCACTTCTACAAGAAGAAATAAAAAAACTAAACACATTACTGATTGAACGCTGTATAGACCTATTAGGAAGGGATCTGTGCCTTTGGTATATTTCCAAGCATACATGCACCACACATAATCACATGTTCCTGCCCAAAGTGCCATCATGTTCATTCCATTGTTTCACATTCTAGAGAAAACTGGGAGTGGGGAGGCTAGGATAGTTGCTCAGTGGTAGAGCACCTGCCTAACTCATGAAAGACCCTGAGTTTGATCCCCAGAACTGCAGACAAATAAAAATAAACAGGAGTAAATGAAAATGATTAAAGGCAGAGTGATGAGAATTAGTTTTCAGGACCAGGTTATTCCTGCCATTCTAACCCTTGAAATGAGTTTCTATGGGAGCATTAGTACTTTAAAATTGCAGAAATCCCCAAATCATCAACTATACCAAAATCCTAACACACTATACCCCTGAAAGTGGCTCGAGGGGTAGAGGACATATTCTTTGGATGTTTGAACTTTAAAAAATGTGCATATTCACTCTAGACATGAATTGACTTGTTAGGCTGTCACTCTATTTGATTACATAACACTTACCTGCAATTTGCTCTTATTTATATTTGAATTGTATGGCTGAGAGATTTTCTTTAATCCTTTTAAATATTCATACAATCACTTGAGCCGAGGCACTGTATTTTCCATGGGGGAAAGATAAACCACTGAGAGATATGGTGAAAAAAGAATGTACTCTTTCTCTCCCACCTCACTCTGACTCTTCACACTCTCCCTGCATATGCCCAAATGAAAATGATTCATTCTTTCAATAGAATCATGCTATATTTATCTTTTCTCTCAAAATTCAGATTCGCAAGCATTATTCTCAATACTTACTATCTACACAGATATGCTGACTATGAAATATTATTAGAATTGTGTCTAAAATACAAATAAAATCAAATCAAGAATGAATCTGGGTATAACTCTCCCCTTTTCAACAGCTTAGAAAGGATATATCTTTTGCAAAGCATCAAGACTCTGGGCTACATGAGCATCCCTTGGGAGCTTAAAGGATATGTAGAATCTTAGGACCCATCCAGATCTATTGCATTCATATTCATTTTAACAATCTGGATAGTTGATATGCATATTAAAGGTCAAGAAGCAATGGCTACAGAAATCCCATGTGAGGGGTGAGGTGGGGCACTGACAAGCTCTTTTGAGGAATCTTCAGAGGCATGTAGTTGATGTGCATATAAAAAGGGCTGGATGGAGCCGAACAGCTGTACCTACAGAAATGGAAGGTGCATTTGTTCTATGGAACGAAAATCTAGTGGCCTTTTTGTAAAGTTTGTGTTTCTAATAGGCTGAGATCCTCCAGCTCCACAATCTTTAATGAAGAAGCCTCTACACAAAAATGGTTTCTTCCAAAATGGAGGTCTGAACCAACAGAACCTTTACCCTAAAGGTCAGAGTGTCACCTGCAGATTCGTGGATTACGTTATCCTATGACAGCATTACCATCTATCAAAAGAAAACAAACAAATCTATGTTCTCTGACCTGGCATCCTCTGCCCACATCATTCTTCAAGGAAAAAAAAATATATATGTGTGTGTATATACATACACACACACACACACACACACACACATACATATACATATGTGTATATGCATATGCATATATATGAGGGGGATCTTAATTCATGCAAACTTCTTTATCTGAATCCATTTTCAGTCTGATTAACTGGGCAAAGAGAAGACCTATTGCAAAGATTCTTCACACCAAGTTCTCTGTCAAAAGAACAACAGTCTGAGAGTTGGGCAATCTCCAGCTCCTCTCTGATGAAGGAGGACAGGGGTTAACATGTTTCCAAGTCATTGAGGTATTATTTCTACTCTTTTCATCTGGAATTCTTATAACTTGTATGTGTTAGATGGTTCTTAGCCTACATCTTCAGAAGCAGATTGTCAGAAATGAGACATTTATAAGCTATCTGAGTAAGTCTATTAGTCTCCAGAATAGGCATTTGGTAATAAATCTGTAAGCAATGAAGTAGCCGAAGCCCCCTTTCTGGCTCTGACAAGAGAGACTCCATGTTGGGTAGGAGGATGGCCTCCCAGCCTCAGTTTCCTCCTTTAGTAAAATTGAATATTCACACTCCTTTTTTTTTTCTACTAGTGATGCCTCACAAAGGCTGCTGACTATAAGAGAAGTCCACATGAGGTTAATTTTAAATGTAGGTGAAAAACATGAGAAAAGGAGACTTTTACCCTTATCATCTCCACCAACTCTTGTATTTTGCTGCAGGTAAGAACATCATTTACTCTGCATAGTCTTGAGAGGAATAGGGAAGAAATACATTTAACAAGCTTATGGCAACCTTCCAAAAGTTGGTTGTTGTTTTGCAATATGAAGCATTTTTAAGATTCCTTTTCATGGTTAATTCTTGAGCTACAATTTGAAGAGTAAAAAGGGAAATGCATTATGATCTGGGTTTTGCCCCCAAATGAATCATTCAGCAGATACTTGTGAATGGGGGAGGGTGGATTAGGAAAGGGATGTTCTAAAGCCCAGGTGAGAAACACCTCCACAGTCTTCAGAAGCCACATCAAATGGTTGGCTGCCATTGTACCCTAACCTAGTTCCTTCCCCTCTTTTCTGCTCATATCTTCAAATGGATCCCCTTTCATGACATTCAAGAATGTGGATACTCCTGGTCTGAAAGGAAGGCAGAACTGTGAAGCGTCAGTTGTAAACCATCATCTTCATTATTCTTCTACCTAAACCTAGAGTAATACTGCTGACACCAAGCAGCAGTGCTGAGAGCCTGGCACTGAGAGCTGCAAGCAACAGCTTACAGCAACTGCTCACCTGCCCTTACTGCTCAGAGGGCCTCCATCTTTCAGAAGATCTTGGTGGATTTGTCTAACTTCTTTTAGGGCATATAACATTTCTTAGGCATGCCAGATGATAAAATGTTCCAAATCACCTTAAACTTTCTCCTCCATCCTCGGACTTCAGAGACACTGAGGGAAAACTTTACCAGGAGATTTATTTTAGGACTGTAGATTTTACATTTGGGGTTTTGAATATCCACCATTCAGTAGCTGATAGAACTAATCAACAAAAATAGAGAGGATATGAATGACACAATGAACTAACGGGATCTAACTGATCTGTAAAGACTTCTACCCAAAACAGCAGAGTATCCACTTTTTCAAGTGTTCATAGAATATTCATCAAGATAGACCATATTCTGGGCCATAAATCATCCTCAACAATTTTATAAGAATTGAAATCATACAGAATGTGTTATCTAACTATAATGGAATCACTCTACAATAAATAACAGAAAGACAATAGGAAAATCTCCAAACACTTGGGCATTAAACAACACACTTCCAAAAAATCCATGAGTCAAAGACGAAGAATCAAAGAAAATTTAAATGTATATACAGATGCATGAAAATGAAAATATAACATGTCAAAATATGTGGGATACAGCTAAAGCTGGACTGAAAGGAAAACTTGAAGCACTAAAAGTTTACATTAGAAAAGATAAAAGATCCAGAATCAACCATTTAGCTTCCTAACTGAAGAAAACATAAAAAGAATAGTCAAACAAAGGTAAAGTGAATAAATAAAATAAATAAATATAAGAGCCAAAGTCAGTGAAACTGAAACAATAAAATAACAGTAAATCGATTAAAGGGCTGATTCTTCAAAAAGATCAATAAGTGATGAATCCAGCAAGATCAACAATAAAATAAAGTTAAAAATCACCAAAATCAGAAATAAAACAAGATATCACAACATATTCTGAAGCTACCAAAGAGATAATAAAAGAATACAACCATCAAATTTATGCACCTAACTCCCAGAACTAAGAAGAAATGGGCCAGTTCCTTGATAATCACAACCTAGTGAAACTCCAAAAAGATGAAATAATCTTAATAGTCCTATAACCATAAAGGAATTGATTTATAGTTTAAAAGCTCTAGAAAATATCATAAAATTTCAGTATTTGACCACTGACAGAATCTATTCTAAGACAAGACACTCTCCCTTCCAAGTGTTTAAAATCCAGATTGATTTAAAACTATAGGCCTGTTAGCTCTATCCTGGCAACTGTATTTCTTTGTAGTCCTGGGTTATTAATAAGTGTCTAATAAAATTTTCTCCCTCTCTGGGGTACCTAATATCAAATTGGCAACAGACAAAGTCTTCCATTAGAGATATTTCTATATTAAAGGTTTTTAAATATATTAAAGGTTTTTAAATAGCTGCAATTTCCATACATCACTGCAAATCTATCATTTGATTTCTCCAACGTTTCTTAACATCAGTGGCACTTATTTATAATCATCACTAGCATCGGATCTTTCTTTCTCATGTGTAGGACTTTGACCATCTATTGATAAGGTCAAGAGAACAAAATCACCAAGAGGAAGAATTATGTCCGCCTGCTGGTCTTCAGTGTACCTTAAGTGTCTTCTTAAATCGATTGCAGGGTATCCAGTTTCCTTCATAAAATTTCGCTGTCTATAGTTTTAAGCCCTAGGAAAGAAGTGGTAAATGACAGAGGTTTCAATTCTGTCAAGAATGTAGGAAAATGAAGAAATGCTTTTATAGCAATTAAATAAATATGGCAAAAAACTGCCACGAAGCCAACTGGGATTAAAATCTCATTTGATTTTTACTGGACATAATTTTGTCCCACTCACATGCTAAATCATATGATAGCTAAGGAAGCTATGAAACCAGCTGGTGTCAATACCAAAAGAAGATAGGAGAGGGTCAGATCCCAGGATGCAAGACTGCAGGAGACAGGAGAAGGAGCAATCAGAGTATCTCTGTGAGACAGAAACACACTTGACTAGTGTAGAGTTTGACTTAAAGACAGAGGAGGCTTATCTATAAGATCCTCCAGAAAACATGACTTTTATCATGATCTGAAAAGGCTCTTTCCTCTATGAGATAGTCCATGTATTGAGTTACTCCCACAAATAACTCTGCCATACTCTGTTGGAAAGTCTCTGTTGCCTTCACTTAGCTGAGCAAAGGCCTTCCAAACCTGTAGGACCCAGAGCATCTAGGCATTATCACACTGCCATTGTGCAAGCTCTGTTGCTTGGATTTTATTAGCAGAGGTGATTCTTTTCAAGGCCAGATATACCACCTGCCTTCCCCAAAAGTGGTCAATTCAGCCCGCAGTAGAAACTGTGTTGGGATGTTGGACCAGATAACAGGTGTCATGATCACAAAAGCCAAGAAATCAAAGGTCTAAGTCTGTCCATGTGTACTGAAATTGTCATTTCTGGGTAACATACTGTTCAGAAATCATTTCCCTTTTCTCACCTCTCCTCCTTCCACAGACCACATTAACTGCTTCTCATGTCCTTGACGCCTGAAGCACTGGCCTCACTTCTATTTGGAGCATGATATTGCTATACAATGCATTCCTATTACACTGTCATGGTCATTCATTGGGGGTGGTATTTTCATGGTGATGTGTGAGCACTGGGCAAATCAAAGCCACTCAGGGGTCACAGAATAGAGTTGGGACCAGTTAAGTCTTTCTGAAACCCAAGGAGGAATTTCTGCAGCTATAAATTCTCCCACATATTTTACAAAAGAGAAAATGTCATGCATATTTTCCCTACCATTGTTAGTCATCAGTGAAGTTAGTGGAGAGGAGAAACAGCAATATAGGATTCTGGGGGAAACTCTAGATTTGCTCTTACTAGAATTCTGTTGCATTCATGCATTGGACCTTCACATGCATTTGACCTCCACAGTCCCTCACCCAGATCCTGAGTTTATAGGCTTACTGGATTCCAGTAGGTTTGCAGCCTTTCAATGATGATGTTCCACAAGTCTGAAATACTTCTCTAGACAACCATCACACCATGACACTAAGCTAAATAAAACTAGATCATTACAATGAGATATCTATGTCTTTCCTCTCCTAAATGCATTGGTAACCAACAGGAAAACTTCTCCATTGATTCTGAACCAAGGTCTAGGAGATTATAAATTAATTTTTTAAATAAACATCCTCAGAAAAAAAGGCTCAAAATACAAGCAATATATCTCTATAGTCTACAGCTAAACTGAGAGCTCAGTTACCACCAAAATAGTAGAGAGAATAACATTTTCCAACAATCAGAAAACACTGCCAAGTGCTTTTCTTAAAATAACTAATAGTTTGAAACTATTTTTGTTCTTACGACAGTAGAAGTATAAAGTCCATTCTGAGGTCAAATATATTCTTCCCTGAACAAATATAGTGTTGAAACAAGACAAAATCTGGCTGGCTGCTATAGGTTTCTGTAATTCTCCTGCAGACTTTAAATAGGTCATGAGATGAATTAAAGAACATACAACCATCTACAGTATAGAGTGATTTAATTCTTTCTCCACTCTGACCAAATGCTAGCAATGTCAGCATTAGTATTCTTAGGGTGTCTGTGATTGGTACTGCTCCTTGGCAAAGATTGTGGGTTTCTTCCCATAGCTTGTACAAAAAAAAAAAAAAAAAAAAAAACAGTACATATCACGGATATGTTACATACATATATCAGTACATATTACATGTGCATACACATATATTCGGAGTAGCAATGTGATCACAGAGCAAAGCATTCATGAGCAGCAGCAGGGAGCATGGGATCTTTAGGGTGACCTACTTACTGAAGGCAGCTTCTCCCAGTCAGGTGGTCTTCAGCATGACAATTAGCAGTTTTTTCCCACAGTTTGGTCAGCAGGAAGGACACAGCGCTCTGCCTAGCTCAAGTCACTCAGCCCTGCTGGGTTTCTGCTGCTCTCTGGGGAACGGCATTCCGTTAGGAGTGTGACACAGTAGGGAAAGAGACCGGTTCACTGTGAGACCTGCTACTCACTCTCGTACAGTGTATCGGCCCCCCTTCCCACTGCACAGTGGCTGCCGGGCCCTGGGCAGGAGGCACACGTGGCCCTCGTGAAAGTGAACCACGGAGTCAGAGTTCCACCGAGACACACCACGCTGCTTTGTTGGTAGCTTTCTTCAGAGACAGTGCTTTTTAGGATGGTATCAAAACAACCTAATTTGGTTTCCCTAGTCTTAGGGACAAGGGAAGCACTCTCTTTAAGATAATGAGGGAAAAAAATATATATGAACTAGGAAGATAGGGATGTGGTCAGCTCTCTGCTTTAAAATAAACTGAGAAGATCCGAAAATAATTTGTGGAGGCTGTGTTCAGCATGCATGCCTGGGAGGCTGGACGGAGGTGTGCCTCACCTCCTTCTTGTGCCTGCTTCTTTTGCACACAGAGTTGATCAAATGCTCTGATGGCTTCTCTGGGGAGGGGAACATGCTGTCTGAAATCACCACACTTGGGCACTCAACCAACGAGTACACCTATGGAATTCACCGTGAAGACGATTGGGCTGGAGCACAGAATGCAAAAGAGACTCCAAGTACCTGCTTGCTGTGCTGCCTGTGGCATCTGCTGACCCCTCTGAGCACTGTACTGAACCGAGGCCATGGGCCGGTACTGCTGCGTGGCTGAGGTAGGGTACTGACCAGACGGGTAATAATAGACAGGCATCTGGAAGACAGATAGGCAAAAGTGGAGAATGAGGATCAAACAGAAGTCTTTTCTCACATTATACACGCTGCCCTCTATGATGTCACATGATCAAAGTAGATTGTAAAGAGGGCCCACACCATAAACTTCTGCCTGGCCTGTGTGTATGGGCATGTGCCATGTACATGTTCTCCTGTGATGAGGTGGAACCCATTCTCTAAGCCCTTGAAACTGAGCTGGTTTGAGACCCACTTTGACCAGTGCAATGAGACAGAAAGACTTGTAAGCCTGAACCTCAGAAAAAAAATATGCACCTTTTACTCCTTCCGGAGAAGGACCCAGCCACTAAGCAAGGAAGTCCAGGCTTTCTGCTCTAGAAAGAAGCCATGTGGAGACCAGAGGCACCTAGACTGACCAGACACCCTCAATTGTGGGCATGTGTGTGAGCCCTGGTCAAATCACCTTAGCCGGTACCATATGGAGCAGAGAGGAGCTATCTGTGATGAGTCTGGCTCCATTGCTGACTTAGTCATGAGCCATACAATGGTTTTTAAAAGTCTACCAAAGCACTTTGCAGAGTGGTTTGCACATAGCTAGAATCTGGAAAATTTATGTTCAATATAAAAGGGGAAATATCATATGTTAAAATATCATTTATGTCACCCTCTGTAACTTCCTAATGACTGGTCAAATCACCTTAGCCGGTACCATATGGAGCAGAGAGGAGCTATCTGTGATGAGTCTGGCTCCATTGCTGACTTAGTCATGAGCCATACAATGGTTTTTAAAAGTCTACCAAAGCACTTTGCAGAGTGGTTTGCACATAGCTAGAATCTGGAAAATTTATGTTCAATATAAAAGGGGAAATATCATATGTTAAAATATCATTTATGTCACCCTCTGTAACTTCCTAATGATCGGGTATGAATGAAAAGCTTCTAATTACTTCCACTGAAATAAAGTATCTTCTGATCTGGAAGGACTTCTTTGCCTGCCTCGGGTCATTTATATTAAGGCTACTTTCCTACTGATCTTAGTTAATTATTTTCCCTCTTCAGGCCTCAGACTTTTCTCCTATCATCTTCTCTAAAGTGAAAATGGAGCCAAGCCCGTAGACAGCTTATGAGTATTATATGCATAGAATAAAATTATGAACCAATTATTTGGGAACTGTGATTTTATGGCTATTTTATTTTCTGATTTGCTCATGTCAGATAGGAAATACTTTTCTATTTCAATCTTGCTATTGAAACACGTAACATATTTTCTTCCCTCAGGATAAAGTAGGAACAAAAGATAACAGAATTTTTGTGACTCTTGTTCTGCGATTCCATGAAATC
Source organism: Urocitellus parryii (assembly GCF_045843805.1). Lineage (NCBI taxonomy): Eukaryota > Metazoa > Chordata > Mammalia > Rodentia > Sciuridae > Urocitellus > Urocitellus parryii. The sequence continues at coordinate 192,385,995 of NC_135533.1, read as the reverse complement.
ATTACGAGTTATAATTCTGATTACCTAATAATATGGACATTCAAGGGTAATGGGCTGAATGAATCTAAAACAATCACCAGTCTGTGTCTGGCAACTGATTTATTCATTGCATACATTCCTAATAGTAACTTAACCCTTTTTTGGTGAGGCAGTTTACAACAATAAAAACTTAAATAATTCTGGTGAAGTCATAGGTTTTAGTTTTGCTTTGGTAATTTGTGGTGCAATGAAAGATTACTACAATTATGCATCACATTCTCCAATATTAAGAACAGCTACTACATAATTCATTCACCAGCATTATATTTGCATGTTTTTTTAAAAGAAGAATAGCATTTTATTTCTCAAGAAGAGACTGTCTGGGTGAAATATAAGCTTCTGATTTTGATATCCATTCCTTGGCTTTCCCTATTATGCTCAATATGAAATGTAAAAAATACCTTCAAGGTTAAAGAATGGAACTCAAACACTTGAAAAGTTCCTAATGAGCACTAATGATTTTGGATAAATGTCAAATTTCATGCAAACCTTTTAAAAAGCTACTTTTTAACAAGTTGCACTGGAAAGCTGGTCACCTCTGTCTAGTACCTCTCCATAGTACAGCAGAGCACCAGTTGGAGGAATGAGGACCTCCATCCATGTGAAGGAAGGGACACTTGACCAGCCCTCCATACCCCAGTGAGCTGGGGTAAGAGGAACCTTTTGAAGGATCAATAAGAAAGGTTCCAAAGAAGAAAGGGGCAAGAGATGTAAAGCTAGTCCAAAAGGAAGACATATTCATTTTCAACCAACCATATTAAAATACGAAGAATCCAAAGATGGATGAGAATAGGAAAGACATAAATTAGAGAAAGAACTATAAAAGATAAGCACTCTCCCATTTCTCTTCTTCAAATTCCTCTTTTCCTTGTTCATGTGTTTCCTACTTATTATTTCTCGTGGGCATTCAGAAAGCACACACAAGACAGAGAAAATTGTCCTTCAAGGTTATTCTCTGCACAAATATATTTCCATAAACATCCATGGGCTGAGTCCCAACTGAGTTGATTTTCATTGTTCTATATTTAGGTAACTAGAGTTTTAAATGTTTATTGCATTGAAAGATGTTATATGTTATAACCTATACCAGTATCTGTGGTTCTTTAAGAAAGATGTTCATAAATGTCCAAACTGATCATGAACTGTCTCTGTTTTTCCTCCATTTTTTCCTATTTTTTAAAATCCATTGAAGAGAAAATGAAAGTATTTCTGATGCAGACACAGCAGAGGTTTTGAATCGTCTTTTCTTTTTCTGTTCACTAATTTTGAAATTCCTTCATTGGGGAATGACTTTTTTTTTAAGTGTTCAATTAAGCACTCTGCCAATTTCCTCTGACAACAGAAATGGGTAAGGACACTTAGATGTTACTTAGTCTACAAGAGCTAAGCAATTTCTCCAATAATTAAAGCTGAAGTATTTAATTTATTAGTAAAATAATTAATATATTAATGAAGTCCTTTCTCCTGTAACTTAAAGTTATTTTATACATCTCCTTAAATCCCACTAGGGAAGAAATATTATTGAGACAGAGACTGAGGATGAACTATTAATTAATCACTCAAAATAAAATGAACAACTGACTGAAAATCATTTCATGGTAGATGGTTTTGTGTGTCTGGAAGACAAAATAATTTATTCAAGATGTTAAGGCAGTGAAACAAGTGATACAAAGGTGACACTGCACTTTAAACAGCTCGTTCAATGCGATGCTTCATAATCAGGATGGAATTTGCTTGGGATATGTGTGCCTTGAAAATGGACCAGAAATGCCTCTGTGCATTTTACATCTTGACAGTAATCACTTCCAATATTCTGCAAGGGATACCCAGGAGAGCACCGGAGATGTTTGGTGGTGAACAGTAACACATAATCAGTCTTTGGGAAGACAGTAGAAATCAGTGATCTGTGGTGTCTTACATGCTCAAGTCAATTAAATATGATTAATGGCTACCTGTGAGAGCAGGCATGAGCTCTGCTTCCCCTCAGGGAGAGGAAAGGACAGTAGATATTTGGTTTAACTTCCTCCTTTATATTCATAGAGGAGCTACTGCCTGGAGCATCCGATTAGCTCCGGAAAAATGCTTGTGAATTGATAAGAGGGAGAAACCACATTTCCTGAGCAGCAGGAAGAGCGGGTTCAGGGTCCCCTGGGGACAGGCCTTCCCTTCCTGGGCAATCCCAGGAACAGGGCATCACATGGTAGCAGAGGCTTTTCATGGCCTCTGTACCAGCAGCCTGAAAAAAATAATGGGTCCTTCCCTTGTCATGCCGTGGGTGGTTGGGTCAGTTTCCTTCAACTTCCTTTCTGAGCCCTATGACTGTGCACAACCAAAGAACAGAAGGACAAAACAAGTCCTGGGGGGTGGGGAAGACCTACAGGAACCCGTAAGGGAAAGGCAACTTGACCTCAGGTGATGTTCTACATGGAAAGACGGGTCAAAGTGCACCCACCTGTGCAGCTGCAGGCTGTTGCACAAATCCCTGTGGGGAGGGAGGGGCCTGAAGAACTTGCTGTGAGATGGGAGGGCCAGAGCCGGAGAACCCCCCTGTAGAAAGCTGCTGGCCGGCAGAGGCGATGACATAGCTGGGCTGCTGGGTTGGTTGTGGCAGGAGGGAGGACGGATAGACAGGACCAGACGGTGGCGGCTCGGGAGTCTCTCCCGAGGACTGACGGCTCAGGTTCATCTGGCTGAACTGTGTGGCCACATCATCTCTCTGCCAAAGACAGGGAAAGAAGAGGAAATTAGGATGATCAACTTGGTAACAAGAATGTTAACGTTGAGGCACACACAGGACATACACTTATAACTGGGGGAAAAGGAGGAAGTATGAACTGAAAAAAATAAAATAAAGGAATAATTCAGTCAGAACATGAAAAAAAGAGTATTGCATGAGAAATCAGGATTTCATCATCTTAAGAACTGGAGATGGTAAACAATTTGACCCAAATATCCCAATTCAATGCAAGCAAAGTATTCTTTCTAGATTGAGGGCTCAGGATCCTCGGGATGGGTGCTACAGATAAGGTGATGATGCTTGTTGTGCCAGGTCCTCAAGGGTCAGCTGGTCTCCCCAGCAGCAGTTATGGATCTGCCTTCTTGAGAGAAGCAGACATGCCTACTCATCACCAAAGGTGGAGTTAGGATGGGAGTCACCAACAGGCTGGGTGGGATTACATGCCTGATTCAGGGAGCATTCGTTCACTGTCAGAGCCTGAAATTTAGGGACAATGCTCCAAGCTACTGTCCCAAAGGATCTATTACATTGATGGTAAAATGAAAAGAAACTGGGGGACTGGCATCCAAGGGGAACACCTGCATCGAGAGCATAGGGTGATAATGGCTATGCTACCATCTTGACTCTGACTTTGAGATATTCCCCCAAACTTCACACCAAGTTCCTGTTTCTCTCTGTTCCTGACTTGAGAGCCTTCAATTCCTTCTTAGGTAATAAGCATTTTTTTTTTTAAAAAAGGTACCAGATTATAGAAGCAATTAACATTAGACAGATAACAGAAAGGAAACAAGAGATGTCATACAGAGATGGGTTGCATTTTTTCAGGGATGAGACATTCACACACAAACCCCCACCTCACCGTCAGCCCAGGACACCCACCCAGGATCAGCCCAAGCTGCACAGGAAAACAGCAAACCAAGTGAATGAGCTCTCCCAGGGGAAAAGCCACATTCCATATAATACAGTACCATGGGGAAGTGCTGCGTTGGAGACACAGGCAGGAGATGCTGGGGAGGAAAAGAGACTGCCGGATATTGCACTGACTGGGAGGGTGCCTGCAGCCCCTGGACAGACTAGGGGGAAGAAAAAGCTGATCAGGAAACAGGAAAGCACAGGTATTGAGTCCCACAGGAAGTGACTGCTGTCCCTAACAGGTCCTCTAGGATCAGTGCAGCCCAGGGAGGAGAACCAGCCCCCAAGGAAAAGTCAAGGCCATGCAGACCAGACTGGGACAGCCTTGAGGGAGGCTAGTTTGCACAGAGGGAACACTCCTTGGAGAAGTTAGTGATGTCCATTTGGTGTTGGTGGTGGTTAGATTCTCTAAAATTATTGCCCAAGGACTAAGAGATAAGAAAGAAAAAAAAAAGTAAAAAGAGGCTCATTCTAGTTGCCTATCTAGAATGCTTCAGGTTCCTGTGGCTGTGTCCACATGTCTCCCTAGGAAAGGAGGCAGTTATGCATCTTTCTAAGAGGCATGAGGATGAACAGCAGTTCACTTGGAATTGATCGATTTCCATTCCTCCCATTGATAACGAGTTCAATACTGACTCTTTGCAGACATGAGCATTGGACCTGTGATGGAAATGGATAAGCAAGATGAGACACAGCCTGGATGTCATTATGAGTTCAGTCTGTAAGACAGACACTCCTCGATACATAAAAACAGCATCTAGACTTAAGAAAAAAACATCTTCCTTTTCCCTATGACCTGCTCTCCCTCTGCAGGTACCTGCACTGGGAGCGGGTATACATTTCTATCTAAACTTCAACATCAGATGAAATTCTGTCAACCCTGCAATAAAGAATGCTAGACTGACAGGTTTTACTTGTGAGTGGCATCCCTAGAAAATACACCTCCTCCCTGGTCACTGCTGCTCTGAAGGCGATGCAGCCTTCATCTGGGAATTCTCCCCCTCCAGGGCTTCCAGCCAGCCCCTCACCTGAGTGACCAGAGGGCCTGCCATCTGTGGCTGTGGTGGCTGCACCTGCTGCTGAGGCTGCGGAGAAGGCTGCTGCTGAGGCTGCTGCTGGGATTGTCCCACCATCGTGCTCCGCAGGGGCTGCTGGCTGGCGGGAGGGTTGTATATTGCAGGAGTCCCATCGGGGTTCACAAAGGGCTGACCTGCAATGGGATCAGAGCTTGATCCAGGTGAACTTCTCCATCTTTCCCTAACTGAAAGAAGCACTCTGAGAGATCCTGCAAAATTAGCCTGAAGTGAAGGGGGAGGTGGTGGGAATCCAAACACCACAACCTCCACCAGAGGGAAGGTTTACTGTTTGTGATCCAGACTCGCTGAGGTTAGATGACAGTGTAAGCCCATAGCAATTTAAGAAGCAGAAAACAAATCCACCATCTTCAGGGAGCTTTGCCAGAGCTCAGTGTTCCTGTGGACAGTGGCATCCCGTGGAGAAACCTGCGGAGAAGCAATTTTCACAAAGCCCATGTGTTGTGCTGCCGGGTACCTCACAGCCATCAGTGAGCTAACACACACTGAGGGACATGACTGCTTCCCATTTACACGACTTCAGCTACCCAGAGTCACAAGTTATTTGACCATACATTTATTTTGTTTCCACTAAGCCTTGTTGCCAATTCAGACTCATCATCAGTTCCACAATGACCTAGCCAACAGAACATAATGCATCCATTTGCTCACTTCTCTAAGTGGACATAACCAGGGATTTATAGGTTTCCTATTTTAAAGATGATGCATGATAAACTCATCACAGAATCATCTTGCAATGGAGCTCATATATACATATATTATTTTGCCTTAGGAAATACTGCAGGTTTCACTATAGCTACTACTGCTACTAATAATATTGCTTTATATTTGAGGAGTAGTTTTTTTTCATTTGCAAAATAGTATCATTTCAGCCTCATGATGATTCTGTGAGGAAGAAAGGTAACCTCTCTGCTTTTCAGAAAAAAAAGAAATGAAGGCTCACCAGAAAGAATTCAGGAATACGGAGATGAAAGGAGGAGAGAGAAGGGCAGCAAATGGCAGAGAGGGAAAGAGGAGGTAAAGGAGAGAACAGCTGATTTCCAACGTGACAGGCACCTTACATGCACCATTTTAGCTCTTCCAACAACCCCATAAATATGCAATCTCATTTTCATTTTGTTCTACTTTTGTTTTCTGATGAAAACATCATTGTTTCCATTTTAGAGATTTAAAAAAAAAATCAGGGCTCAGAGGGAGCTGAGAACTTATTCTGCAATTAAAAAAAAAAGTGAGAGAACCAGAAAATTATCTGATCAATAATAAGACTCCAAAGTCCATTCCCTTTTTCTGTTACACCAAAATAACTTAATTGAATTATCTAAGTATTCATAATGAGTTCATGGAACAAGAAGAAATCTTAGGGTAGGAGAAGAAATAATCAAAATTGGAAGTTATTAATGAATTCATGAGAAGTCAGAAGAGGTACAGGATGTGCCTCAAAGGGGAATATTACCCAGTATTGGCAAGAAAAGAATGAGAAGAAGTAGAACATGGGAAATGGACAGATAAATTATAGTGCTGCTTGTGAGCATTTTCTTCCTCTTTCCATAACCCCTCCTGAAGCCCTTATTGGAAAGGAAGACAGGAGGTTTGTCTACCAAGTGGAACTCACAGAAATGTTCTCTAGAAAACTGAGCATAATACCTGGAAAGAATAGGGCCCCCAGGCTGTTTCCAAGAACGGCCTCCACATCTCTGCGATGCTGCAGACAGATGTCAAGGGCTCCTCAGGCACATAAGCAAAGCCTTGCAGTCTCTACACTGCTCTAAGGCACAGGGTTACATGAACATTCCTATCCAGGGCTAGCAGCCACTTGATGGTAGAGACAATAGCCTTTTCTTTAACAATGAAGATGAAGAACAACAATGAATCAATGGTTATACAAGAAGAGAAGAATAGCAACAAATAGGGATGAGGAGAGAGGGATACAATCTAAAAACTCATCAAGAAGAAACAGGATATTCTAGAAAAAGGAAGTACACATGGTACTCCTACAACAAGAACAAATGCTATAAAATGGGAGCTATTAATTCAAATAGGCTACATGAAACAAATCAGTCCCCAAAGTCATCTATTGTATAGTTCCATTTATTACATATAAGATCAGACAGAACTAATTAATGGGCAATGGAAATCAGAACTGTGGTACTGCTGAGGGGGCATGAGGCAATCTACTGGAAGACTAGACATGTTATATGACTCATTCTGGGTAATGTTTACACAGGTGTTCACATATACAAAGATTTACCAAGGCCTAACACTTCCAGTGGGTGCAGGTCACACACTCTACCTATGCGTTTTTATACCTCAGGAAATTAAATTTAAAAAGTAAAATGGAACAGGTTGGGAGGGCAAATACTGAGGCTGCAGAAACACCAAAGAAAATGCTCATGGGTAAAGAGCAACAGACTTGGTGATCAGACTGTAACAGGAGCGTAGTGTCCTCCATCTCTACCAAAGAATTTGAGTGCATGTATATTTGTGTGTATATAACAAGAAGTTTTAAACGCTGTTATTTGTGAACATGAGTGACACGACTAAGGAAGTTCTGATAATAGTTTCATGACCACAGCAATGTTCTGTGATGAGAAAATAAGTGTACCAGAAATATATTCACAGAATGATGACTAAATCTAGAGTTATTTTTTTTTATGTTCTGAATATTCCAGGCACTTGTTTTCTCACCACTGACATTTAATTTTAGCTACCTTTTATTGTTTTACATCTATTTCCTTTCTTAAAAAAAGAATAAGTTTGTTCTTGATGCAAAACCTGCAAATCATTTCCTGACAAAGCCAGTAATTTGGGAAAAGATAAAATGTACTTCATTTAAAAAAAAAATAATAATGCATCAGCCTATTTAGTGCTCTAGTCCTTGGTTTTCCCATTTTTGTTTGTTCTGTATTTAGAAAGACCGAAGAAAAAATTTAGATACTTCACTTTAAAAAAATATCTCCATAGCAATAAGGCTACAATTTTGTTTGAACTTATTTCAAACTCAGTCTCGCTCTGTGCTTACACATATATGTACACACGCGTGCACACACACACACACACACACACACACATACACACACACACAAGACAGAAAGCATAAAGAAAGGATATTTACTCTATGGCTTTCAATTTTTAAGAAGTGTGAAAAATGACCTATAATTCGGGTTAAAAACATAACCCCAGCATATTTGGATGTTCTTTTTGATAAGTTCTAGATATTCTGCTTGAAATATGAGTGATATCCTGTGCAGCAGAAGAAAGAGAAGATTCTAAATAATTGCACACAAACAGTACTAAGGACTCTTGAGTAGACAGACTGCAGATACTTCTGGAAAGGGGAAGAAGGTATACAAGGTGGATTTTTTTTTTATGCTCACCAAAGAAAGGCAAAGAGAATGAAGGACCTGAGAGAAAGAAGATGGATGCCTGAGTAAAGAACAAAAGCCATTTCTTAGGAAACCTGGGACAGGTAACTATTGGTTTTCAAGTCAGGCAATGACAGCCTTTCTATATTCTATGATTTTTTTTTTTTTTTTACCAACCCAGATACAATTTACAACTGAATACAGGCAATTAGTTTGAATGGCAGTTGCTAAAGACTGCAGGAGAAAGAAAGGACTGGTGGGGCCCAGGCCAATTCAACCTAGAGGAGGTTTTCCTGTTGGAAGCAGCAGGAGCAAACCCAGGAGACCCTGGTAGTAGTGTGCTGGTACAGGTAAGAGAATCCAGTGACAGAGGAAGCCCAGCCAGACACCTTGAGTTCAAAGCCCAGTGAGAGAAAAGGACTAAGTGCAGAGTGCTCATTCCTGTCAAAAACATGACATTAGATAAAAAACTGCTCCACAATCCGTATCAGCATGTATAAGGGGTAGCAGACTTTGTTATTTATTTCAGGGAATCAATCAATCAATCAATAATAAATGACTAAATATGACCTTTCCTTACAAGGAACTTATAAACACGCTGCTAACAAGGAAATGAACCTGAGGGCAATCCACGTAAGAACAGCAGTCATATGATCTTGGTTCCTAACACCAAAGAATTAATTTCTGCCACGTGCTTGGCACAAACTTATGGAGCGGAGGGTGAGAGCTGTGGTTTCTGGGAGTTCACATCAATGACAGTGAAAAATGAGTCCAGGCCAGAGGAGGCCAACTGCCAGTTTCAACAGTAGAGATCAGATGAGAGATTAGGTAGATATATACATACTTACATGCACACCAGCCATATGATTGACATATGGATATAGATATAGCACATCCATATATATATATATACATGCACATGCCTATTTTCAATTTATAAAAATAAATGCATTCTAGAAAGAAGAAACATCATAACTCACCTTGCATCTCACCACTCAACTACATTATAAAACACAGTAATACGTTTTCCTTCTGGTCTAGGGATATTTAAATGTCTAGCATTTGTCAGATCAGACAAATGTGTGTGGAGAAACCGTTCAACAGTGTTATTATATCCTTTTCCTTAGTTGAGATCCTTTCAAAAGAGATATTTTGATAACAGCTCTAAGTGACTCCATCCAATGAATAAGAATTGGGACTTGGCACCAGCAGCACTCCTTTTTCTATAAACAAGATTATAGATGATAATATACACATACCCATGCACAACCATGCTATCATTACAAATAATATTCCTGCATTATACCCTAAAAATACTCTATTGAGCCTTTTTGAAACACTCTGTAATTTTCCTTAAAACAAACCACTCAAAATAAATGTTTAATATGTGGTTTTTTTTTTTCCTGCAAGTCCTCTATCTCAATTAAAAGTGAAAGAATTTAAGCCAACAGAGTCAGATCAGACTTTGATCAGTGCCCAGAGTAATGAATACAATCCTGGTCTTCTTGTAATTTCCTTTATAGTGCTTACAATAATCCAAATAAAATAAAAGCAATCCAAAAATCCTCCTTAGAAGTATCTAATCTGGAGCTTTCAAATGGTTTTCAATAAAAAGATTATTTCCTTCTTTTCCCTCAAGCTTATGGCATTTTCAAAATGCCTCAATCAAACACCATACTTGGAGAATGTGCCATATGTTTTATGAAAATTCAGCAATTATTCAAGTCACTACTTTACTATAGTTTTTGTGTTCTCTGAATTTCCCAATTACTAGTAGAACTATATATGCAAGAAGATGGAGTCAGATCATTTTTATGAGATACTCATCCAGCGTCGCATTTGCAAACTTAGATAATTGAAGAAACACTCTGGAATGATCTAAATTCAACCTTGGATCTATTTCAAGATGGTTCCATTCCCCACCCCAGCCCCCAGTCACTAATAAAGTCCTCTCAGGAAGTGACTCATCACTGCCGAGCTTTGTAAGGCAAGGATTCTCCACCACAGCCCTGCTGACATTTTCAACAAGATAACCCTCTGATGGGAGGGCTGTCCTGTGCCTCTGGGGAATATAAGCAGCATTTGTGGTCTCTACCTACTAGAACCAGTAACATTCCCCTTCCTCCTTACGTCATGATAATCAAAATGTCTTCAGATGCTGTCAACTTTTCTTCCTCAGAGGCATGGACAAAATTGCCTCTTATTTAGAAGTTTCCTCTACAAAGCAAATGTTCCTCAGTTTTTCAAAAAACAATTTTCCAAAACCAGTCTGGGTCTATTATCCCTAAAATACATAAAACTTTGCTCTGTTTTTACCTCCTCTTCATTATTGATGTTTTTTTTTTTTTTTTTTTTTTTTTAATTCCTTACAAGAGTTGGGAGAAGTTCTAAGGTGAGAGAGCTACTTCTATATAGAAGAATCCACTGTCTCTCACTGGATTCCTCAAATTCCTAGAATGTCTTTGGATGCAAAACAAAACAAAACTGTTTTGACATAAACTAGGAATTGGGTCTGAGAAATACAGGGTTTTAATTAGTATACACCAGCTCATTGCACTATGGTATCTGATATTTCTTCCCAGGAATACATGAGAATTACCATGGTCAGGGAAAAAGGACAGAGAGAAAATTGGATCTTCTGCAACGTTTCTGTATTGGTATAGATATGGAAATATAAATGAACTGTAGCCTATCTCTCCTAAACAAAGATGCTGCACTGCATTCATGCATTCATCCCTCCTACTCAGGTATTTTCAGAAAACTTACTAGCAAATTCATAAAATCAAACACAACAACAAACCACTGATAATCTTGCATCTCTGTTAAAATAGGTCATAACTAACCTGTGTGTGGATTAAGGAGGATGCTTCCGGGCGGGATGCCTGTTGCAGCTTCAAGTGGAAGGAGGATGTAGCTGGTGCTGCTGGGAGGGACCTGGCCCCCCACTGCATTCTCTGGGTAGGGCACACAGCCAGGAGATCCAGCTGCCATGCCCGAGACCAGGGGTGTGCTCTGGAGAGGTGGATGGGTACGGGACAGCGATCCTGAAGAGCCTGCACTGCTGGAAGACTCAGAACCTGGCATAGTGATATGAATCAACAAGTCATTTGGTACACAACACAGAGGAGAGAGAACGTGGATCTTTGTTTAAAGGCTTACTTTTCTATAACCCATCGTTAAAGTAACTGAGATGCTTGCCACAGGACAAGATTAATAATGTTTAACTAAATATTGGGCCCACATTTCGTTGAAATCATTGCTACATATTTTTCATGGGTCTATTTTTTGAGGAAAGAGGCATTAAGATGAGCACTCTTAGCTGTCAGCTTTCCCACATACCACTGGAATAATAAACTGGGAAATGGTATCTTGAAGCTCTGAACTCAGTACTTGTGAATTCTCATATCCTTGAATAACTAATGCCATAGAGATGTCTCAATGAGTTGCAGTGGTAACATGAATAGGAAAGGGGTTGAAGACAATGCAGCCTAAGAAGGAACCCTAGTACATCCTGAGTATGTGCATGGTTCTAAAGTACTGTTTCTCCAACACCCAGCTGAGTTTTGAAGGGGAATCATGAGGAACAACCTTTTTCTCTCATTCGTGAGTAGAAAAACTAGATCATTCCTCTTGGGAGCATAGCACGAAAGAATGAACAAATCTAAAAAGCAAATAGCATCTTTTTTTTTCAAGGAATGGAATGGTTTAGGAGAATATGTACAGGACTGAAAGTGTCAGGGAGGCATGGATAAATCAGGATGCTGACTCTTTCTAACCAGCTGACCAGGGGAAACTTTTAAACTACTGAAAATTAATTTTCTTTTGTAGAATGATAGAACAACATAGAATTTAAGGATTTAAGTTAAAAAAAATGGGAGAAACCAAATACTGGGCTTGGTATAAACAGATGGTGGGCATTATTATTAGTGTTAACAAGACATATTTAAGTGCTTAAATTTTGTACTGTATTCCACATATTTGAAGAACTCTTATTAACGTAGTCAATGGCTGGACTAAGGACACCTTGGCCTTCATAATGATCAAGCATCATTCAGTTGGAATTGAGTATTCTCAATTCTCAATTCTCAGAAGAGTAAAAATATAGGGGATGTTTATGTGTTTCCAAAATATGAAGACAACTGGGACAACATGTAGAATCCACCAAGTAGAAATGATCCCTAATCATATAGTGTCTCCCTCCACTGTAAACAAAAAAAGAAAACATCTGTCATATCCCAGGTCTACTGGACACTCTCTGCCTTTCAATGCAGCAAAAGCCAAACAGCTCCAGCAGCATCAAACATAGCTGTTCTGGGTACTAAGTATTAACCAGAGCATTAGAGAGAAGTTACACCAAACTAAATTCCCATTATTGTAAATTCAAGCTAATAGGTGATTTGGATGATAACATGGTTTGCAAAATGTAGTAAAAACATTTATTAAATCATCCCACAACTATTGATTTGTGTCATTCAAAATATATTCCTCTGTGTCATAAAAGATCAAAAAATACAAGCAATAGTTATCATTCTTTTCAAGATTCTGAAAATACCCTCTTAGCTTAACTGGAGACTTTCTAAAATAAGTGAAAAGTGGATAGGACTATGACATGAAATTGCAGAGAAGAGGGGCAATTGAAAAGTCAGGCAACTTTCAAGAAGGAAAACAGTAGTATTTATCAAGCACTTAGTATGTGTAAGCACCTGGATAAACATTTTAATAATAATTACTACTACTAGTACCTGTATAGATAGGGAAAGTGAACACAGAGAAGTTGATAACCTAAGTCAGCTCATGGAGCTAGATAATGTCAGAGCTGGGATTTGATCTAGGAAGACAGCCTCACCTTTCATGATGACTCTTCACTGCCTCCCCAAAGTGTGCAAGGTGTGTAACATGGGAAATCACAAGTGTCCTCAGCTGGGCATCTTCTCTGCTTTTCCCATGACTTGGTTATTAATAGTGATAAAGCTTTAGGTTAATTCAGGATGCTACCTCTGAGTGGTTTAAAATGCTCATGAGGTTCTGAATAATATATGGGGAGAAAAAGAAAGGATGTAAAATAATATTGAAACTGCTAAGCATAGTTTTGAGAACATAGCTCTGAAATTATGATTCGGGGGTCACAGTCTCAATGCAGATTGTCGTGTTTGTTTATAGACGCACTATGAATTAATACAACAACACCCTGCACCCAGATGCTTAAAGTCATGTAACATTGATTTCACTTATCTCCAGGCTGAGGACTTAGACAGCGAGAGGAGAGGAGCTAGGGCCAAGGATGCACTTTCAAAATCTGAGTTGAGGTGTGGGCTAGGGCTGGCTTGGGTATGTGTTGGGGGAAGATGCATACAGAAAATGAACAACCAAAGCCAAATCCAAAGAGTAAGTTCATTTTGGCTTCAGAAAAATGACCATTAACCAATAATGACAATATTTTCCTCTATCACTTGGGGGAAAAGTAACAGCATCAATAGAAAAGAGCAGGAAACAATTCAAATGATTTGACGTTGTAGGTGGAAAGAAAGAAGAAGATTAAAGTTGAATTAAGTTGTCAACACTGAAATCTAGACATAAAAACCAAAGATCCTCAGAGGGAAGCTCAGCAATAAACATGAAGCTAAGGCTTTTTAACTGGTTTTTCAGTTTGCTGCATAACCATCTGTGTCTGCCTTGTAAGCATCTTATCAGCTAGGATCTGTAGAGCTGAAGTCTACTCAAAGTCAGCCCAGCTTTAATGCTGGATTTATTAACAATAATAATAAAATGCAAAGATTAGATGTATTCAAATGGTTAAAATCAATTGGAATTGATATTTAAAAATTTTAGGATTTTGGTTGCTGCAAGTTGAAAGTGTTCCAGTTTTCCCTTGTTCAGAGGCTTAATGATGGCCTTGGTCAGTATATAAATGGTATGTCAGTATTTAAATGGTACATGCAACAAACAGGGTGCTAATCACTCCTTATGACTGTCTAGTTTAATTTTGACAGCAACCTCATTTTGAAAATGAGAGCTGATCCCCAGGCAGGCTAAATGCATTTTCCAAGGCTCACATAGTGTGTAGTGGAGTCTCAGTTCAAACCTCGGCAACTTGACTACATGGACCAAGTTCTAAGTCTCTAGGTTATTAGTTCACCATCATGTCACTTATGTGAGAGCCAGGGTCCTGACCAAGCCGGTGCCAAGTACTTCCAGACACAGAAATTTGATGTTCTGCATCAGACAGAGCACCAATTTTCCAGGATATATAAAGAACTCAAAAAAACTTAACACCAAAAAAAAAAAAAACAACCAAAAAACCAAACAACCTAATCAATAAATGGGCTAAGGAGCTTGAACAGACACTTCTCAGAAGACAATATACAATCGATCAACAAATGTATGAAAAAATGTTCAACATCTCAAGTAATTAAAGAAATGCAAATCAAAACTACTCTTAAGATTTCATCTCACTCTAGTCAGAATGGCAGTTATCAATAATACAAACAAAAATAAGTGTTGGCAAGGATGTGGGGGAAAGGCATGCTCATACATTGCTGGTGGGACTGCAAATTGGTACAGCCAATCTGGAAAGCAGTATGGAGATTCCTTAGAAAATTTGGAATGGAACCACCATTTGACCCAGCTATTCCAGGACTTACAAACAGCATACTGCAGTGATGCAGCCACGTCAATGTTCATAGTAGCTCAGTTCACAATAGCCAAACTGTGGAACCAACCTAGATGCCCTTCAATAGATGAATGGATAAAGAAACTGTGGTATATATACACTACTGTATATTACTCAGCAATGAAAGAGAATAAAATCATGGCATTTGCAGGTAAATGGACTGATTTAGAGAATATCATGCTAAGTGAAGTAAGCTAATCCCCAAAAAACAAAGGTAAATGTTGTCTCTGATAAGTGGATGCTAATCTAGAATATGGAAGCAGGGGTGAGGAGGGTGAGTAGGGGGCACACACTCATACGTTGCTGGTGAACTCACTCTTTGGATTTGGGCGTGGGATGAGTGGAGGAACTTTGGTTGGGGCACAGGGGAGAAGGGGAGGGAGCATGGGGGTAAGAAAGATAGTAGAATGGGAGATGGACATCATTATCCTAGGTACATGTATAATTGCACGAATGGTGTGACCCTACTTTGGGTACAACCAGAGAAATAAAAAATTGTGCTCCATTTCTACAATGAATCAAGGCGCATTTTGCTGTCATGTATAACTGATTAGAATGAATGAATAAATAAATAAATAAATAAATTCTATGTTAGGGCAGTTTAGGATAGGGAAAGGGAGAATACATCAGAGTGGCTAGGTGACTCAGATGAACTCTCAAGAGAAACAGAAGAAAAAGGGGAAATGGAAACAGAGGAGAAAAGAGATCACAAGGCAAAGAAAAAATACAAACCAACAGGAGGACTGGGTTGGAAGCAGCAGCAGGAGCTGATGCCATGGGACAGGGTGGAGGGTTGGGAGATGAGGAGGGGAGCAGTGTAGAGGGCGGGGTCCTGGGTTTAGTTTCTTGTCTGCTTCTTTCTAGCTTAGTCTTCTTCGGGAAATGATTCCTCCTTAGGCCTCAGAATACTTTTCTGTGAAATGCAAGCCCTATACTAAATACAAGAGGGATAGTGAAAAAGAAGGTGGCTTCAAGTTTCCCTTACTTGTCCCAAACCGAGGCAGGTTCCTTTCAACCAGAAGCCCCTCACCTCACCTTTGTTAAAGTATTTTTTGTGCCTTTAATACATAAATCTCTCCTCTCTAACTTGCCCATGCTCATCCCAACGCTTAAAATCTCTCCCACTTTGATTTCAGTGGAGCTATTTCGGTCTCCCCTATGGGGACTGCCTTAACCCTTATTGTAAGAGCCATCAACAAAGTTTCCGTTGCTTATTTAACCCATGCAGAACTAATTTTCTTTAACAAGGATCCCAAACCACAAAGGTTCTTTTTTTTTTTTCTGAATTAATAATTCAAGAAAATATTTCCAGATCAGGGCAGGGAGGGTGTGGACACAGTCAGTAGAAGAACCCATGGTTTCCAAAATGACAGCAGAAAGAAAGTCTACCAGCATAGTACATATTAGCATAATATTAGGATGCATTAGCAATAGCAAGAAAGATGAACAAGAAGAGGAAGTAGGGAAAGGATTAGGCACCCATACTCTATGCAAAAACAGTATGTAGACAAGGAATGTGAAAACAGGGAGGACGCCAGAGCATCTGGAAAACCACTGGCCATGACACCTAAAATTATTAAAGCCAAAGGACATCTTGTATCTCTACAAAAGCTATTTGCAAAGTGTGGCTGCTCAACAAAGAGCAGCGTCTATTATCTGGAAAGTTAGACATGCACATTTCTGGGCCCCACTCCTCATCTGCTGCCTCAGAATCTCTGGGGCAGGACCTACAGTCTGTGATTTAACAAGTCCTTCAGCTGATTCAGGTGCAGCTAAAGTGGAGAACCCCTGTTCCGGAGTGAAATGGTGGATGATAATAAAACAGTAGTGTTTGACCAATATAAGAAGAAATCAATTCAGTCCTATTTCTCAACTATATTGCCATTACCAAGAAAAAGTGAGGTTGCAATACAAACATCATTCAAGTGCTCTTCATAAGGACAATGTAATGGCAACATGACCCCCACAGATGCATGCCAGACATGTGGATGTGCTTGTACTTTCAGTCCTCAGTAAGATGCTTTCAACTAAAATGTAGGAAAGCATGCTTCTGGCATGGAAAAAGAGTCTCATTATTACCTACTTAAAGCTGAAACCCATGTAATTAAAAGAGGGGAAGAGTAACTTAAATGTCATACTCTAGACTCAGTCTCTGAAAGTTTTTTAAAAAGTTTGCAATTCTACCTGAACAATGAAGTAAAAGGAAAAAAAAAAAAAAAGAAGAAGAAGAAAGAAAAGAAACTTGTACTGATCTGAAGCTCCGTGACAGCAAAACTGACAGCTTTACTTCATAAAACCATCTTGGGAAATTGTAAGTTTGTTTTGACATCCTATCTTGAGCTTCTTTAAAAAAAATTTTTCCCCCTTTCCATGCCTACACCTTGACAAGCTTTCAAATGGAGACACTTAAATTAAAAGGGGAAAATATATATATATATATATATATATATATATATATATATATATATTGAGCACTTACAATCTCTAATCATTCTTCAAAGAACATGGCATTTTAGCATTCTTCAAGTGTATTAAATGTTTCCAAAGAGCTTTGCTAGGGATGTGTGATTGGGGGTTGGTGCATGGAAAATGATGATTAATTTTAAAATCTTAAGAGCTCTTTTGGTGAACTGGAATTTTTAAGTGCACTATTTAAGATACTTGGTTTCTGCATTTTAAGGTTTAAAAGTATTTAACCTTTCTTAGTTTATGAGAGCTCAAGAGCACCACAGTGGATTTTCTTGACTTGAGCTGCTGTAGTAGTGAGATACGAGAACAATTAATTAGAGTAAGAAATCAAGAACTCAACAACTGGTGAACGGAATTCACAGGAAGAGAGCATGAGTCCCCTGGATCTTTCTAAGAAGCACCACCTAAGTATATTGTAGTGACTGTTAATTGTATGAACGCTATTCATTTTCTTCTTATGTGGGAAAACATAGGATAATTTTGTGGGAGGAATATGTCAACAAAATAATCATGTTAAACCATCAGTGTAATGAAGGGATTTTGCAGAATCCCTTCCTCACCTGCCCTAGCCCAAGTGCAAAGTATGGCAGGGAAAGGATTCCCAATGCAGGGCAGCCCATGTCTATACACTCCAACTGGGGTCTCCATTCATCATTACCATCCCTGCCCAAGTTTCCACTCACCTGCAACCCGAAGCCCAGGAATGTTCCCCCAGCATATCCTAACACTTAGGGCAGATCATTGAATCACAGTTCTCAGCTCGTGCCCCTAGTAATAGTTGGGGAGTCTGCTTTTTCTCAGTTCTCAACTCCCGCCCCTAGTAATAGTCAGGGAGTCTGCTTTTCAAAGGCAAAACCAAGTGTCATGCTTCCATCAATTTAAAACTGGGTCAAATAGTTCTTGATCCTGGTTCTCCTGGATCTCCCATCATCACTCACCTCCTAAAGACTGTCCATGTTAACTTGAATGATATACCTAACTCAAAGTATCACTATTGCCCAGGGCAGTGGTGTATGCCTCTAAGTCCAACCACTCAGAAGATGGAGGCAGAAGGACCACAAGTGTGAGGCCAGCCTGGGCACCTTAGTGAGACCCTCTCAAAAAAAAAGAAAAAAAAAAAAGAGAGAGAGAAAAGAAAAGACAGAGCTGGGAATGTAGCTCAGTGTAGGGCACTGATTTAGCATTTGTGAGGTCCCAGATTCAATCCCAAGTACCCCCCCCACACACACACAAAATAAATAAATGAATAAAAACTAAAACTAAAAAAATAAAAACTAAAAGTGATATATATATATATATATATATATATATATATATATACATCACTTTATCTATCTATATCAATATATCTACATGTATATATCTATATCCATCTAACTATGTAAAATTATTTATTTATTATTTATTTGGCTTTGAAAATCTTTATGCTTTTAGTCTTGATAACCTTACAACATTGATACTATTATTTCCATATCTCAAATGAGGAAACAGGCAGACAGAGGCAAGTGACTTACTCAGAATCATACTGACAGTATGTTAATGCAAGAATCAAATCTACAAATATTTTAATATGGGTAGCTGCAAGGAATAAGTCTTAGTATTCAATTGAAAAACAATAGCTAACTTTAGTTAAATAGTTGCTATGTGTAAGTGCCATGGTAATCATTTTTATGAAAGTTATCTAATTTCAACTTCAGTTAAGTTTACTGGGAAAACTTAAGTAAGTAACTGAATGTAAATGAAGTAAATTTGAAGCCTACTGATGTGGGTTCAAGTAATATTCTATGATAACCTACATTTTATAGATAAGGAAACTGAAGATTAAAGAGTTCAAGAACTTGACTTAGGTGCACAGCAAGCGAGGGTAGCCTATTAAAACCGTACCTTCTAATTGCCTAGCATGTGATGTAATCAATGTCATTGTTATTAGTTAATTCAAAGACAGAATGGTGACAGGAAGGGTTAGGTAGAATCCCAAAACACCAGAGGACATAAACCCATTCAGTACTAACTACCTGTTTTGGACAGCTTCCCAGAACTTCTGGTACTGGACGTGCTGTCACCCCTGGTCAGCACCGTGATGCCCCCAAAACTCGCCGTCTTGGTCATAGTGGGCTTCAGATTGCGGTTGGAGCTGTCGGAATCTGTGCTGCTCCAGGCCCTCTGGTGGTCCGACCACTTGAGTTCATTCTCCGAGCTGCTCTGCCGACTCCCAGATGTTCTCCCTGAGCTATCTCTGTTGCCCCTGGAGCATGGCCATCAGAAAGACGCACAGGAACAGAGTTACGGTGCACGAATGGGGTGGGTGGGCATAGATGGGGCCTTTCTTGGAAGAGTCATCTATGCAAGACCCTTCTTGTTAACCCTTTAATTAAGCCACTGGCTCCCCCAAACACTGCTACAAGCACCTTGATGATGTATAGACAGATAACACATCACATATGACACACATGTCACAAACAGAAAAACCAAACCTAGGAATGTCACATGATCCTTCTGCCAGGGAAGAAGAAGTAACTAGAAAAACATGGCATAGAATATAATTGTTAGCTTCTCTTGCAGAGAGGATAGGGGGATAAGTTCTCGTGAGCCAATCCAACAATGAATTCGTGTTCAGAGGTAACTATAATTTTAAATGATTCTAAAAGGAATTCCCACGAAAGAAGGGTATTCTTTTTTTTTGCTGTTTCTTCAGCAGCGAATAATTAGCTTGGAAAATCCATACAGGTCCAGAAAAGCTACTTATTAGTCTGTTTTACAACTTTATGATACGTATCTGAACTCACAAAGGATATGACAGACAGCACAGAAGTCACAGAAATTGCTAACCCCTGGTAAGAATTACACCTGATGAGTTTAACCTTCATGGTAGAGGAAATAGCCTTTTAATCCTTTTCATACAGAAAAGCCTGTGAAAACAACAGTGTCAACACTATACGCCATACACTGACAAGAAGCTTTCCAGAGGGGTCAGTGGAAATACCAGAAATATCTTGAAGTGAAAGATCATACTTGCTCAAAATTCAAATACAGTGAATGCACTAGAAGTAATCCAATAACCAGAAGTGAATTTTGAAGCCTCCAGAGTCATTTAAAGAGTATGCAAAGCTGCATGTGTTCTATTAAGAAACTTGATAAAAAAAAAACAATTGCATTTTCATTGGTTTCCAATGTGCTCGAAAAGTAACTTCGTTAATACTTCTGACACTTTTTCTGAAGATGGAAATAAGCCATCGATAAAATATCCTAAGATTCTTGTAGATTATAAAGAAGTGAAAGGGGACATATATCATGGGCAATAAATATGGCCCTTAATTTTATATCAGTATAAAATGTGACATGTTCAAGTCCTGAATCCAGTCTCATAACTGTGACCCAGGAGCTTTGTTAAAAATATTCTTTTAAAGACAATAATTCTATTGCTATTGAGATATACTAGAGGTATGCATAGCTCATTTAAACACTCACCAACTACACTCTGCACAAGGTGCACAGAAATTTAGGTTTTGCTTCAAATAGATCCAAGAGATAATAAAAATGAAATAGCTAATCTGTGACAGGAATTTCATCAAGCAAGGGGAGAAAGTGAAACAGAAAACTCACAAAACAAAAAAAAAAAAACATTTTCAAAGAGAACACTGGATGAAAACACTCCATGCCCTGCCACCTGCCCCCCTCCCTATCAATGTTTCCTTACATTCTCTGTTCTCAGAACCTCAGGTCCTTGGTTTAGAAATAAGAACCATCTGAAAAAGACCAGGCTCCAGGAGGAAGTACCCTCAGCAATGGCCAGGTAATTTTAGTTCTTACATTCCTTCAAAATATAAGAAAGCCATGGGAGAATAGGATATAGAAAAACTGCCCTTTCAAGAACTTGATGCTCCATTCTTGGTAGTTTTTCTTTCCATGTCCAAATTCAATGTCATTCTTCTCCTGTGTAATTCTGATTATGTTGCCCCTTCTTTGACAAGGTCTGGCTAAATCATTACTTAGCAATTATGAATTCACCAGGTATATGAGAATAATCTCATTTGTAGTTAATCTGGAATATTTATTATAGAAAAACACTGGCTTGCATGTAGGATGGCCCCTAACCTCAGTATGTAGGATACATCAGAAGAAATGAGTAGTGAACCCTTGTTCCCATCACTATTTCTGCTTCAAAATGCCTCTCCCCATGACCTGTGCACATCCATGTGAGGAATCCAGACTTCTATATGTCAGCATAGCTGAAATTTCTTTGCAAAGGAGGTAAGCACCACTCTCTCTGGATGCAAATTGGTCCTGCCTTGTACTCTACACCCTTCCACCTGGTAGAGCTATTTCTAGAGAGAAGTGAGGTCTTCTAAACTGGCCTCATCACTTGGTCAGTAAGACAAACTGAGATTTTCTTAGCTTTATTACTTTGATTACTGACTCAACTCATCATCCCAAGCCAAGATCTGTGCATTATAAAAATAAGTTGCTACTTCCAGGAGTTAGCATTAATGAGATTCAAAATAGCATGTGAATCTATTTTATGGTTGTAGGTATTCACACACTGAAACATATTTTGTACTGCTCTATTCATTGATTATTTAGCCCAACAATGACAGGGTGATGCCCAGAATTGAATTTCATATCTGTCAGAGTGTGAAATCATAGACTTTATAGAAAAACATGTCTGACAGGTGTTTCCCTTTCCCTCTTAAATTCAGTGCTGGACCCCTCTAACTAGAATCCAGGAAAACAGTAGGAATAGAATATCCAGTCATTGGAGGTGGCCCTTTCATAGGCAACTAGAATTTAAACCTAAGAGAGACACAAAGCACATACTCTAAAATCATTCTGTGCCGATTAACAACTGATGTGTCCATTTTCTTACATTTCTGAACATTGTAATTTTTTTTTGCCCAAGTTATGGATGATGTACACTCTGGATTGCCTTCAGAACTGTGTAGGTGGCTTTGTGCTAAGTTGTCTTTCTGAGTTTCTGTCCTTGGTCATTTTGGTAGGTGATGGAATCTATGTTTAGGATGGCTGACCTAAATATAGGGCAACTCCTCAAAGGGGGAAGTTTGGGGCCTGTGTAAACCTAACATCTTCTTGGGGGTGAAATGCATGTTTTATCTATATTAGCCTATACAAATTAAATCATAGCGTGATTATAAGGGTAATGGTAAATTTTATTTTTTCTCTGGGTTTTCAAGAAAGAGATGCAGGATTCTTTTTCTGACCTAGTGTAGAGGAACCAATTGTTCTGATTTCACTAAATTCAGATTTAATGGCATCAAGATAATTTCTGAACACCCGATTTATCTATATTTCTTAGTATTTTCTTTCTTCTTAATTGGAAACTTTTTTTTTTTTTGTTTTTGCCTTTCCTGTAGCAGAGAGGTATCCTACTATTTACAAATATGTTAATATATTTGATAGGTTGGTTAAAAATAAAAATAGTTGTGGTCCCTCTGTTTTTATGGAGCTTTCATCTGAACACAGAACTTTAAAATAATTTTTTTTAATCTTTTCCCATTATCCTACACAGATCTCAATTTAAGTAGCTCAACTATAATTGGAAGGAACACCATAGCCTCCTTTAGAAATAAAATTCGTGCTTAAAAATACATTTGAATCTTAGGAGGGAAAGTAGAGACCTAAAAATTAGTTAACCAAATAGTTATCACTGATGTATTTTCCAGCACTGGAAATATGTACTCGATTTCAAACTGCCAGAGAAATTTTAACTTGGTATAATTTGCTGAAAGAGTTTGGGAATGCTAAATAAGTGTGCTGCCAAAGTGAGTCCCGAAACACACAAAATCAGCAGAAGAACCTTGGAGAACCACGTAGGATTTCCAGTCCCACCTCTCACATGATCCATACGATACCACACTAGCTGGGTAACAAACTCTGCAGTGAGAGCACGGAACATGTTTTATTTCATGAACGGAAATATTTTACACTAATACACTTATATTGAACATCGATTCTGCCACATAATCTGAAAACACAGTTTAAAAAAGTAAACCATACCAACCGAAAGAGCTGTCTTTTCTTATAGGTCTCATTGCATATGTTACTGTCTTCCAAGAGCCTACTGGAAATGAAAAACATGGTTTTTATGATATAAAACCTAAGGATACTAAATGCCTTATGTTAAATGGGTGTGTACTCTGCTATAGCACACCTTTATGGTAAATTCCCACACACTATGTTCATTTGTGCGACATTAAGTTTGGTCATAATAAATTAATGACGGTGTGACAGAATTAAGACCCCTACCCTAGGAAGAAGGCACAGATGCCAGAAAAGAAAGAAGGGAAAGAGAGAGGAAATATAGGAAACAGAAGGAGTGAGGATAATGAAAGAAATCACTATAAATATGATAAGAGATTTAACAAAACATATAAGTAGTGTTTTTTTTTCTTAAGTAATATTAAGTTATTTTTATTTGGGGAGCATGATGAAATATTGACATTCCAGAGGCAATAATTTTAGAAATAGATTTCTTTTTATAGGAAAACCACTCAATTCTAGAACCATCAAGACTTCACATATGCAATGTGTATATGTGAGCTATTCTTGTCATGTTGAATAGAAGCCAATTGGTGAATAGAATTAAGTTGTAAGGTAGGGGAAATTACTGGTTATAAGACTAAGGAATAAGGTTTCCCACCCAAATAAATTGCAAATGCTTACTTAATACTTAATTTTTTTTTTGGTATAGACATAGAATTTGGAATGCTTCAGAATCATCACCAAAATGTTAATGCTCCTGGATTCAGTTTCCCTAAAAATAGGAAAATTTGCCAAATTCTGTATGAATCATAATTTTTTTTAAATACGAGATCATATAGACTTTATTTTATAATACTTTTTAAGATAAAAGAAAATTACGTGAAGATTTCAGTTACGTGAAGATTTCCAAGTGCTCATATAGTGGGTTTTTTTTTTTCAATCAGTTATCTCTAATGCCGAATTTTAATTTATCTTGGTACTGGCATTGAATTAGTCCCCATCTTAACCAATTTTAGTGGAACAGTCATTAAGCCAATACCTGAAATAAAATTCACCAACAACTTATTTATGAATACTATATTTCTAAATCAAGTTGTAGATTTTAATACATCTTAAATGTGATTAGTCTTGTTAATATGGATTCCTTAATTTCTCCTGAATATTTGCAATTAAATCAAGGGGACACTTTAATATCTATGTTGATTTAGGTCCATTTGAAAAAGGTACTTTTAGAAAGATATATGTTAAGTGTGAAAAATGTCTAGTCTTATTCCGAAGATATACTATAAATTCACAACTACCTCCCTCTACTAACTTCCAAGACAGGTGAACTGCTACATCCAGACAGTTCTGCTTGCTTGCTTGCTTGCTTGATTCCTTTGTCTTTGTACCAGGGTTTGAACCCATGGGTGTTTAACCACTGAGCCACATCCACAGGCCTTTTTATTTATGTATTTAATTTTTTTAATATAGAGACACAGTCTCACTGAGTTACTTAAGGCCATGCTAAATCACTGAGGCTGGCTTTGAACTTCAAATCCTCCTGCCTCAGCCTTCTGAGCTGCTGGAATTATATGTATGCACCACCACACCCAGCTCTAGATGAGGTTTTCATGTTAGCTCTTTAAGAAGATGAACTGATATTTAAGAATGAGAAACTTAAAGTAATATCATTCCAATTATTTTTTTGTATAGCTATAGAATTATAGGACAGAAGTGACTAATAATACCAAATAAAGTCCTATAAGCAGCCTGCTTAGTAAGCCAATGGAGTTGCAAATTCCTGTGTAGACTCAATATTTCCTCCTTTCAATGCCTGGGGAAGGTAACAGGAATTCCGCTTTGGGAAGGACACAGGATTGAGACTAAATAAGGAAACTGTTTAAGCCTCTGTTTGAAAGTAACTGAGAGAACTTTTTCCCCAAATTAAATACTCTTTAGACATGCTAAATAACATAAGTGAATATATGTGTGGGTTTAGACATGTTAAATAACATAAGTGTGAATATATATGCGTGCACACACAGATATATGTATTTATTTATACATATATTCAAGCACAATTATATATGGGATATGTATGTATATGGGAATATACAGGACACACATGACAAACTATTCTTCTAACGACACAAAAAATAAAATTTCATTTTACCTGTTTTCCACATAAAGGCTTTCCTGGGAGCAAACTGACTGAAAAATAAAAGAAAAGCATTGTATCAGATGTTCTGGATATGCTGAGGGGGTCCCAAATCCTTTCTTGATTTTAAAATTACCTTTCCCCTCCTAGGGGAAAAGGATTAAGAAAAATATGTACAAAAGACAGAAATTAAAAAAGGAAAAAAAATATAGGTTAGTGTTAGAACTGAGTCAACGATTCTCATGTAGCACAGGGGATATCTCCAGGTTTTCAACAGATTGAGCCCCGTTCAGCCTCATGGTCAGAAGAGAAATGTGAATGAAATTGCTGGAGAAACCCATGACCACCTTCAGAGTCAGAGCAGCGAGTGGTTTCTTCTGGAGCTGTGGAGGTAGGGTCACCAACAGAAGCCGGGGAACAGGCTCAAATCAAGGCACAGCATGCAAAGTTGGATGAATCCACCTAAGAATGGGAGAAGTGTGAAGCCACAATTCTGCAATAACATACCTGGCAACTATAAACTCTCACAAAAAAAGCGATTAACCACTAGTCTCTCAAAATTGAAGAAATGCCATCTATCTGTTATCATAATAAGTAAGGAGGATAGAACACAAGTTTAATGAATCAAACCTAATTAGTAAAAAAAACAAACAAACAAACAAAAAAAAACCTATCAAACTCCATCTGATATTTCTTAGTTTTGCACATAGGAAACCAATGACTTTTTTTTTTTTTTGCATCTGTTTGCCTAAAATTCATTTCTCTCTTATCTTGTGGTTAATATACAAGGTGGGGAAGATAGAATTCTGTCAGAATTACATGCTGGGGAATGGTGAATCAGATTAAACTTAAACAAGCAGAATAAGAGGAGTCTAGGAAAATTATGGTGCTGGGACACAAGACCACTTTCAAAGTATTAAATTTCTAAATATAAGTATACAAGCACCATATTATGTGTATATTTTCTATATGATGAATAAGTGACCATTAAAGGCATAAATGGGAGACATAGCTGGTCTATTTTAAGATAAAATAAAACTGAAGAAATACTAACGACCTTTCAATGAGCCTTGAACTAAAAGATGTTGCTAATGTAACCGCCGCTCAAAGGGGCAAGCAGGATATTGGTTTCTCTTTTCAATTTGCTGGAGAAATCATTTCCTTCCACTAAGCCAGAGGGGGATGGAGTCAGACATGGTGTTTTGCTCAGTGGTGTGAGCATTCAGTGAAGACATCTCTAGAATCATTTGTTTCAACCTTTCTGTATTGGAAAGGTATCCATAATCTCAGGTGTGCAAAAACCTTAACGTATCAAAAAGCAAAAAGAGCCAATTAAAATCTCTACTTTCAGAAAATAGCTTTTTGAAATTTGACATTTATACGTAGAAAGTGAGAAAAATACAAATAATGTGCCATCAACTTTATTCCTATAAAGATCTTTTCAGGGTAAATTAAATACCCTAGTCTCTTTATTTCTGTTAGTTTGGTTTTGCTACCTATCAACTTGAGTCAAGTCATGGTATATAAAAGAAAGTGAGGTTGTTTCAAGGTACACATTATAAGGTCGATACTCTGCTACTTCTCAGCTCAACATCAGTTGGAAAGGGGTCAACTAAGTTTATACTATTTTGCATGGGACTGGACTTATCGGGAAATCCAACTTCTCAGAAGAAGGAGATTTTCAAAAACATACCGACCTCTTCAGATTTGTGAATCTAATAGCATTTGGGAGGAAATGAAGTAACTCAAAACTTTTTGAATAAAAAGTAAGGTTTTCAAACTCTTTGGATAAAAAGCAAGTCAAGGATACCTCTCCAAAAAACATAACTCAAGAGTATTTTTCTGACTTTTTGTGGAAAGGTCCTTAATAAATCATCTCATCACCTCTTTACCACATTTTCATAAATAAGACACAGGTAGTTATTAGCTGTGATTCAATAGCTGATGAAAATAAAACTTTTTAAAAAAATTATATTAGTAACTTGCACATTCAATAGCAGAGAAGGATAAAATTGTCACAGTAATTAAGTGCAACATTCAAAGCTGTCACTTATATGCATTCCCAGATATAAAAGGCTCCCTTTTCAAAAAAGGAGAAAAATGATTTTGCCTAATGGGTTACAGAGTTCTCTCCCACATCCCACCTCCACCTCTGGTGGCATCACGTATCCTTGAATCCTTCTCCCTGAAGAGGGATCTCAGTGTGTGCTGGGAAGACCCTGGACAAGCTCCTCCCTAATATCCAATTTATACACAGATACCCTTTTGCCAATTACCATCCAGGCAAAACATAACTTTCCCAATTGTGTTGTTTTCTCAACCAAATTTCCCCCAATTTAGCAACATCATACAAAATTAACCATTAAAGAAGCTGAAATCCTTGCCAAAGTAAAAGAGTTGGATCCCAAATATTCCTGACTATAAACACATGCTGATTTGTTATTTGAGAGCTAAATTCTTCTGCAATTTGAACACCTATTTAGCTCTCAAATAGTTAATAAATGTATCTGATTTCAAGGTACTCAAATTAACAACCTGTATTTGAACTTTTTTTTCTAGAAAAACCACCAAAGCAACTTGCATTTTTGATTATGTGCCTGCATATAAAAGTGCATACACACCCTCACACTCTTCACACACTCACACACACCTTAGACACCAAGATACATATGGAAAATACACAAAAACATCTCTAATTTTAAAATAAGTTTGATTTTCGTTCAACTGTAAATACTAGAAAGTATTTCTCATCTCATTGTTGCTTCAAGTAGCAAAAAAAAATTTACGTATGCTTTTTCAATATTTGAACTGCTTTGACTAACTCTGCTACTTGTAATTACCGAAGAAAGCTGATTTTGTTGGCTCAATTTTTAAATTATGAGAAAACTAAATTAAAGATGATCTAAGAAAAAGATTATACTTCTATAATATAATTTCCTTATGCTGGATTCTTTGCATTTGTTTTATAATTGACCTAACTTACTTTATTACCTTATGAAAGAACAATTCTGTGCCTCAACAGTTTGGGCTGTGATCAGTGATCACTTGGGAACCTAGAAATGTACAGATGAAAGACCTCTAATATGTGCTGTCATGATATAAGTGGTGAGGGAGATCTGTTATTACATGTGTTATTCAAGAAAGTTTATGTTGCTATGCTACGTCCTTGAAAATCTGTGTCATAGAGGATACAGTACTGTTCTGTTCGTGTAGAGTCGACCCCAACACTCCCTGCCTCTTAATATTCATGACATTATGTGGGACTTCCAACACTGTTCTGAGGTTAGTATATGTGTCCAATAGACTGGCAGAAAAGAACATACATTATTGCCGAGACTAGGTTATATAAGACTGTGGCTTCCATCTTTGGATGTCTCTGTTTCTCTCTTGAATCACTTTCTCCAGGGAAAGCTAGTTATCATCCACAAAGACACTAGCAGATTGTGGAAGAACCCACCTAGTAAAGAATTGAGACCTCCAGGCTATTGCCAAGGAAGAACGGAGGCCTGCCAATAACCATTTGAGTATATGAGTATGGACACAGGCAGTTACTCAGTAAAGCCTTAAGATGATAGCAGCCCCAGCCTCCAGCTAGACACTTTGAGTTAGAACTACCCAACTGAGTCACTTCCAGGTTCCTGACCCACAGAAATGGAAATAAGCATTTTTTTTTGTTTGAAACTTCAAAAATTTCAGATAATTTGTCATACTGCAATAAATAACTAAGGACCTAGTGGTATACCTAAGTATTTCTAGCAAGTTATAGGGTCAGGTAGAAAGACAATGTACATATTGTCTTTAGGCTTTTAAGGCTTATAACAACTGGTAGGAATCTAATAAATGATAGGGAATTTCTCCTTGGAAACATGCACACATGTTCATGCACATAACATCTTATAAGTGATATTGGAACTTCCATTTGATTCTGGAAACCCTTCTGGGAGTGTATTTTCGGTATAGGATACTAATTTTAAAGTCCTATCCTTTGATGGCAGGTTAAAAATAGTGCCAGATACGAGACGGTGCCCCATTTAAATTATTAAAGCAAGAAATGGTCACCAGAGAGCCTAGGAAAGCAGCTCACATCTCTGTGTCTGCAGAGGGAACAAGTCATATCATTTGAAAGAAGGCTGCTAAAGAATGTGGTGCAATGAAAAGGTTAAGGCCCTGGCTCGGAATTTGAGCTTTTTCACAATTAAGTCTTCTTTTACTTTTTAAAAAATGTTAATAGGGCTGGGTGTGTATCTCAATGGTAGAGTGCTTGCCTGTCATGCGGAAGACATGGGGTTCAATCACCAGCTTGCCAATATAAATAAATAAATAGAGCAAGTGGCCATGGAGTCTTTAAATGGCCTGATATGGTTTAACCTCCATCATAGGTCCCTAGCAGCTAAATTCTTTAGCAGGGTGGTAAGGAAGTCAGCATAAAGGGGGTTGTGCAGACTCCTGCTCCCTGAGATGACCATGACTGCTCGGGGACCGGAGAATCACTAAGGAAAGGCAGCACAGGCATCATCCTCAGCCCGACAGTCATTTGCAAGAGTACTTTCTGTCACCTATCTCTGTGATACAACTTTTAAAAAAACGTAATACTGCTATGCACTATGTCTGCAGTTGGTATTTGTTTCTCAATATAACAACTTGTTCACAAATCACCTAACTTTCCAGAACCAAAACATGAGAAAAAAAAAAAGTGTGTATGTGTGTGCATGAGAGCAATAGTGCATGTAAGAACAGAAGAAGAAAAATGAACTATCTGCCAAAAAAAAAAAAAAAATTCTGTGAAGGCTTTAGGAATGAACATGCTGCCACCCAGCCTACTGTAGGTATTCTTCCCCAATTGTGACAAAATTAGATCCTCTCATCACTTCATTCTTGTATCTAGCAAATGCAATGAAAACCCCAGTGTGCCAATCTGTGCTTTGTGCCACCAAAAATTATGTCTACAGCAAAAGCCTAAGTAGCCCCTACATCTGCAGAATCTTATAGAATTGCATCCGGACCTCCAGCCATGGAGAGTTCCATCTCACTCTCACACTCTCCCAATTTCAGAGTTCTAGGGCACCCGTCATCAAAATTCTATTTTAGTATATTCTAGAAGGTTGGGGTTGGTTCAAATGTGAAAGAAGTGCAGTTGGAAGAGGTTGAATCACTCCTGCAGCCTTAGATGAAGAAACCAGCACTTGCAGAAGGTCACAGACACTGGCTTGGCCTGAAGCCACCCAGGACAACAGCCTTCCTGCTTCTGTGCTGAGCATTGACGCCAAGCTCTCTAGGCTGGACTGTGTGGTCTCTAGGAGCAAATTGTCGCAGGAGTCAAACACTGCCCCTGCTGAGGCAAAGCTGAAAGCCTTGGCCATGGAGAGCACTACAAAGGAGCTCACATCTTCCCTTCTGCAAAGGAAAGAACCCACAATGTTTGAGGAGGCCCCAAGCGATTTCATGGAATGGAAAGCTACAATGACTACTTGCCGTTTTAAAGTCCTTGCATTTAAACCAAACATTTTCTTGTTTACTTGTTATTTTTATTTCATTTAATTGCATTTTCTCTTGGCCATAGTGGGTGAAGGCTAAAAAATATTCCTGTCCCATTTTCTTTGTTAGGAACAAAAGAAATTGTTTTATGATTACTTCCTTGACAGACTATTCTCTGACCTGAATGGATCTGAAATCAAGGAGAAAAGATGAATATGATTATCTAACTTCAGGAAAATGAAGTGTCCATATTTTCTAAGGACTCAGAGAAAATATTCTGGATATTTATATGGTTCTATGTGTGTATATGATCAATGGGCTGCTTTTTGTGATTCTTTCCTCTGCACAATGTTGGTGTACTAAAATATACACTAACAGGTGATCTGCTGCCTGATATGGATGTAAAGGTACTGCTGCAAGTCAGATATCCTTCCTTGGTACTGAAGGTCTGTTTTGTTGACTAATGTTAAACCTTTCTACCCCTATCAGTCATACCCTAGGAACACACCCAGACCCTTGGCTAGTTTTCCATCACTTCCCTGAACCAAGGTCCTCTTCCAGAAACACCTCTGGTTTGCTGCAATTCGATTTGTTCCCTGGCTCCAGTCTCCTTACTTCCTGCCAGCTCACTGTCTGGGGAATGAGGCTGCCTTACTGCTGATGGAAGGACCACACTAAAGAGGCAATTAAAACAACTACTCACATCGTGTGCAAATATTCTCTCCCTCACTCTCTGATATTCCTCTTCTCTCTCTTCAATTGATTTACTTCGTCTGTCATCTCTAAATGGATGCATTCTGTTTTGCTGAACAGAAAAAAGAAATCAGGACGGTTATCCAAGTTGAGTTGTTAGAAATCTGCAGTTAAGCAACTGTCAGATAAGAATAATAAATGTTCATTTAAACAAATGGAGCATGACAAGTCTCACTCCCTCTGGCCCCTAAAGAGGCTGTTTGGGGTACATGTATCATGTGTGTGCGTGGCATGCAATGACTACAAATGTTTGCTGCTGCTCCTGGTTGCTGCCTTGCTGGATGCAAGTAGCACAGGTGCATCTAAAATGTACACGCCTGAATGTACCTTGGGTGTTCAGCCAGTGCAGGTATGTAGTGGCTCACCAGGGATGGATTCTGTCTCCCTTGCTATCCTGGATTATCTGACTCCTCAGAAGGAGTCCAAATGCTTATTTAAAACTAAAAAAAAAAAAAAAAAAAAAAAAAAAAGAAGAAGAAGAAGAAATGGCTAGTTCAAGGTGACTGAAGGAAGAAATAGCTTTGAAAAGTTCAGAACTGGACAAAATGTAAGTGAACAAATAGAGTGGGGGACAGAAAGAAAGATATGGATACAATCTCTTGATTTGCATTTTTATTCACTCAATGACTGATTCTGTGAATTGCCCTTGATATAAGAAGAAGGACCTCAGGCTTATAAACTAAATCTAACAAAACCTGTTTGTGGATAAGGGTCAATAGAAGAAAACAATTCAAAGAACCCAGCATGAGGAGTGCTCTTCATTCTCTCATCTGACCAGTTCCTGCATCTCAACTGCCTTCCTAATTTTCGCCATCCCTGACCAAATGCTCTGCACTGACTGCATTCACCCATCCACGCGACAGACACCCACTAAGTGCACCACGCAGGCACATGTCTCATGGGCAACATGAGCCACGGTGTAGCTCGGTGGTGGTGGTGGGAGTAAACGAGATACAAATGATGAACAGGTTTCAAAAAAGTGCGTCAGAAATGCACACACTGGCTTCCAGTGACTCACGGAGAGTAATTAAAATAACTTGAGTGAGATGCATATTGTCTTACCTTTAAAAATTCTAAAGCAAAGTCATTTCCAAAAAAAAAAAAATCTATTTTGATTGTCAGAGACACAAAGTATAATTGTAATGGCATTCAGCTGACTTTCTACTGTGCTTGTTATCATTTAAAAATTTGTTTTACTTAGTGTTCTTCCTAGTCACCCTGGATCCCACATCCTCCCCCCACTTAGAGAAAAGATTTCGTAAAGTCTCTTTACCCTTGTCGGAAGTACCATGATTATTGCTACTCTAGAACAACACAATGTTTTGTCACAAACAATACACAAGGATAAAGTTCTGCTACACTTCATGCAAACGAGCAGTTTACATGGACCATAAAACATGGGCAGGAGAAGGGGGTGGGAGACTAGAACATGAACTCATAGTCTTTTCTGTGAAGTCTTATTTTAGGATAGTTGCAAAATCCACCTGTCCTCACCATAACAAGGTTTGTTCTTTACAGCTACACCGGTTGATCATCGGTCCGTATTGAAAATCCAGCTCAATTTGTGCACAACTGAAGGACAAAGCTGTAAGGAGTGGAACGACTGCCAGAGTTACACAGACATCTGGAAATGCGACTGACAAAGCTTTTCCCCACAGCTCGGAGCCTGTGGCACCCCGACCCGCCCCCCCGCACAAGACATGCAGCAGGAACTGCGCCAAGCACCACCCATGCAGCCCAACACAGAGCCATTGCTAAAGCAACCAGACAGTTTTTGGCTACCCATTGAATGCCAAAGGGGGAGGCAAGGGGAAGCCAGGGGTTGGAGAGAGGGCAGTAGTATCAGAGGCAGGGGAGGGCTGGGAGGCGGGGAGGGGACAACAGAGGAACGACAAGAACATCAGTCAGCCCACCTTCAAAAACAACAACGTCAGCCACTCTCAAACTTGAGAACCAACCTGATTGTCTTCTTTATCAATACTAGAGTTATCTCGCTTCAAGATAAACCGCTTCTGGGATTCTTCACCTTTTTCATCTTTTAAATGTTCACAAAACCTTTGCTCTGGTCTGCCAGCAAAGTAAAACATATCAATAAAAAAAGTTTTTCCTCTGTTTAAAGTTATCTCTTAGTGTTTTCCCCCACCGTGGCATTTAACTTTTTGAAAAAAAAAAAAAAAGTTTAGAAGTTGTTCCGATATTAGAGTTGCTGGCAATATACAGGCAGGGATTCTTTACATGTTGCTAGAATAACCTTTTGTTGTTTTGAATTCAGACTCTTGGTTGCTGCATGCTGATCACCATAGCTGAAGTTAAAGTCAAAAATTTAAAGACCTGCACATTTAGACTGTATATAGATGTTCTCTTTAGTGATGTTGATCTCCATCACTCCTGAATTCAAACAAATTCCCACTCTGATTCTCAAACAAATATACAGGGTTAGTATCTTAATCCACCAATGTCTGGAAACTTGGAGAATACCTCTCATGATATGTTAAGAGTCTTCCGAGTTTGTAGCAGGAGCTGATCATTTAAAAATTGTCTGTGACAAACGTCCTGGAATCTTGCTCCACTAGATTCTGACTTTCTTGACCATGTTTGTAAATCAGCTCAGTAATTGGGGAAATGAGATATTTAGTTTAAACAACTCAATGACTGATTGTATAGGGGAAAAAATGCTCCAAGCAGTTACACACTATTGATTAGTCAATTGATTTTTTTTTTTTAGGTTCTCTTAATCACTTGGTATTATTGAAGGGAAGGGCTCCACTTCTTTGTTAATTTCCCACGATGTCACTATATACCAGATAACTCAAGTAATGACTTGGTCTTGGGTTCATCCACAGAGGAAGTACAAAAATATTTGTCCCTAGTTTAGAAGCAGTTGTAATTTATGAATCTCATTAAAGAATCTCTGTCATGTCTGATATATTACTCTAAAGCTTAGCGGGGTTCTATCCCTGCTGGGTTCATTATTCCTTTAGTCATTGGGACTCCACTGCAGTGCCTGTTGTTTGAGGTGGGTGACCAGTAATTAAGAAAATCTCATCATTTGATTATACTACAAAATAAGCAAGTAGCACTTTGAAAACAAAGAAGTAGCTTCAGTGTATAATTCAAACCTTGATGAGATGCTTTCTTTTCTTAAATACATGGATAAAAATTATAATAACATTGATGAGCAGGTAATAGTAGAAAGCAGCAATAATATCAGTTACAGTTTCTAGAGCTGTTTATAATTGTTGCAAAGCAGTGCCACTACCTTGTTCAATCCTTATAGTAAAAGCTTGATGCAGTAAAAGCAGACATTTTTGCCTATTTTAAAGAATAGGAAACCATCCCTTAGTGATTCTTTTTACTGTATAGATTGGCCTACTAAGCCACAGGCGTCCAACAGCCTGGTCACATTCTCATAGACACTTGGTTCAGTCCCTTTCTGGTTTCACCATGCACATTGAGCTGACAGAACACAAACCTTTATCACATCACTTTAGTGATCAACGTGAACATTTCCCACCCAACTTAAAATGTAATCAAATGCAATACACATTCTGGAATCAGAACTATAACATTAAAAATTGCAACATCAGGACTAGGGTTGTGGCTCAGTGGTAGAGCACTTGCCTTGCACGTGTGAGGCACTGGGTTCGATCCTCAGCACCACATAAAAATAAATAAACAAAATAAAGATATTATGTCCATATAACTAAAAACAATATTTAAAAATTGCAACATAAGGAATGAATAAACTGCACTTTATAGTAAAGGAGCCATGTACAGTAGAGAAATAAAACATCATTTGGGGTAGAATAGTCCCAGGACACTTCATGTATATTGGCAAGTCTGACAATAGCTCTGTGTAATTGTGTATAGTTTTGGGTCACACTAGGTGATAAAAATTCTCCAGAAGTTTTTATTTATTTTTTTAGCTGTCACTTTCAAAAATATTTATACATTGTTATATAGGTTTTTTATAGCAAATGAAATTAGGATGTTGACTTAAATAAGGATGTCGGTTGTGTCAATCTTAATTAGGTTTCTTCTCATGTCCCTAGGCTCTGCAGGCTGATAAGCTCTAGTGAATGAAATGATTCGTTTACATTTACAGGGGTTTTTTTGGTCTTCTTTCTAACATTCTGTAATTGTTCACATAAAAATAAGGTGGTCTCAGAATGTAGACTTTTTTTTTATTGGATGTTCAAAACATTACAAAGCTCTTGACATATCATATTTCATACATTAGATTCAAGTGTTTTATGAACTCCCATTTTTACCCCAAATACTGATTGCAGAATCACATCGGTTGATTTATGACCATAAGGTGAATGAATATGTTCTAAACTAAGTCTGCTTCAAGATCAACGACATTAGTGTGTGAACTAAGAATGGCAACTAGAACTAGACTTTAAGTTTCATGTACACAAGACTTTGTTTTTTCACTTTTGTGTTTTTGGTCCTGGGGACTGAACCCAGGGGTACTGTACTACTGAGCTATATTCCCATTCCTTCTAATTTTTTATTTTTATTTTCAGTTGCCAAGGCTGACCTCCACTGTGATCCTCCCACATCAGTCTGCTCAGTCACTGGGATTACAGGTATGCCATCATATCCAGGTGGATCTTGTTTTTTAAAATATTTAACCCTTGGTGCCTACATTCATATGTGGCACTCAGAAAGGATTCAGTCAAATGAATAAATTAATATATGAATGATTAAAAATTTAGTACAGCTATTCTTAAATCATCATAATTCAGGGAAAGATTAAAAGAGTAAAAGAAGAAGATATGAGGACAAATTCTGTAATTATAAAATAGAACAAGAAAGAGTTTTTAGTAAGAACATAAATTAAAATTTAGAGAATCAAGGGCCTGGCACTGTGGCACAAGCCTGTAGTCCCAATGGCTCAGGAGGCTGAGGCAGGAGGATGGAGAGTTCAAAGCCAGCCTCAGCAATGGTGAGAAGCTAAGCAATTCACTGAGACCCTATCTCTAAATAAAATTCAAAATAGGGCTGGGGATACGGCTCAGTGGCCAAGTGGCCCTGAGTTCAGTACCCAGTACCCCAAAACAAAAACAATATTTAGAGAATCAAGAAGATCTTTAAAAATTGAATTTGTGGGTGCTGGGAATATAGCTCAGTTGGTAAAGGGCTTAACTCACATGCACAAGGCCTTGAATTCAATCTCTAGCACCACCAAAAAAAATTATATTTATGTTTTATGTTGACCAAAATTGATCATATCATAGAGATGTAAGTATACCTAATATATATATTCATGTATTTAAATATATTATATGTGTATAATATGTATTTTATAATTCATATGTTTATATGAATACATAGTACATATAAAACTTTATTACATGTGTATGTATTATTGTTTTCAATCTAAGAGGATCCTTGGAAGGAAAGAAGCTGGAAATGAGAATCTTAACTCTCCTAGTTTTGAAACATCTCAGTTTAAAGTATGTCAGAAGAGAGCTATTTGAATATTATTTTAAAATTCCATTTCCATTTTTAATAGTTCTGTTTATTTGTTTTTCAGAGCAGGGTATATTTAGGAAAAAATACATTAATTACATAACCAAAAATTAATCAGAAGTCTTGTTCCAATCGATAATTCAAATATTTAGAGCAAGAATATTACTTCTTCTGATGTAATTTATAAAATGTGCATTCTCAATAACTGCTTTGCAAATATCTTAAGATTTTTTTTCAAAACTTTGAATGCAGTAATTTAAATTACAAATCCATCATGTTTTTTTTCTGAAAAATATTTTGAATGATTATAAAGTAATCATTTAAAGTTTACTTTAAAAAGAATTAAACAAACAGTAATATTTTTCTAGGTTGGTTTTATAGAGAACTATTTATGACTCTAGAGCTAAAAAGCAATTTTGGTTTAAGTTCATACAGACTAAGGTATACAACTGAAATATTGCAATGATTAAACTAAGAATTACTGATAATGCACCATTATATTACAGCTTTTAAAAATTCCTTTTACAACTAATTTAACACCATAGCAATATTATTTCTGAGATATAAAATGAACGAAGCTAAAATAATATATTATAGGCCTTTATTTCAAAGGGTAATGAGTTACTTTTAATGTATTAATGTGGGAATGTAACTCTAAAATTCTCAAAGCTACAAAAGGTCATGGTATTTATTAAATTGATGATGATTGGACTCTACTATGTGTCTCATGGCCATGCATCATACATGCCTAATTTTTCTTTTCCTTGTGGATTTTAGCCTTATGGGGTATTCTTTCTAGCTCCACGACACACAGAAAATAAATTAAATGCTTATTTTATATGGAAGATAGTTTTCTCAAGGTAAAAATGTATTTTTCCACAATTCATAGCACATATCTACAGTGAAACTTATTCCTCACATGAAGTGAATAGGACTTGCCTTTCCAGTCAGTTTCTTGGCATTCCCAGTAAAAACCCTGGGAAGTCAGAACTAACTCCTCACTGTTCCTTAATTAGACATAGCTCATGAATTGAGAAGCAGGGTTGCTGGTGAAGATAATCAAACTCTGTCTTCCAATCAATCAAATTCCAATTTTAGTTAGATTTATTTCCCCTGGAAGCTTGAAATAGATGAATACTCATTATTATTTTAAATATTTTTTTTTTGGTCATGAAGTATTTTAAATGGTTTACCCAATCTGATATGTTCCTGAAAACAAACTTATTACTTTTCTTCCAAATAGTTAAGTTTGATCCCTTCCTACATCCACACATAATGAAAGAATTTAATTCTAAATACGTTGGATGGCAAAGAGAAGTCTTTGAATTTCATTCCGAGTAACTGAAAGGCAGTCATTAATATGCATAAGTATCTCAAGAAAGAAAGGGTTCTTGCACAGAACAAAAAAAAAAAATCTTTTGATGGTAAGACACTTATCAAATACATTTTTGTTGCCAACAGAGTAAACTATATGACACTATTATCTTAATACTTTGGAATTTACAATTAAACATGTCTAAAATTTTGGCATCATTTTTTGAAAATAAAAAGAAAATCCTATATTCTTCTTAAATAATTTAACCTCACCATTGTCCTTATCAGTTTGTCATTTTATACCACTTCATTCTCTTTTCAATGTGACTAAATCTTACAAATCTAACATATAAAGTATCAGTAGCCAGCTTCTTTAATTAGCATGTTTTAAACTCATCTTTCCTTTTCAAATTTCATTGTTCTCTGTTTCTATAGTATATTGCAAAGATAAACAGAGACAAGTAGAGTAATAAAAAGCACCTTGACTCTCCTTTACCCAAGACTACTCACAAAAGACGTTTGCACAGGGCACTCAAAGACAACAAAGGTCTGTAAGACACCTCTTAAATTGGTACTGCTTCTCTGGAGAACAATTTGATCTATGGATTAAAGGGCCTTAAAAATGTGAATCTGCCTTAACAAAGTGATTTAATTTCTAAGAATGAATGCAAAGAAAATAGTAATAAATGGTGAAGATATTTTTCCATTGCTCACAGCATCGAAATACATAGTGGACTGGGTAAGAAACTGAATGTGCAATCTGCAGTATGCATTTATATCAAGTGATATCCAATAATATGGACTAGCACATAAAAGCACTTCACAAAAACAGCTATACCTTGATCATATTTATGTTAAAACTATAACATATACTAATAATAAAATACTGCGAGCAGTACATATGTCTAGTTGGTGAGATCACCAGGATAACAGGAAGCTTACTTCTCACCTTTTATATCTTTGTGATTATTATAATAAACATGTATTTCATACCAACAAAATAATAAAAGTTATTAGCTCAGAAAGACAGGAAACCAATTTGACAACTTAATAGTGATTTATACCTAATCGCTGGATTAAGGACAATTAAGGTATTTTTCAACATGAATACTTAGAAAACATTCTTCCACAGCATGCCTTATTTTATAATCAGATGAAATGAGCATTTAGGGGTTTCTTTTGTCAAAGCAATTCTTAGTCTTTCTACTGTATTGTTTTTTTTGTTGTTGTTGTTTTGTTTTGTTTTTAAGAAATGCCAGATGTAATTTTTCTCCCTGCTTCTTGTCTTGGCTTATTCACGTCAAAGCCTTCTAGTGTATGTAAACTTCTCCCTTCCTGCAAAATCACTCTCTTCATTACTATGTCCTTCTTGTTCTATATACATAGAAATGTGCATTTACTAATAGTAATATTACGAACATAACTAAATGATAGTGTACAA
Source organism: Urocitellus parryii (assembly GCF_045843805.1). Taxonomy (NCBI): domain Eukaryota; kingdom Metazoa; phylum Chordata; class Mammalia; order Rodentia; family Sciuridae; genus Urocitellus; species Urocitellus parryii. The sequence continues at coordinate 192,346,114 of NC_135533.1, read as the reverse complement.
CCTGAAGATCTTATTTTTCCTCTCTAGAGGAGAAGACCAAATAATCATGAGATAAAAAGAAATAAAAGGATAAGAAAAAAATGATGACTACAAAATTTGAAAAAGTGAAAGAAATCACATGAACTCAAGATCTGGAATATGCTATCCTAAGTTTGTGAGCTTGGTTATGCATGAACTATATTGATCGTGGTATTGTAACACAACCAAACAGGCATACCTTTCAGACAGATCTACTTAGGTTAACAGTCATGTTTCTCCAAGTTTGCCTAAAAGTTCAAAATTTCCATGAATGAAAAATAAAGCCTATGGTAGAAAAATTACATGAGAGAAAAGCAAACCTTTAAAGTGAGTTGTATATTATTTTACATGAAAAAGCAATAAAATAGTATGCACAATCTAGTCTCAAGTGCAAAGATAACATCTGATATATACCCAGGTTCTTGAAATTCTAAAAATATTTCAATTTTTATCCCATAAGTGCCAGGCGATCAGTTAAAATGCTTGCTATTTGAGTGAATCTTCAATTTTAGGATTAGTCTATGAGTAAGATTTAGGATTAGCTTCTGACAACTTTAGGCTCCTTAGACTTTCAAAACTTCCCAAGTTAAAAAAAAAATTTAATAAAAAAAGAAGAATTGTAATGCATTCTGCTGTCATACCAAAAAAAAAAAAAAAAAAGAAAAAACAACAACAATAAAAAACCTCCCAAGTATTTTCTAAGTAAGGCTCTGAACAAATAATTGAACCTTATCCCACACATGTGACATTTGGATCACTGCACATTCATTCACTTCTCTCCTGGTGCTAACTGGCAGAAGGCACAGCACTGGGTACACACATTCAACTTCTCATTTTCAGCACTAAATTGATGGTGAACGCTTTCTTTATCAGCACCAGAGTATTTTCTTGAAAGTTTTCTACGTCAGGCTTTTCCCCCCAGTAGTAATAAACTGGCTAAAAAGATGACTTAACTATCTGTACACTGCCTTTCTTTAAATTTCCCATACTTCTAAGTGCAAATTATGTGATACATTAAGAGATAATAGCATCAATATATCCAATGGCTCAAAACTTGGCTCTGTAAAAAGTAAAACTGATGCAGCAAGTTCATGTGAAATGAACCTGAACTAGCATACTCTATTTAACTTAGCAATAGCTTTGATAATTAGCATGCTGTTAAAAATACAGACAGAGCCAGGTGCAGTGGTGCACGCCTGTAATCCCAGCAACTCTGTAGGCTGAAGAAGGTGGATCACAAGTTCAAAGCCAGCATCAGCAATTTAGTAAGGCCCTAAGCAACTTAATAAGACCCTGTCTCAAAATTAAAAAATGAAAAGGACTGGGGATGTGGCTCAGTGGTTAAGCGCTCTTGGGTTCAATTCTTGGTAGGAAAAAAAAAAAGACATAACTTTAACTTTGAGAAGCAAATCTAATAAAAGTTTTATCTTTTCAGTCATTATAAGATTTTTTGCAATTTATGTAACCTTTTCAAGGAAGAGGTATTGTTTATTTGCTTTGTTATGTAAAATAGAAAGTCATGATACCTACCTTAAATTGTTTAGGAGGATTAAATAGATATAAGATAATGCGAGTAAACTATTCAGCCCAATGCAGATAAAGCATTTAATAAATGTTAGAACCTTATCTTATGCTGTTCAGGTTTTTCTGAGTAGGCAAAATCTAAAGGCATGCCAATAAATATTGAACCAACATTTTCATTACTGTTAATTTTAATCATGACAGATCCAATCTCTCCTATAATATTCAAATAATGGTTTGATTCATGTATTTCCAAATGAGGCAAAGTTTTATGAAAGTAATGTTGTCTTTGGAAACTACTAAGTATGATTATTGTTCCTTGGAATGAAAGCTTTTTGTTTATTTACAATAATGTTGTACAAAATATTTTCCATTGAGACTTACATAGGAATATGACATTTCAGTTTGCTGGGTAAATCCAAGATTGATAGTCCTGTTCAGTTGACAGAAAATTACCCATGGCAAGGTGCTAAGCAACTCAGTGAGACCCTGTCTCCAAATAAAATACAAAGGGCTAGGGATGTGGCTGAGTGATCGAGTGCCCCTGAGTTCAATCCCTGGTACCCTACCCCACAAAAAAAGAAAAATTACCCATTTTTTTGGATGCATAAAGAAATGCTACTTTTTTTGTTTTACTGGTTTGAAGAACAGAAGGTAAGAAGTAAAGATGGAGAAATTAGGAGATGTGATCCTCTGTGGAATCAGGAAAGATTAAAGTGGGAAGGAAAAACTGGGATAAAAGTTACTGGGTAAAAGTTTGCTTATCTTAGTAGACTCTAATTTATAGCTTAAAGATTCATTCCAAGCAACATGACATATTATTATGATATCCATAGGCACAACTAGTATTCCCTAAAACTTCCAAGGTACAATTGTTACACAGGTGTTAACTGTCAAGGCAGATAGCAGCAATGAGGGAAGCCCTCAGGTTCTGGGCCTAATTCTTCTGTCCACAGAAGCAAAGCTGCCGCTTGAGAGAACTAGTTCACCATAATTATGATCCCTCAAGAACTATTATATGTTTATGATAATATCATATGAATGGTGAACCTTTCTCTAACTGTACTAAACTGTGTAATGCATATTATTCATTTACACACTTGCACTCCCAGACTTGCAAACATCATCTACTTTTTACACCCCTACACACAGATGGTCTTAATGAAAATGATCTTGGCTTTGCAAGTTAACAGTGAACAGAACATGAGTATATTGTATAGTGATACTTCTCTTCAAAGCACAGTACTCACAGTAATGAACACCTGAGAAATACTTTTATGCCTGACACAGCTGAAGAACATAGAGTTGGGCTTCACCTCACTTCTAAATATGCCAAGACAATTTTTAATCCAGAGTGTTTTGTGATTATGGAGATTTTCTCTTTCAGTATTATTGGGTTTACTGCCCATGTTAGTATTAACACTGTTTAATTTGGTTCTCTGCATAATTTTAAAAATCCATCAAATGCATATCAGTATTTTATAAGTACCAATGGGTAACAAAGGGCATTAGATTACTGCTTGATTTTCTTCTTGTTTGTCATCATTAATTGTGGACACAGATTATACTAACATTAGTTCTCCCTTCCCTGACATAGAATAAGAAAAAGTCCTGGCTAAGATCTTGATCTAATGACTAGGTATGATCAAGACTTGAATCTCAGTTTTCCCCCCTATAAAATAGTCTGGCTTTAACTACCAATAAAGTTGGGAGCAAAATAAATGAATAAATAAGCAAGTGAATAAATACAGTGTTGAAGATAACATTATTCCATAAAAGGACTCTTAAAAATAAATTAAGGATACTATGTTACATGTATGTTTCATTTCCAAAATTAAATAGTAAATTATTTACACCAAAAGACCCATAAATAATTTCACGTGGAAAGGAATATAAGAAACTTAATTTTTCTTCTTATTGCATATTTCTGACATTAACTTCTCTTATCTATAGAATCTCATATTCTCTAAGGTATAATGAAATAATAATATGGAGAAAATATCATATGTGAGGAAAATTATATGAAGTTTGCCTGACATTAATAGTAAGTCTCACTTTGAACCTGAATATAGATTAAAGAACTGTATCCTTACAAAAAAAATGATAAATGTTGAATTGTTAATTACTCTCATTTGATCATTAAACAATATGTATTCCAACACCACCTTATATTGCATATATGTATATATGCAATATATTGCACATGTATTATGTGTTAATTAAAAAAAAGAACTAGGTGTTTGGTCAGTAAATAAACTTCATGGTTTTCCTGAAAGCAATGTGATTCTCAGGTTTCTATCTCTGTCTTCTACTCAGATGATTTTCAATGCCATTCCTATAAAAAAAAAGTGCACAGTAAATTTACCATGTTTAGAAATGACATGATGCCAGCCAACCACTCACAGATTTCTAAGAGGCACTTAAATAAATTGATGTGTGGTCTTCATCAGAGGATTATTAAGTGAGCATCCATATCAGGATCTGCTCAGTTTGTTCACAGTGCTACTCACATACCTAGACAAAGGGAAAGAAATACAACAAACATGGGAGGGAAAAATGCATTTTTTGGTTTTGTTTTGTAAATGTTTTTGCTTTATTTTGATATAAATAAAATCACCTGCAGGGAGTGAAATGCCTTAGGGTAAAAAAAAAATCACATTTTAAGCCTTAGCCCCTTCAGGAAAATAAGCAGAGCAGGTGTTCTTTTGACCTTGGTGTGTTGCATTCTACTCCTATATTATGGGTCTTGTCAACTGAGAGAGTGGAAGGTCCCATGAACCTTACTTGAGTGCAGTAATTATCCATCAGTTCAGGGACTCTTAACGAAATCAATTTATCTCATTTGCAAATATTCACTAAGAAGCTCAGTTAATTCTCTTTTCTGGAACAAACAAGCAGATTGGGCCAGTTACTAGGCAGCCCTCAGCACTCCAGGAAAACATTCAGAGAACATCCAGGCTCCCACTTTCCTGGAATCATAAGGTTGTGTCCTTAGACTTGCCCCTTAAGATGCAAGCCCAAATCAATGCTTTTGGACCACCTTTCTTGCTTTACAGTTATGGTAATCTGTAACTAGTCCCCTCCAGTGGATTTTCTATCCGTTCTTTGCTCTGCACTCTTAAAAAAGTAGGGGATTTAAGGCAATGAGAGTAGGTGGATGTAAAAGAGAAAAGAAAAAGAAAAATGTTCAAGAGATGACAACCTTTTAACATGAAAATTACCTGGGACAAGTTAAACAGTTGCTCTGACATATGCAAAGATGTTCCGATACACAGGGGCTCTCATTGCCTGTGGCTAATCTTGGCCTTTTGGAAAACGCTAACGCAAGTGGATGGTTTCTAGCCTCCAAATGGTACAATATAAGTGAGTATCCTACCTCTGGGATAAAGAAAAGGAGGAGAAGGTGAAAAAAATCTAATAAAAGAACAATCAGCCTCTTTGTGCTAAACACAGAGGAAAGAAAAATAAGTAGAGAGAAAGTTGTGATGGGGGGTGGGAGAGAAAGGAAATACTTCAATATAAAAAAGAATAAGTATCTGTGGTATAGAAAATATTTTAACAAAATCAATCTTCATATTTCTAGCCTCAATCCTAAATATAAAAAATGAAACAGTACAGAGAGTAAAGACATTATCAATATCATTTGTAGTATTAAATTGACATCGGCTCTAATACCTAAACCCTAGGTTTTCAAGGGACTCATTGGATGTCACCATCTAATCTGACAACAAATAAAGAATTCCAACAGTAAGAAATAAAAGATGCCAGAAAATAAAACATTTAATGCAATATATGGGGCAAGGGATAACTAAGCATGAACAAACACAGTGGAGAGGGCCTCACCTTAGGGGCTGCATTTGTTACTCCAACCAAATAGCAGCCAATTCTGATGAGCAGCTTTTTGAGCCATTAAGACTCCATTTATGGACCAACAGTGTGCTTGGAGGTTATAGGTCCCATACACTCGGCTGTTCTTACTCTGGTTATCTCTGAGAACCAAGGAGGTTATAGTACTGCAAGGGCAAGTGTCTTAGTCAAGTGTTATCAGTTTGCTCAGATAGTAGCATCTTGAACAGTCTCTCACAAGGACACAGATATTATTTCCTGTTCTCCATGGATAGCCTTAGGCCTCACTAAAGGCAAAAGTCAACATAGTCAACCTAGTCGTTCATGCTTGAATACATCCCACTCATGAGTAGCATATTAATCTTGTTAAATCATCATGTTATGCACATCAACCCTCATGGTCTACAGTTTTAAGGGCTGACTTCCTCCAGTGTCCCCTCCAATCTCATGTGAACTTCCACTGGACCTGACTAGTTCATTCTCTCTATATTTGTCTCCAGGAAGTATAAAATCATAATGTCCCTGGAGTTGAGGCCAAATGATCAGGATTCTATTCTTATCTGTAGCAGTATAATCTGGGCAACTCATTCACTCTCCCTCAGTAAATTTTCTCTTCAATAAGGTTGGAAAAATTATTTTTCAAAAAAATCCTCTTCATTAGATGACTATGAGAACTAAATACAACTATCTACACAGAATGCCCACCTAAGTGCTCAATAAAAGTAAAAATCATCATAAATTTGTTTGCATCTTATATTCCTACTTTCAGTGTATCCCTCTTCTTACTATATATATTTATGTCTTAACTCTCCTCAATACCCTTGTAAATGCCTACATGAGCCGTTAATTAGGTAGGTTGGTAGTCCCCACAAAATCTGTTTTTATTTTCTAGTGGGTACTTAACATAGTGGGCTTTTGATCATGCAATCATTCTCTAGATACTTGCTAGGTGCCTACTATGGGTCTGCAATGAGTTTCATTACATTTTTCGGCTTTTAAGATAGCAGATTCTGAAGTGAATAGCCCGTTTCTGTCAGCAGAGTGTAAGATTCAGTGTGACCGAAGTCCTATCTTCTAGTTTTTGTGTAACTACAGAGACTGAAGTCTAGATGCTAGGGTATAGATTTGTTGATAAGTTGTAGTTGCTGGAAGTGTTTTCTGTCTGGAAAATTTTGTCTGTGTATACAACAAGACTTCAAGATATGACTACTCTGCTATCATCAGGAAATTCACAAATGCTCCCAGAACCCTGATTATATTAACAGAAAACCTCTAGTGACTCTACTGCAACTATTTTTCCATATTTCTTCTTCTTCTTACTTCACTGATGCTATCATGGATATAGTACAGGGGTGGTCATCTAGGTAGCTTGTGGCGTTAATTCTGTAATAACATAATGAATAAGTTCACATTCTATACTAATATTATTATTTTTTTAGATGTGGTCTTTTCATTCTTTGGGGGAAAAAGTGAAATGGAAGAAAGTGAGGCTTAAATTTAATATATGTACCCCTTCACCGAGTCACATATATAATGAGTACAGAAAATCCTGTAAGAACTATCCAATTGCAGGAAGATTCTATTATCCACTAATAGTAATGAATTGAAATTTAAAAATATCTTAATAAAAATGACAGTCCTTCAATCTCTGTTTCTTCTGAGACAATGATGGGCTTAAAGAGTTGGGATTCCCATCTAATCCATGAAATATTTTTGAGAATTTTGCTCACTATCTTTGAGATAGTTCTCTTTAAGAAAATTGAATTCTTTAAGAATTTTTTTATTAGACTTACTAGTTTAGGCTCCAGTCATGCTAACTATTGCTCCTCTTCAAGCCTCAAACTTTATAAAACCTAGTTTGTAGGATTTAATGTAAAAATGTACATGGGACAAGGGAGAAATATCCATTATAATGAATAATGGTAGGTAATGCTATTTTAAGTAAGAGATGATATCAGCTGAGAAGTATGTCCTGAGAAAAATTATTTCCATCATGAAAGGGAAAATGTATTATATATTATATCTAAGTATGTTCAGAAAATGCTAGAAATCAATTAAACATACACACACACACACACACACACACACACATACACAGACACACAGACACACTCTCCTCACACATTTGTCATTATGACCTAAATAGTTTGAACTTCATGTAAAACTAGTTTCTATGAAAATCTAAACCTTCTGAAGTCACTTATCTCTAAGTACTTGAACTGCCTTTCATTGAGAAAAGCATTATGTTGGGAAATAAATCATGGCCAATGTTTAGCTAACAGTATCATAATTATGTATGCATCTAAGTTAGAGAAGCACTTTATATACCAATAGTGTGTTAGTAAAGAAGAAACATTAAAATTATAAAAGAATGTTTTACCTCCCCCAAACTTTAGCTGACTTTTATGTCCTCAACTGACATTTTTGTTGAATTTCTCCAAAGTCATAGTGCCATTTAATATATGCATTTCTGTGTATTTGCCTTGAAGTAACACAAATTGGTATAAATTGAAAAGGTATTCTCTAAACACAAAACTCATAAGAACCCATCTGAGAAATTCTCATCCCTGCCTCCTTCCATCAAATAAATGAAAATATTTCAAATCAATATGTCTAAAATAATATGGTTCCCATTAACTATCACATGTCAATTGCCTTGATGAGAGAACACTTAAAATTTTCAGAAAATCCAAAGGACACCCTCCAACCAAAGACAAACCAATGACAATAGCAACAACAAAAATCCCAAGACACCTGGGCCTTGTATAGCCTGTTGTGAATGCTCCGTTCCTATATTCAATTCCACTTTCAACTCCATGGCAATAGAACTTTAAAATCCAACATACAAATCTCTGCAAAATGCTATTTTCTCTTCACTAAAACCATGAAAATGATTCAGGTCCTGAAAAATGTGACTTGTTACCACTTGAAAAAGAACATTTAATTCATCCTCTTTTCCTATTAAGAGGTGTCAATTATCCCTGAATCACCTCCACCATTACCCTTGTCCTCTAATAGCCAATCAGATAAAAGATGGTCAGAAGTATGGTCAGAATAGAACACTAAGAGTTGACAGTTACCGATTGAGCAATGACAGGCTAGACTCTTCAGAAAATACTTGAAAGTCCATGACACGCAGCCTTCTGTCTCTTTTGTTTAGGGAGGATTTGACTCATAGAAGGGTGGGTAAAGATGGAAATGCAAGAGCAAAGAACTAGGCCAAGACTGAGCCCTGGCATTTCTGCTGGAGCTATCAAGTCTTCAAGAGATGCTTTTCACTCTTCCTGAACTTATAAGTATGTGGGGTCTATTATAAAATGGCCATTAAAAAAAAAAAAGCAAACAAACAAAAAATGCTGGCATTCTTTTGGAAGTAAAAAGGGCTAATGTTACAATGTTTGTTATTCAGATATTCAAAGTTTTAAAGGACAGATTATAACATCTAGTGTTACTTGGAAACTTGCAGAAAATATAAGATTTAGAGAATTGGCTAATAAAAGTTTCCAAAATCATGAAAACAGTCTATAGATCCAATATGAGCAGTTAGCCTAGAGGGAAAACTAAGTTTTCAAAGTTTTAATTTTATTTAAATTTAATTAATTGAAATCAAAAAGTGAATAGCTACCATACTCAATAAAGCAGCTTTAGAGGTACTGAAGTTTAGCAAGAGTCTTTCTACAAAGGCTTAATATTCTCAAAAACTATTCTACAAACATGTTTATCTATATTCATGACTGTGATTACCAAGAGTGTATATTATAGATAAATCTATCCACCAGGTGAAACTATATGAAACTTAATCTACTTAATCTGGAGGCTTTTTTCATATTTCCTTAAGGCCTTAAAGAGAAAGAAAAAAAAATTAAAAGGAGGTAGTTTTTTTTTTTTTTTTCCCAATCAGCACTTCTCTACATTATGGTACCTGAAAGCCACAGGAAAAAACAGAACGGAGAATAGAAAACATCAACAGCCATACAACAACAAAAACAAGCAAGAGTATTTGATGGAGTGGGAAGATGTGAAGGATTAAGAGACATAACCTTTAACTTCCACTACTGTTCAAAATACGAGGCACACGTGTCAACAATCAGATAGAGTGGGAAACTGATAAGTTTTAAAATGTGTTTTGCCAGTCAAATAGAATGTAACCCCAGGACTCAATAATTCTGAAGCTTTAAGAGCCCTTAAACATTATCCACTTCAAACAGTCCGGCATATATTCAAGTAATTTGAAGCCCAGAGAAGTGAAGTGCTCAGTGTCCCTGACATAATAGCCAAGTGTGGTCCCAGGTCTCCTAGTTTGTACTCTCCAGTGTGACTTTCCCTCTGCCTCTGCTGAGCACAGACTGATCCCTGAGTAGACAAAGAGCCTTATCTCTATCCCGACTTGTTCCAACCCCAGTGAACAGGAAAAAGAAAAAAAAAAAAAAAAGAATATTTTAATCATGATACTCAGCTTGACACAAAAGCTCCCTTCACTAACATGGTATTCCTAAGCTTACTAAGCACAGTGTGGAAAAATGAATTAGAAAAGAGAATATTTTACACTGAACAGTTAAAGAGTTTAACATGACTCTTGTTATAGAAGTGGCTTGCACTGTACTCAAAAGTTCCATGGGTCAAAGAGAGATAGCTCCAAGTTTCAAAGCAAATTAAAACTCATTATTATGCTTTTCATGACTCAGTGGGACAACAATAATCTACTAAGATGAAATCAAGTGATTATCTTAAGAAGAAAAAACAAATTATCATCTTCCTTTTAGAGATAAAACTTAAATATCATCTAGCTCAAAACTCTCATTTTGCAGGGGAAAAAAAAAAAACTGAGATGGCAGATTTTAAATGACAAGTGCCAAGTCACACAACTGGTAGGTAGAATTGAAATTTAGAGGCAGGATTTCTGTCTCCAGGTTCAGGGGGTTTTATTACTCTGGAAACCACAATAAGATAGATGTCAACAAATCAGAAAAGGGGAAATAGGACCATTACTCTGTACATGTCATGGTTTCTTAAAAGTCTTTTACTTTCAATTTGAGTTACATTTGGACATAAAATTTCCCATGGATTTGTATGTAATTTCAAGGAGTATTGATAGAAAGAAGAGAATTATGTTTCAAGAGCTATGTAAAAGATCAGGAAGTAAATTCACTTTATTGCCTGAATTTTACAAACTTTTCTTGGATCGCAGATCATCTTCTACAGATAAATGCCACACTACTACTGATAAGAGCAAAAGATAAAGAACACTGCACATTTTAAATGTCATGCACTTTGAATTTAATACTGTGCTCTTATAAATGAACCCATAAGAGAAAAAAAGAAAATACTAAATAAATACAGTGATGGGGCTTACATTCTGGTGCTGCTGGTCTTGTTGATAATGACAGATTTTCCTGTTTGATCCACATTATGATCCAATCCAAAGTAAGCTGCCACCCGATGGACAAGCATCCTCTGATACGATGACATCTGAGGGAACTTTTTATAATGATTACTGAAACAGAGTTACAAGAAAAAGCGAAATCAGCATTTCCATTTCTTGTCCACAGCACATTTTACAGGTACATACACAAAACTATTTCTCTTTCACCCAAACCACTAAGCCTTTTGCTTTCATTTCTGGCATTACTTAGTGTCCCCATTTCGAGGCAAGATTTCCACTTATTATAGATGTATTGATTAAGCTACAATACGTATTATTGTTTCATAGTTGCACATTTCTCCTGCCAAAGAGAACTTAATATCTGTTGGAAAGTGTTCTATTTTTGTCCATGATACCTTATCAACAGAGCCAGGCAGAGGACAAATGATATGACATAATACGTGACTGCAGATGCCTATCTGGAGATGTGTCATTACCCAGTTTACACTGAAAGCAGCACAATTATTTCCAGGCATAACTGACTGCAGCCAGCTGGAGCCCATTAAAAAACTATAATAAAAATGAAAAGGGTCGCTTCGTGGTACAGCTATTCTATGCTAATTGGTGGCCCCCTGTTTAATAGCCATTTTGTCAGGAATTTAACAAGCAGGAGCACGCGTGGTCCAAGCAACAATCCCCATCAGCATACGACTCCCAATAACATCTCCATTTAACAAATCAAGAAACATATTAAACAATGTTTTATGCCTAAATCTGTCCAAAATGAGTAATTTAATCCAAATATCAAACTAAAACCCATCATCTCATCAGCCAGCACTGCCATTTAACATACTTGTTGTCACCAATGAAATCAATAATTTCCTGCTCCATTTTCAAGAGTATCATCCTGTCCCTGCAAAAAAAAAAAAAAGTTAGAATTAAAGTTTTTATGTAATTTCCATATCCCAAGGACATAAATAGTTAATTAAATGCATGGAGAAGATTATTTAAATGCAATGCATATTGTTACAAAACTACATCTCACTTTTCTTTAGAACATGCCAACCATTCCTTACACATTATTTCATTTTGCTCCAGATAATTTTTTTCTCATTTGTTAAATCTTTGGTAGTATCTAAATTTTATAGTCAATGTGTATGTTGGCATTCAAGCCATGAGGACCATAAAACATAACAATTTAAAAAAAATGTTTTAAATTCACAGGAAACCGAAATAAAGTAAAGCCCAGATATTGGATTTAGATAGGTCTAAAACTGAATTGAAACCTAATTGGTTTACTTAATATCAATAATTTTACTCTCTATTTTTCCCTCTTCATCAGTTATTTCTTTGTGACCAGGAAAGTAAAGCTGATAAACTATCATTTATTCATTAAAGTAACGACCCAGGAGTTATAAATCTCTCAATAATAAACGTGCAAATTTGAAACAGGTAAAAAGAAATGCGGGAGATAGTTTAAGCCATCAGGAAAGGCATCTGCATTGTACAACTGTCTTAGAAATATCTGGATAAATAACTCTAACATTTTATTTGAACCCTCCAATAATAAAGAGGCTTGTTTAATAATTTACCTGGAATTATTCTTTAGAGTGTTAATCAGAAACTCATGTAAGTCTATGCCTGTAGAATCCGTGTATTCTTGGCTGCAGTCTGAAACAAACAGAAGGGTGGAGTTGTAAGAAATGGCGGGAAGATGGGATAGAAAATGCTCACCCAGCCCGCCTCCTTTCCTTCCAGCTCAGGTACATTCTAGATGAAGCTATTGTTATGAAAAAACATATGTTGCATAACTAGCAACCTGGCAGGGTGACATCAAAATGAAAATAAGGCTTGGGGATTGAAAAGATCCTGACTGTGGAAAGACCCAAATATGGAAGGGGAAGTGGGCACAGTCTGGTGTTGGGAGGGGTAGAGCCAATTATCACATGTTCACCCTATGTTGCAAATCAGCCAGGCACTGCCTCCACATCACAGAAAATCCCAACCTCCAGAGAAGGCTCTAGAGCTTGAGATCTTACAGAATCCTTTTTCTCTTGGAAAGAAGGAGGTGAAAAAAAAAAAATGAAAGTTCTGTTACAAGACCTCCTAAATATTAATCAGTACAAAACACAGGCGGGCACTAAACATTCCCAAGTCTTTCAGGTCTCCTGATGCTAGATAAAACTTAACTTTCCATAACCACTTTAAAAAGATGAGCTTCTTGACTCTTGTGTACACCTCGAGTTTTAGGCATAGAGCAGCAGAGACAGGTGTTATAAACCAAAATGTTGTTTGATATTAGGAGTGGTTATCATTCCTCAGCAGATCACATGCCCAATTCTTTCTCTGTTATCTTTAAAAAGTCTACTGAAAGGTAGACTTTATGCGTGGCATTCTTCATTTCAACTTAACTTAGGTTTATTTTGTACAGTGATATGTATGGCAATATTCAAAAGGCTGTAGCTTTAGAAGGGATTACTTTTGGGGTTGTTTTTTTTTGGGGGGGGATGGGAAGGGTAGAATGTGTATTAAAGTAGTATGTGTATTTTAAAAAATGAAACATTGGGTGACAGTGTATGGGTGCAGAGACCAAAATCAGGTAAGATGTGAATCAGGTAATCCACGGACATACAGTTCCGTACTTGCTTGGGAGACTACCTCACTGACTGACAGAATCTGGTTGCCATTTGCCTTTTAAGATAAACATGAGAGTTAAGATAGAAAACTGGATATCATTGCTGTTCACCACTCCAAGTTAACTGGTCTAATCAATCTGAATTTAAGAGCACATTTATATTTACTCCTTTTTACAGCTAGCAATTGAAAACAGGAGATTCACATGTGAATACAAAGAATTATGTGATCCAAAAATATCCTAACTACACAAATGATAGACTATGAACAGAAATGAAATCAAGTTCACATCTTTTACATGCACACATACGTACACATATAAAATCGTATGCAGAGCCTGTCAGGTGGTGAATATGCATGTGCTCTCTAGAACAACCTCTAGAACTACATATGTGCCCAAATTGAGGAAATTAAGGAAACATTTTCACATTCACCTTTTGATAACATTCTGATCTTGGGTTTTTCAGAGGTTTTATCTTTGTTTTTATCCTTTTCTTTTTCTCTCTCAGAGTCATCTTTCCTAGATTTATCCTCCTCTTGCAGGCTGGGAAAACTGGAAAGCTGTAAATGAATTGATTCCTGTTGGGGAGAAAATATAATAATTTAGGGCCAGGTTTAATAATCTCTGTCTGGTTTCCATTTTGCATAGAGGTTATTAAATACAGAAAAATGAAAGCCAGGTGCAGACTTTTTTTTTTCTTAAATGGTAAAAATTAAACCTGTCAGAAAAATAATTGCCCTTTAAGGTGAATTGAACTTTAGAAGTCAAGGGGAGGTCATGAGAAACATCTAGTACTGAAACTTTGCCTCATGAATATTAACCTCAACTAAGTTAAATTCCTGTAGATCACAACTCTTATTTTTTCTACAGGCTTATTTTTAACTCCCTAGGAGAAATTCCTTCATCCATCAGCTTACATCAGAGCCACTGTCATGTATGTAAAAAAAAAAAAAAAAAAAAAAAAAAAATTCCGTAGTTCTTTTGTAACTCCTTATAAGGAGAAACTGGCACAAACATAGACAGACAGATTTTACGAATTGTTATTACAGAGAGAACAGACATAACGAAAGCCCTCAATACCCAATTTATAATAAACTCCTACTTTACAATTTACAATACTCCTACTTTTAAATTTATAATTTACTCCTACTATGATAAATCAAGCTTTATGACACCAGGAATCCCAGGAATGGATTATCATGATTGTTTATAAATGCCATCAATAAGTCATTATGATATATATTTACAAGAAGCATTGCCTTTTAGAAAATGTAGCCAGTAGAATTACATTTTTTCATAAATTGTATATAAATACTTAATTGTTTTTTTTTCATTTTAGTATCAACTAATCCTTTCCAAAATATACATAGATTCTTTCGAACCCTCTCTTGCTCCATATAACATTGACCCTTTACAGTTTGGGAGCTGGATCTTCTCTCTAGTATTTATTTTGTGCTGAAAAACAGGTCATTTTGCATTAATTCACAAACGCTAGTGGTTTGTCTGATAGTATGTTCATTGTTTTGAAGAAGAATGAGCCATGTCATGTTTATTAGTTTTTTGAAAAAAGTTATGTCATAATTAAAATTATGACAAAGCAGCCCACACGAAGCCCATTTGTTCTTATGTAAGAGATCACATGGTGGGAAGCTTCCTTCCAGGAGTGGCATTAAAATTTATGATGTAGGGGGAAAATGTATTCCCAGTGACTAATAGTGTCTCTCATGGAAAAGCAAGCTAATGCTCACTTTACATGTGACTATATCGATGCTGGCACCTCCTCCAACTGTGACCAATCTGGTCTTCATAATGGTTCTTGGCAAATCTGGCTAACCTAACAGGCATAAAACAAAAGTCCTCTGAAGCCAAATCTCTTTTGTTGGGAGGGGTTCCATTGTGAACGCCTGGCTAGAACAAAGTCACCATGCTTGGAAAAACAAACAAACAAAAAACATAGAGGAGGAAATAAAACATGCTCTCCTGATCAATATTTATCTCATCTGTTTTTTTTTTCTTTGATTGCCACATGTTTATCCTGGGGAATTGGATGTACATGAAATATGTAAAATGAAATGTAATTTGATTATAGTGCCTTTCACAACACCATTTGGGGAAAAAATGTCTTAATTGACAAAGGTTCAAGCAGACTAGAGGGTAATGATTTGCTTCTACTTGTTCAGGAAAACACTGGGGCACTTCTGGCTAAGGCATGACTGCGGACTGTGACGGGGAAGAATCGATTTGCCAGTTGATTAAAGGGGGAAACTGTGGATTGGGCACCCTGGTCATGAAAATGGTCTCATTACTTCTTCAAAACCAACTGAAACATTTAGCCTCTGTAAGCTTGAATCTACAATCAAAGAGGCTTGGAAATACAATTTAAATGCAAGAGCAGAGGCACAGAAAAACTTTCACTACAAAAAAAAAAAATACGTACAAACTGATGCCATGTGTTGACAAATACAACACTCAGGAAAAAAAAAACTATTTTTCTATACATAAATACGCATTATGGTGTTGAAAGAACACACAAAAGTGCTTTAGAGTTGGTAAAAAACAATCTGTTATTTTTTAATATTTTTATTGATATACTCAATAATAAAATACAAGTGTTAATAAATACATTGGTACAGGATAAGTTTATATCCAACAACAGTAAAAGAATGATTCAAGTTGCAGTAATACACTGATAGGTAAATAGTATAACATTAGAAAAGCAAACTTCCTTTAACTTAAGGACAGACTGAACCATCAGGTATGGGTCTGAGATCAAGTAATACAGGTAGCAAGAGAGTCTTTTCCACACAGGAAAATGAAGGCAGTTTTCCAAATACTGTGAATATACAAACATTGGGGAAGCCATACAATCCATATACTGTATACTTCTGCCACTGTTCTCTGGGTTCAGTCCACACATTTTGCTAGTGCCGGTGAGATCTAATGAAGGCATTGCACATAAACTCAAAGATCTGCTTCTTTAGTCTCTAAAAAGGTAGCAGGGCCACTTGCTTATGTGTGTGTCTGGGTATTTTCTACCAGCCCCCTGTTCCCACCACTCCCAGCTAGTCAAAGAAAAGCTTGCAGGCTCTAATTCTCTCCTACAAGCTACTCTTTGTTTTCTGAGCTTGGAACCAGCAGGAACAAAGCACCTTTTGCATCTGATTTCTCTGCACCAATCATACGGAGAAACTAGATTTAGGTCCAGGTTGGACACTATGATACAGATGATGTCTTAAAAAAAAAATGTCTTCCTGTGCTTTGTCCAATGGGACTAAAAGCAGATTGAGTCTATAGAGGCTGTCCTCCTCTGCCTGGCACTAGGAGTGGGAGACAACTGGAGCATTACTTCTGCTAGGGTCTGTCATTCCGCAGAGTTAACACATGTCATGTGCAGTACATTATAAGCCATCAATCAACATTTAATAATACAAGCCATGATATTCACATTATTCCCCCCTTTCAAATCTCCATTAAAAATAGAAGCACAAATAAAATGCTGAAGAAAAGCCACACATTTCTCAGAGCCCAAGTTAAATAAAGCAGATGTAGGAAACATAGTAATGGCCACTGAATGATAGCCTGTTCATGCCTTGTGACATGAGTGGCAGGTTAAGAAAATGAGGCTAGGAAAAAAAAAATACTCTTAGGACAAAAGTCTATAAGGGATTTATTTTTGGTCCTTTTAAAGAAAGTGCTCTCAATGCTCTCTATGTCCATGAAGAGAATTTAGAGTATTTCAATTAAAATGAAGAGAGAAAAGCAAAACAAAACCAAACAAAAATAATGACATCTTAATCAATTTTCCCTCCCCTGGGCTCAGATAAATCATTTTAACTTTTGTCCTGACTGCTCTCAGCCTCTTAAAAAATAAGCAAAATTTCAGCAGCAAGACTATTTTTATAAAAGCTAATGTGCTGCCTAAAGGCAAACAAAAATAAATATGATGTGAACTTTTTCATTTTGTCATACAAGAGTTTTGTTGAAATTTAAATTTTTGGAGCCCAATAATCTTGCCGTAAGGAGCAAAACTAAAGGTAAGGAGATGCAGCGAAATGTTAATAATGTTAACTTAAATTCACCATCAGCTCAGATTCGTTTCTGGATAATTTTTGCAGTATTGAGCAATCTCCACCAAAGCCTGTAAAGTATGTCTTCAAAGTTCAATGCACCTTAGTCATTATTTCACAAGTGTCATACGAGCCAACAGTTGTGTTTCTTATAGGCAAGTGCTTTTTGGGGAGCTGAGAGGTAAGACATCTCCAACAAGGAAGGAGACAGGGTACTTAGGGCTATATTTGGTTCAGCCTTATCGAGAGAGCCTTGGAGGAAATTCAGCACTATTGTGCTTACTTTTTTTATTTAAGTTTTAATCTAAATTCTTTTGAATTCCTTTCCATTTGCAGTTTTCAGAGAGTCTGGAAAAAAACAAACGTAATACTCTGTGATAAGCTTTTAAACTATTTTAAAAAATCTCATAAACAGGTGTTGAAGCAAGAAAAGTATTTCTTTCTTCAGGTGTACTCTTCTCCCCCAAAACACTGTTTAATGCCAAATTTATCATCATGCACACAGAGACAGGTCTAGCTCATGCAATTCAAGATAGTGACAGGGATTATACCTGATCCTGAAGGCTTTCAGCTCCTGGTCTGGCTGTTGACTCCTCACAGACGGCTAGACTTCGAGTCAGTTTACCTTTTCCTGCTCCTGACTGGGGGGTGAGGAGAGGGGGAAGAAAGGGAGAGAAGGAGAAATAAAGAAAACAAACAGAAAGCATGCTCAGGCTGTCAAATCATCTCTAGGTCCACATGACATTTCCAAAATTTTAAAAAGCAAGTTCTAAGTCTGTTGCTCAGTACTGTCTACACCTGGGCAAAGCATCAGACCTCTCTTGTTGATGGGGATGGAGACAGAGGAGAAGATGAGTGGATGTATGCAAGGAACAATTTTAGCCAACTGGGCCCATTACTTTGGAAACACATGAAGAATGAATTGCTGCCATGTCATACAGATATTAAGAGAAAAATAGCTGACAAAATCAACTTCCACTAAAATTATGCTCAGAGGGATTTGACTGAGAAGATGATTAAATGATAAAGTGTACTAAATAGCCGTACCTATTTATTTTAAGGCAGAAATCAGTTGGTGAGACTAAATCATCTACCCCAAATTTTATTTAAAATAAAAATAAAACAAAAGACTATGTGTTTTAGAAAGCACCATGAAATCTCCAAGTGTGAAAATGGATCAAATGTATATATCTGCAGTTATCCAAACTCTAAATGCTGGAACTGGAAAAAAAAATAAAAGCATACAGAGCAGGAAAGAAAGAGACCTGTGAACATGATCACATTAAAAACAGACAGCACCGACCCTTCTGCCACCCACCACATCTGCACACAACTGCCTTGAGTTGTTGGCAAATCCTTTATCCCCAATGTGAAATATACAACATCCACGCTACGGCTCTACCAAGAATCTCAAGAACCCTACCTTGGATTTTCTTCTCTCTTGATTCTGAGCTGCCAGCCGCCTCTGTGTGTTAAAAACAAAATGAAATAAAAAAGAAAAAGAACAGTGAACAGACAAGCAAGAGAGAGAGAGAGAAAGAGAAAGTGGAAAAGAAAAGGCATCACTACCAAATAGTAGAGAAATTAACAATACTGACCAGGCATTCCAATTACCAGGGAGAACCCCTGACCTAGCTCCCAGCTTCCCCCAAAGTGTTAACTTTCAGCTCTCTCTCTTTTCAGAAAAAAAAAAAAAATACAAGAGAGGAGAAAAACTGGCCTCGATGTTTTTTGGACCATTTTGTGATTTCAGCCTTTGCCAACTACTGGTACCTAAAGAGTTAACACTTTCAAAGTTTAGTTCAAAGGAAATTGATACTTACACACCATTTCTAAGTACCCTTTGTATTCCCTCTACCAAATCTCTTTCCCCTATAAATCTTAGTGTATTTAATTATAACACTTGTCCACTTCCTTCACTCACTGCCAGTCTCATACTTCC
This sequence comes from Urocitellus parryii, assembly GCF_045843805.1. Taxonomy (NCBI): domain Eukaryota; kingdom Metazoa; phylum Chordata; class Mammalia; order Rodentia; family Sciuridae; genus Urocitellus; species Urocitellus parryii. The sequence goes on along the minus strand of NC_135533.1, from coordinate 192,326,723 downwards.
CCTATAGTGTTCTGACTCTGTTTGATAATAAGATTTAAACCTTAACTTGCCCACGAAGGTCACCAGAGCTATGTCTTTGACTTTTCTCAGTCAGCTGTGCATCAAATCTTCATCTTTCCATAGAATTGCAAGCCCATTTTTAAAACTCAGAGAGCCCAAAGGTGTCTCTGGAGAGGCCCTGCAGGTATCTCTCAAAGTGGTCTAGCAACTGGTCCTGGGATGATGTGTGCAAATTCGGTAATTAAATATGTTCCTTAGATATTTTTCATTTCAAAAGGCATTTTAGAGTATAGTTCAATCAAGAAAAAAAAATTATTCATAATTGGGAAAAGAGAGGATTAACATTAAATATTTCCTAACCATTTAACTAGTCAAACTCTTTTTAAAAAAGAAGAAACACATCTTCAAAGTATTTTAGAAAAGGAAGAGAAAAAAGCACACAGTGGTATGAGAATCGAGGGTCTATCCAGACTTACCTGCAATTCCAATTTCTCTTCTTCATCCAGACTTTCTGATTTCACTATGCCATTCTCTGGAGCGGCTGTCTCCTGCTCAGTCCTCCCTTCCTCCACTATCGCCTGGTTCAGGTCTCCTTGCTCAGACATTCTCCCAGATGCAAATTAAAATAACAAGGTTTGATGCCCTAGGAGGTTAAGATATCAGAAAACATCATCAGTGCCGCTAAAGTTTTGACTCTAATTGTTGACATTTTTCTTTTCTCCCTTTGTATTCAAATTCATATGAACAACTCAGGCATCCCCATCAATTTTATATGAAAAAGAGGATAAAAAGAGATGAAATCAAGTACCCAATGCACACATAAGAGGCAGATGCGGTCACCCCATCCACACCCTTCTGCACACACGCAAGCACACTTGTGATATACCTTGCCATCAAAACAGATCCACTAATCTTAGATGAAGACACATTAACTCCCACACAACTACCAGTGCCCATGCCCTGCTACAAAGTGGAGGAAGAAAATGAGAATAGTTCTCTAACTCTTGAATAGCTGAACTTCAACTTCTGGGTCAAGAGGTGGGAATGATGTTCTGCAGCATCTCTACAATGACTCCAAGATCATTTTCAAGTTTCAACCACAGACACACTTACCTAGTACAAAGAATATAGTATATTCAACAAGGGGCAAAAATCAACTGAAGAGGTAATAATTCAGTATAAATATGGGATCTAATTTTGGCAATAAACCTTTTAGGGTCAATATTTCCAGGCTTCAAACTGACAGCTACATTATTAAAAGCATAAGCCCTCTCCCAGGCTCCTGTCAGTTGCTGGTGCTGCAAGCCTGCAGAGGAAGTCTGGCAGGCAGCTCTAATGAAGCTATCGCGACTCAACTCCGCTACTCCAGGCTCACAAGAGTCTAGTATACAGACACTGGAAATGGCTTTTCAAAGTTAAAGCCTGTTATTGTTTTTTTTTTCCTCCCTACCTCCATAAAAATCTCTGACACTTCCCCTTCTGATGTGCTGTCAGAGAAGGCTCATGAATAATTTAGCACTGACTTCCTCCTTATTTTTTTAAGCAATGAGAAAGGAAAAGAAAAAGAAGGAAGGATGTAGGAAAAGAGGAAGGAAAAGTGGAGAGAAAGAGGCTATAACTGAGAAAGTTATTTTTTTTTCATAAAAATTCCCAAGTAACGACTGTCCAGTGATAATTAGTATTGGATGTTTCTTGGAGAGTGTTTAATTACCATTTACTAATTCAATTATTTTATTTCCAACTGGAAATAGGAAGCATAAGAAAAATCTATACCACAGCAATTTCTATTGCAAATTTGCTAAAATCTACCATGACAGAACAGATGGGATGTAATGATCTTTAAAATACACAGGCTCATTTTGGCAAAGGATTGTGGGAATGTAAAAGGAATAGTTTTCCTAAAGGACAGTGTTTTGAAGTCTTTAAGTGACTAATGATCAATGCTTTCAAGTTTGGGAAGGTTTTAGGATCCGGTGCATTCTGACAGATTTCTCAGATCCTACTGGCACTCAGTATGTGTGGTTAACAAATTAAAAGTTCTGTTTCCCACTAGCAAACAGCTTGTTTCTCAGTGTATTGAGTAGGGGGGAGGAGAAAGAACTTTGGTTGCCTTAACTCATTTATCAGAACATTTCAGTAAAAAAAGCAGATCATGACCAGATGTAAAATGGAGTGAACAAATTGAGCTCTAGTTTTCCAAACTACAAGCCAAACAAGCCTCTGATATGGATCCCCATCTACCGTGGTTACAGTCAGTGAAATGTTCCACACGAACAGGCACATTGGTGTCATAATAGTAAAATACAGATGAGGTGACAGTCAGAGAGGACCTTTACCTTTCACGCAGAATTCCTGCTGTAGGTCTTGGTGACTTACTAGCGGCTTCTGTCGTTCTACACCGGGAAAATCCACACAAGTAATCAGAGGCAACTGGCGTCCCATGTCCCCATTAACAGTTCAGAATGCCCATCTCCTTGCGGTTCCCTTACACAGTTTGACGCATCATCCTCAACCTGAAAAAAGACGAAAAGTAAATAATAATAACTGCAATAATCATGGTAGGGTGAAGGACAAAATAAATAAGACTGGTTTTCTAACACTAATGACCAGATTCCAGCAAATCACGTTCACAGCTTGATCCAGCTCCACCTGTCTCAAGCTGCCTGCTTCTTCTCTAATGAAGGCTACAGCCGGCTGTTCAAGTCAGAGCGGCACCCACGCAAGGAGCTAAAATTAACAATTGCATTATGCACTGAAGATTACTCACTTCAATTTTAACCTTTTTTAGTGAAATCTCGCACTTTGTGTTAAAAAAAATTAAAAAAAAAACAAGCTTGTGTGTTTGCCTCAATGAGAACCCAAATCACCTATGAGCAACAGCCTTGCCTCCTTTTTTAACCCAAGTCTTTGTCTTAATTATAGATTAATATGATATACTTTAATTCTGTTTCTGTGACTCTTTGTGAAAGTTACCTTAGTGAAGCAAATTTAAAGTTTCTGATTTAATGAAGCATTGTCTATAAAGATTTTTTTTTAAGTTAGGAAATAAAGAAAACTTTCCTATTGGGCATGGCTAAGAGAGCTCTTTTTACTCCACTTACAGTTCCAGAAGAATTCCTGATATCCCTGTTGCGTGGTGAACAGTCTATCCACACCCCTCCCTCCCCATTAGGATTGCTCCACCAGCTGGGCATTCTGTTTGACAGCGAAGAAACACTGTCAGAGGGATTCAAAGATTTGCAAACTCCGAATCTGTTGAAAACAATACATGCTATAATGTGCACTTTCTTTTGCTCACAACTCCTACAGGAGTAACAGCAAAGACAGCTTGAATGCAAACATAGAGATGGGCTCCTAATAATGTTTGCCAAAACCAAGCCCTATCTCTTTCCTCTTGCTGTAAAACTACTTGTACACACCTGCTAACTGCCAACAGCAGGCACACCTCTTCTATCTTATGCCCATCTGTGAAAACCCTAACTGCCCCCTTGCCATCCACCCTCCACCAGTTTAAATGAGCATGGCTGGTTCCTCACAGGATTTCACCGTGACTGTTCTAACAACACTCTGGGTTATGAAGCCAATTATTGTGCAAGAAGAAAACAACTGTTGAAAATACAATCACTTATAAAGGCAATAATTTCTGGATTTATTTATGCTTTATCAAGATGGGTAGTTTGTCTTTAAAACATGCATCTTTTGTTCTTGGATATCATATAGCTATTGAAAGATAAGCAAACATGCATTTAGAACAAAATGGATAGCTAGTCAACAGTAATTTGAATGTTTCAATTTTGACCAGCTGAATACTATAACTGACACTCAATATTAAATAGAAGTCACCGTGTCTTAAAATCAGGATCCATTAACTAACACACCCATCACCTAATTTTTCTTAGAAGAAACATCAGCAATCAGTGGAATTACCAAATGCTTTTTGGATTCTGTTTTCCTTTTCCCAAGTCGAATGAAGTTATCAACAGTCATCGCCAACCCCTTTGCCTTCTCTTTCTGACTGTCATATTTGTACAGTGGCATTTAATCCAGCAGGTGAAGGGCAATGCAGTTTGAAATCTGAGCCTTAGATACATGATTCCAGCTTCAGTAGGAGGATGCAAGATATAATTCTCTCCACAAAGAAAGAACAAACTGATATTCACATAACTAACTCCAAGCGCTAACAGACTGGATATATATGTGTGCGTAATTACCAGAACAGGGTTTTGAAATAGCACTGAGCTCTAAAGTCAGCGAGGTATTATTCTTGCATGCCTGAATCATAAAGTCATCATCTACCGAGATAAAAGAGAATATGGGCATATGGGAGTGAGCAGAGAGGAACATATGGATCACAAATATTTTTGTAACTGATTAAAATTGTTCTCTTTGCTAAGAAAGCCGTGCCAGGAAACCAGCCCTACTCCAGCATTCTGTTCCCCAAACTAGCCCCACCCTTCCATAGCCATTTAATCTCCATTTGTTCCACGTTCTCTCATTTGCACAAAGGACCCGAACTATATTTAATGAATATGTTTTTCTGCAACATTTTGTTAATAGATACTCTGACCAAATTTTAATTTTTAGAGTTAGAAGGATGGAAAAGGGAGGAGATGATATACAAATAAATACACAAAATAAAAGTTAGTGTAGTTCTCATCAATAGCAATGTAATTTTAACCATAATTTGGGAGTTATTATTTGATAGAGGCCAAAAAACGGTCCATAGGAAATTGATCAAAAATGCTAGCTGTATTTACAATGAAGACAATAATTCCATATTATATTTATGCTGTTTTTATTTCCTTAGCTTGCTTTAGATTTGAAGATCACAACAATTAGGATTGTGGGGATAAGATAAAGAGGGAAAGAGGAGGAAGACCCAGTACAAAGCACCAAATATTCTATCTTTACCACCAACAAACTGTGTCCTACTTTCGTGCATGTATCATATGTTAATCAGTGTGCTGCCGCGTAGGCAAAGCAAGATCAGGATTTGATTCAAATTCCAGCAGGGATTTAGTTCTCAGGGTGTATCTAAACCGGAAATTTAGGCTGAATTCTATTTGCAAGTTGTGAGCGTCAATTCATTAGTTACTTTCTACACAGTACTTATATTAAAACTTCACCCAGAGATGACTAATCTCATCCCAGATCAGTATAGATACTTTATAACGAAACCACACAGTCACATCTACTTATATGGACAATTGAAATGTTCCTCTTATAATTATATTTTCGTCTTTTTTAGCAGGTCACAGTTCTACAAATGAAAACCACTTGCATATCACAGTTACAGTAGACAGTTTTCAATTTTTTCACATGAAATACATAAACACTGCAGAACTGTATAAACCAGAATAGTACCCATTCTCAAAACAGTTACTCTGCTAACATTTTAAAAAGATTTTGAACCTGTAAAGTTAAATGTAAAGAGAAGATATTGGAATGTAAACCTTTCAGAAATGAAAGCAACAATGAGTACTCATTGATCATATCTTAGTAAGGTGTCCAAAAACATTAAGAAGAAATTTTCACATAAATTAATTTGCTAAAGAAAATTTTATCTTTTAATACATGCATGAGAAACACTCAACCATGAACTGTACCTTTTAATTAAACTCTTTTTGGTCAAACAAATACACAAATATTCCATAAGATTCTTGAGTCATCATGCAAATAATAAAATAATCAGAACACCATTTTGGAAGAAGAACCCAGAAGAAAAATAAAAAAAAAATCAATTCTTCATTTAAGAAAACAAATTTGGGCTGGGCATGTAGCTCAGTGGTAGGGTGCTTACTTACTTAGCATGCACAAGGCTTTGAGTTCTGTCCCCAGTACTCAAAAAAAAAAAAAAAAAAAAAAAAAAGGAATGTTAACATAAGATTTTAGGGAACTTAAATATATTACATAAATATTCTTGTTTAAGCTTAGTCAAAGAATTGGGCAGTTTAAAAACATAAAGTAGCTCATATGTAGAATTTCACTTTTTTTTTCTTTCATTGTAATAAACCTGAATAGAAAAATCACATAGGTCAATATTTAGCTGGATTACAACAATGACAAGAATGAATGCCAAAGCTTTGTAAAAAACAGCAGTTTTGTGGTAATATGAATGCTTCAAAACTAAACAAGTCTAATGTCAATGAAAACATCTAAAGCAAAAAGGTCATGTGCCAATGTTTCATTTCTTCATTCTTGTAACAAGTACAAAGATATTCTACAGTAAGACATGATATTCAGGTCAAATAACACAATCTCCCTTTGAAATTTTTTTTCTTTCTTCCAAGTATGACATGAATAAAAAATAAACAAATCAATATATGCTCCAAAAGATCAAGGCCAACAAATGATAGTACAAGAGGGAAAAGTGGTATTCTGCTTTACAAAATTTCCTCTGATATATGGATGACACATACATATACAAACTAGTTCTATGCTCTGGTTAGTACTTGATTGTACAGGTACCCAATAAGTTGTATCATCTTCTTAGCAGCCTTGTATTTGATAAATAAGATTTGCTAATTATCCATATAATGTGGACCCCACAAGATCAAAGAGATTAGGTAGGGGAAATAAGATGTTCAGAGAACATTTGCACCTCAATTGAAGTCAATGCACATGGGGCCAATGTGCCTCACCAAAAGAGGGTAATAAACACTATCAACTCTATACATTGTTTGTCCATAGCCTACTCTTGACATAGTTGAAGGCAGTGCAAATATCAAGCTATCATTAATCTGGGCAAGACAGCTAGATGGAATGGAGCACCTGATTGGTAGCATATGAATGACTTTCCCATCTTTTGGTATATTTTTTTATTGCAAACAAGCAAAAAAAAATATGACCAAAGTCAAAGACACAGAGACTGGGGTCAATGGTCTCCTAATGCCATGTTATAAAGTAAGCCCCAGCTATCTCTGAGTGCACTGAGGCTGATGCTGATTTTAGTTTGACTGAATGACCACTGGTACTTGTCCAAGGATTTGCAAATGGCCTCAACTTCCATAATCCATGCATTCTAACACTACTTTACATTTCCATCCTCACTCTATTAAGAGTCCAGCCATGATCTATCCAAATGTGGAGTATTGTCATCAACCTCTGACCAGGTATGAACTTTAAAAAAAGAGTGAAAGTACATACAGAACCACAGAGGTACAAAGAACCTTCAGACCAGCTAGTGTAGCTGACATCAAATACAGTGATTTGGACAAGATCCACCACCCTATAGTGGCAGATCTGGGTCACAAACAAAATCATTTTGATTGAAGGTCAGAGCTCTTTTCACAAATTCTTATCCTTTAATGATGCCTCTACTAGTAATCTAGACCATATTTACCTAATAGAAACAATTAATTTTCAAGATGTTGCAAGAGAGATCCACACATTTATTTTCACTGGATCACTATCTTCTTTCCCTGAGAATCAGCTCACAAATACGGAACAGAAACAGATATGAGCATATCTTTTAATAATAGCATGTGTGTTTCTTCCCTATTTTTATCCCCAAAATTTCATGGACATATTTGGGCCTCCAGACATTTGCTCAGTCCGTCTCTGAAAATCCTGAAAACCCACACACCATAGCTGTCAGAATGCCCTAAAAATGTCTGCTATCTGCCCAACTTCCTCTTTCCACACCCAGAGCTCATAGTGTCTATCTGTCCAGAGGCCACACAGAAAACTACATAGCTACATGATTCCCAGATAGAACATGCTCAGGTTTTGTAGAAAGCCATGTTCAGTTTTTAATATGAAATAATTCATTAGACTCTATATTGGTGACAGATCACATGTAATGCTGAGAAATGAGCATCTCCCTAATCTTTAAGGAAAAAAAAAAAGCAGGATCTTGGAGGTAAATAATAGCCCTTGTCTTCCTAATTGTAACTAAACCACATTTCCCAAGAATTTACAAATGCAGCTGGGATCTTGTAGACAATGCCCTATGACTTTGTAAAACAAAAACGTCCTTTAATATTTAGATCTTACAGGAATGCCATCAAGTTATACACTTACTCTGGATTATTTCTCTCAATTTCACTAATCTGTTATCTCCTACACCAAGCAGCACAATTGTAGAGACGGGAAGAGGCAATGATTCCCTGAAATGATACTCTTGCTGGATTTGTAGACCCTCGAACTTTTGCATTTTAAGTGTAATTCAATTCATTTCAATGCTTTTTTAAAAGTTTTTCTTTTTATCTGGATGCCAAGGAAATAATCCATTTTTTTTCAATTCTTTACATTGGCTATATCTTGGGATAGAACAAAGATTAATCACAAAATTCATGTCTTCCATTCTGGCTTAAAGGGTTCAAAAATATAAAATTCATCACAAAGGGGAGAGGCATTTTTAAGAGGGAGGAGAAATATTAATTTTAAAAATAATTAGGATGTCTGACAGGAACTCTTTTCTCCTTCATTCCTACAAGAAGTAAAAAAGGCATCTGTCATTTCAAAACAATGAAACTTAGCAAATGTGATGCAGTCATAGGAGCCAGAGTGGGAGCTAAGTGTTTGAGTTATTAAAACCTTCTTCACAGACAAGAAGAAAGGAACAGGCATTTAGATAAAATGAATAAAAGTCAAGAAAAACTGATGAATTGCTATTTTATGGGACTTTTGAAATGGCCACGAATGTCATTTTTTTCCTATATATAAATTAGGGGAAATCTGAGGTTTCCCATGAGGTTTCTGTTTTCCCTATATCATCCTATGAATATCCTGATACCTATCCGTTTGGGGTACCATAAATGCATGTGTCATGTCTTCCAGCTGCCTTTTCAGAATGACTATTAACAAATTCATCATTATTATATCTACTCTGAAGGAATCAGCATAGAAGGTTGAATTGTTTGTGTTCCTCCTCCACAGCAAAAATAATAAAATGATGTTTCCCAAGGACCAAAGATGTGGAAAGGCACTTCCCCAAAATAAAAAAGCAAAATGGAGGTGGAGGGATCTGTGATTGGAGAAGAATGATGGAGGAGGTGTGCTCTACTCCACAAAGGGAGGGAGAGTGAGGGCAGAGCATGGTTAACAGAAATGGATGTCTGCTGCCATCCCAAGCAGAGCAAGTAAAATGCCAGAGAAACTCAGAGACAGCTTCTAGTTACATCCGGGAGCTCAAGGCTATGATTTTGTGTTAACATCTAGATAGGAAGCTCTTTCTACAAAATCCAGCAACCACACTAATAAAGCAACAACCACCTTTTATTGAGTGCTTACTACAAGGGAAATTTTGGACCAAATGCTCTACATAGTTATTACGTTTTATACCCACATCAACTGCATTCATTTGTCACTAGCCTATGGTGAGGAATGCAAAAAGCTGCCTGCTTACCCTGGTCTCTTGAGTGTTAAGTCAGCTGGCTGATGGCTCCTTCAATCACTGGATCTCCTTAGGGCTCAGCAAGGCAGATGAGTCACTCTTTAACAAAGTAACAAATTTTAAGTAGTGAAAAACACTCTCTCCCTACTATTATGTAAGCCACACAATCATGTGGATTTTCTGCCTGTTTTGTCTAACTCTGTGTTAATCACTGAGAACTGCGCCTGGCACACAGTAGGATTTCTTGGCTAAGTGAATTAAAGGAGGAGCCATACTGTACCTGGACACCAGTCAGTGATGGACGGGTGACTTCACAATGCTTTTGCTTCCTGCATCTAAAAGCCAGACATCTGATCACTCTGAAACTTATTAACCCATGTGGCAAGGATTAAAATTTCCCTTAAATTTAACCAATAGCCACCAAAACTGACCCAATGGCAAAATCATGACATGCTCTGTTTGCATGGATCTCAAAATGCTTTGGTCTGACTAAGCTCCGTGAGTTGGGCCTAGCCATTGAAAAGAGAGCTGAAGCCAGGCTGGTGGCACACGCTTGTAATCCCAGTGACTTGGGAGGCTGAGGCAGGATGACTGCAAGAGTGAGGTCAGCCTTGTCAAATTAGGGAGGCCCTGAACAACTTAGTGAGACTCTGTCTTAAAATTAAAAAAAAAAATAAAAGGGGCTGGGGATGTGGCTCAGGGGTTAAGCCCCTCTGGGTTCAATTCCCAGTACCAAAAAATAAAACAAAACCTATAAATAAGTGCTGAAGCCTATTTAATGGGCACCTACTCTAGGAATATTTTGTGTCCCTAGCTAGGAACTGATCAAGGAAAGAGAGTGTGTTTGCAGCTGAAGGAGCTAACAAACTGACAACAGAAGTCAACACACGAAGATACCTGAGGGCAAACAATCCAGAGGATGAGAGCAAATAATGCAAACAATGTATGTCACTGCCAAGGTTAGACTTAAGTTTCCTCAAAGTTTTCTTGGTGGTTAATTTTTAAAAGCCATCTAAAGAAAGCTAATGAATAGAACTAACAGAAAACAGGGGCAATGGAAAAGATATTATCATTAAGGATAAAAGGAAGGCACCAAACCCCGAGCCTGAAGGAACTTGCAAGCGTGGGATGGTATCGACTGACTGCATGGTGGATTATAATTAAACTGCCCAGACATCTGGGCCCTGTTCATACTTCTGGGTGAAAGCATTTCCTCTAGGCAGCACTTCTTCTTTCCCAGTTGTCCTCTTGTCAATTGCTTCATGAACTTTCTCTGAGTGCTCTTTCTCACAGGACCCCCACCTGTGGGTCACCCCTCCCCTCAGGACAAAGCACGCAAGGGTGCAGAGGTGTTCATATGGCACCAAGGGGGATTGCACATGAGCATCACACCTCTTACACAAGCGCATCACAGTGATCTGCTCTGCCTTCTTAACCACGGGAGCTTTCCTCCTCTCAGGTGGTTTTCCTTTTTCTGCACACTGCAGGCACAACCATGAAAACCAAGAAGCCCCTGTGCTGAGATCAACATATTTGCTAGACAATAACTTAAGTGTCCAATAAACGAATCCTACTATCCCTCAGACTTCCTGTAAGAGAGTGCGCTTGAAATATAAACGGATGCATTCAACCTTGGCCTATTTATTTATTTATTCTGGTGGGTAAGCAACAATGTGATGGAGTTTTCCTCACAATTAAACTTCTATAAAACTATTCAATTGGGTGTGGTGGCGCACGCCCATGATCCCACAACTCTGGAGGCTGAGGCAGGAGAATTGCAAGTTGAAAGCCAACATTAGCAGTTCAGCAAGTCCCTAAGCAATTTAGAGAGACAGAAGGCTGGGGATGTTGCTCGGTGGTTAAGCAACTCTGGGTTTAATCCCTGGTTGAAAAAAGAAAAAAAAAAAAAGGTAGGTGCAAGTGAGTAACAACACATCTACCTCAGAACTAAGAAAGGGTGCAAAGGGTGAAAGGGTGTAGTTCAGGACCTCAAGTGTTTAAGGAAAGGTGGCCTAAGTATCCTATTGGATGTTTCCTTTCCTGGAAGACAAGGAAAGCAGCTGGGAAGTGAAAGGAGCCATGCACCTTTGGAGAGAAGACTTACAGAGACTCTAGTAGAATAAAACAGAAACCAAATACGCAGAAGACTGTCTCTAAAGCTTTTATTCCTAAATATGGAGGGTTTGGTCAAGTTTAAATATAAGCATTCTAAAGGAATCTTCCAGATGATGCATATCAGCACTAGGTTAAGTTCCCTGAACAGCAGGGTACGTGTATGCTGCTTCACACAGAACAGGAACTCAATCTACCCCAGTTTACTCAGAGAACAAAAAGAAAAGCATTTCAACAACCTCAAAACACATTTGGAGAAGAATCTATGTTTTTCTAGTATGCCCATGATTTGGCCAGAAGATAATTTCCTACTGAAAACATCTGACCTGGTGTACATCTGTTTGTGTTGGGCAGTCCTTGGGCTCTGAAGTCATCTGTGGCCATGCTGATTGGACCTCAGATGCCCTGTTTGGATAGTTACTTACAGAAAATATGTGGTTAAAAGGCTATAGATTGAAGTTGGTCCACCTGATGCCTTCAATGTCAGAATTGTAATCATATGCCCACTCTGTCTGAAACAGATGATGGAACATAAAGATTTCATTCCCTCCCTGCCCTATACCTGACTTTATGCATTTTTTAAATTAATACATTCTTGCTTAAAGGGACAATGAAGGAGGTAGTTACATTCAAAATTAAAAAGCATTGCCAGTGAATGTCATCTGCCTGATGAACTCTCCTCTATGCAAACTTTCCAACCAGTTTTTCAATCTTGCAAAAGTGGAATTAAGGAAAATGGTGTTTGCTTTCTGAAGTTCCCTTATTATAAACTAATTAATGCCAACCATTCACATCTTATAACAGCTTGCCAGGTGTGGTGGTACACACCCGTAATACCAGCTACTCAGAGATTGAGGCAGGAGGATCTCAAGTTCAAAACCAACCTCAGTAACTTAATGAGGTCCTGTCTCAAAAAGAGCTGGAGATATTGCTCAGTAGTCAAACTCTTCTGGGTTCAATTCCTAGTGCCTCCCACCCCCCAACCCCCACCAGAAAGAATAGCTGCTATAAATTCTGTGAGTTTTGAAAAGAAGTGAGAGAAAACAAGTTCTCCTACCATTCTAAATGAAGGAACTGGCAAAAAGTATAGCTGACATCAGAAAGCACAAGGTCAAGTCTGGACTTAGGTGTATAGTCCCATGACCACTGAAGGAAAACAGTTAAGTTGTGTTCAGAAATTCCCCATGGATGCCTGATGATGAATTTGAAGATTTGGGGCTTTAATTCATGGACTCATAATGTTTAAGATAAGAGCTTAGAAAGGGCTCTTGGTTTTGTGCACAGGTGACATGAAAAGACAAAAGAATTTTGAAGTGCACTTACTTTTCAGAGATTTCAATAGAAGAAAACTCCTGATGAACTCAATGCAGACTGACATTTCCGGGGGAAAAAACACAGGAAGCTAAATCAACCACTTCGATTTTTCTAATGTGCAGCCTTGCTCTTAAAAAGCAAATGTGCTATGGCATCCCTGCAACCAAGGAGACAACCTGATCTCTAGAATTGAGGTTGAATATCTGTTATTACACCAGAGAACAGAAACATTAGAAAGTGTAGTTGTTCAAAGTTTGCAGGAGTGTGTACCCAGGCTATAGATATGGAAAATTGCAGGGTGAGATTATCTAGCAAAAAAATTAAATTTATGATTTGATATATCACGGAAGTGAAATATCTGTCAATCTTATGTGATATACAATACTCAGCTTTTGAGCTAATGGCATATTTGTAAAGCCTTCATGATTTTAAATATAGATAAGAAAATTCAGTAGTTGCATTCATAATATATAGCAAGGCGTTTTCCAAAGCAGAATCTTTTTTTGTTTATTGGGTATAGAATCCTTAATACAAAGTCCAAAGCTTAAATTTGGAGAAAATTTATATGATGATTAAAATTCATAATTGTTCTCTACTTATGATGATAAAAAAGGACAGAGGAGAGGAAGGAACAAACCAATGAAAGAAGGAGGAACTCTCTTGCAAAAGTAATATATAAAAATGGAATATGAAGTATTGGGAGCAATTTGTGATGAAATCTGTAATAAAATTTATTTCTCACAAATAGATATAAAACTATGAAAACAACAAGTCATTCAGGACTTTTTACTAGTACCTAACAGAGAGATTTTATGATTACAGATAAAAGGTATAATGGAAATAGCATTGTCCTATGTTAATGATAAAATGGTATATAGAAAAATGTGCTCTGTGCTTTTAACAATTTTTTTTATTTCACTAAAAAAGAGAAGAAGATTCAAAGAAGATAAGAATGCAATAAGATCTGCAGCCTCACAGAAGATATCTGCATGATGACAAGAGGAGTGATTTGGATCTAAAAGTTCCAAATAATCCTATTCATGTTTACACAAAAGACAACTTTTCACCTTACAAGGCATTATTGGTATCCTAATTTTAAATGTTTGTATGTGTGTATATACTTTGTGTCATCTGAATGTAGGCTATTTGCAAATGTACAAATGTGGGATCCCAGGTATTTGAAATCTTGTGTGGTCCAAAACTATCTGTACAGCCTAGAAGGTTCTATTTTCGATTCTGGAAGTGCTGGCTCTCTGTGGCCTGATTACTCTTCTGTGGCTTGAACATGACCAGAAATGTCATGTCCAGATCAGGTCAAGATTGCTCTGAACTTCAGAGACCCTGGCAGGAGTGAAGGGAAGAGTAGCCAGCCCACAGAGCATACCAGCGATGGGGTCTACCAGCAATACATTGGGCTCCCCAAGATGGCAAGCTTAAGGCTACCTACAAAAGTGAAAATAAATGCTGTCCATCTAGTTAGATGGACTTGCTCTGGCACTCATGTGTGGGTTTATGAAGCCAATTTTGGAACATATTTCCTTTAAAAAAATGCCCTGATTTAAACAAAATCTACCTTAGGACCTGTTTGTTTTCTTCATATAGCTGGTTGAATGGCCTGGGTTTTCTTGCAGACTTTGTGACATGGCAATATGATCAGAAATTGGCTAGAAAATTTAGGAAACCTCCTCTTATAAGGTATTATGGTGCAACATTTTCTTTCTTTCCCCAAAGTTACGTATGCAAATAAAGTTGAAATATACTTCTAGGGGTTTTTTGTTTCTGTTTTATGTGCTGAAAATGTAATTGAACTTTTTAGGCATGTCTCTGGCAGCTTTTGAAAGATAATTGCAGGACTGGTCGTTTCTTAAAATAAACACTGGAACAAAAGTTTATTTTCTAGCTGGCAATAATAAGTAATTGATATCCTATTCATCACCATGGCCTATGTAGTCTCTAGACATCTTAATATAAACTTTTTTCACAAACAAGTTCCTATGCATACATACACATAGAAATGTATGTGTGTGTGTGTATATATAAATATATATATATATATATATATATATATATATATATATATATATATATAGATGTTGAATATATATGTGATACAATAAATATAACATTTATTAATATAGCTTTCTTTCAAAAATAAAATCAGAGATGCCTTGCAATGAAAAGTAGCAAAGTTTTCTGAGAGAAGGAAACTGTCCATCTCTTGGGAAGGAAATTTGTATTTTCCTTTTGACCAATTGACTTGATGAGTTGATGAGTTCCTTTGTGTTGTTTTTGTTTGTTTTTTCAGAAAGGAAGTGCTGCAGGTGATGTTCAACTTGACAGACAAGATCAAGTCACCATTACTTCTACCCAACTGCAAAGCTGGTAGGAGCCCAGGCTATGAAGATCTTCCTTTGAAAATCAGTATCTCTTCAAGATTGTACATGTTGTCCAAAAGTCTGCCCCACTACTGACTTTCAAAGTACATTATTTTGGAGTGATGCTATATGCTATATGCATACAGTTGCAAATTTTTAATTGTGAATTGGCATGCTTTATAGTCCTATTTCAGAAAGATCACACATTCCTTTAATTAGCAAGAAGAAATGTTCCATGCCTTTTTCTCTTCTTTTAATTCAACATCTCTCCACAAGGCATAAAAAAGAGAGCAAAGCTATATATGGAGCCCAATTTTCAATGATCATTGTATAAAAAAAAAAAACAACAACAACAAAAATTGCCATTTCTTCAGAAAGAATGTGAAAATTATTTATGCTTTTCTCACAGAAGTTGTTTAAAAATAAGTTTTTAGTATACTAAAACATCAAATAAAGTGTCTAATTTTTGGTAATTCTTTGAAAAATAAATTACTTACTTGATGAATTAATAGATAAATTTAACCAGTCATGAGATTATAGTGCCTAATCAGAATTTAAAACACTGTGATCTCATTTCCAAACTAAAAATTAGTTACCAGCCATCATTATCATTATCACTGCCATAAATGACATTGGTAAATAAAGCTAACTTTACTCTAATACAATTTGAGGTTTCACATAAAAACAAAGTAAAACACAAATATAAATAGAGAGTGTAAAATAACCTAGTTTTAGGGTGGAAGAAGGTAAGTCATAGAGACATTAAGTATCATATCAAACTTTAATTCTAAGAAGGGACGAGAGCAGAGTTCAAATTCTGACAGACTGATTCCGAAACTTCAACTTCATCCATACACAGTTTTTTGTTGTTGGTGGTGGTGCTGAGGTCTGAAACCAGAGCCTTGCCCATACTAAGCCTGGCTTTTACCACTGAGCTACATTCCTCCATATACTTCTGGAAGGAAGGAGGGTGACAATCACAACATGCCTGAGGGTAAATAACAAAGTGATATCAGAGGCAAATCAGGTCAAGGGATTCACCAGAGAGAGTTGAGGTCACAGGTATATTCAAGGCTTTTCAAATGAAATGCCTTACGTTTATAGCCATAAAATAATTAAAAATAGAAAAAAAATTCAAATGCCTATTTGCAGTGTTAATCACACAGTGGCTCATGTTCATGGTTGCAGTGTAATTACTCATTTCATCAGAAAATAAGAAAGTAAAGACAATGCAAAAATTTGTTAATAAAACTATCAGTAATGCTAAGTGAAGTTAGCCTATCCCCCCAAAACAAATGTCAAATGTTTTCTCTGATATAAAGTGATGACTCATAGTGGGGTAGGGAGGAGGAGTATGGGAGGAATAGATGAACTCTAGATAGGGCATAGGAGTAGGAGGGAAAGGTTTAGCAATGATGGTGAAATGTGATGGACATCATTATCCAAAGTACATGTATGAAGACACAAATTGGTGTGAACATACTTTATATGCAGAGATATGAAAAATTGTGCTCTATATGTGTAATAAGAATTGTAATGCATTCTGCTGTCATGTATTTAAAAACTAAAATCAATTAAAAAAAGAATAATCACATTTAATCAAGTGTACAATGAAAGGAATTTAGTCTGTGAAAAGGCATATTTTAACTAAATGTCAAAGACAAAACAAAGGGAAAATACACTACACACAAACTACATAATTTAATAAAATGCCAAAAGAATCTCAAGACTAATTAAATAAACATTTAAATTCTCATAAAATATGCTCTGTGCTTGGACTAAATACCAAAATCAAAACAACTCAAATTCATTAACAACGAAGTCAAGAATAACTGCAGGTATGACTGGGCTAAAATTTCTTGATAATTCAAGGATGGAACCACTGACTTGAATATTTCTTTAAGCTTACTTTTCTCTGTACAGAACTAATCAAAGAGCTTTTTTGGCATTCTTCATGTATATTGTATATTAATCTACTTTACTGAGAAGCCCCAAATAGGTTTGTCACTTTTAATCAGCTCCTGCTTCTAGCCAATGTTCCTTGAGTAGAGAGGTTGGAGTTAAGGGTCTGAGGAGAAAAGAAAAGACCAGTTGCACCATCTCCCCATAAGCAATGACCTGGTTATTTTAGAAAACATAACACATGCATCCTATCATTTTTCCCTCCAAAACTATTAATGAATAGGATAAACTTCATGCCTTCATATATTCTGCATGTACCCTTTAGGAGACTCATGGAGGCATGAGTAGGTTCATCAAGAATTGAATAGTTCATTAAGTAGCTTTTCAGCAGCCCAGAGCTTTTAAATGGGAGGATCCTTTTATGAACTTGTGTGGTATTTACCCAGAGCATTTTTGTCTTGTTTCTCCAATAATGGAAATAGCTAAATCCCAAATGCCTGATATAATCTCTTATCTTCAAATGGATTTGTTTTTATTATATAAAGCAACTCTATGGTAAGTCATTTTAAAAGTCATTACCTTTCGCTATGTAGAAATAGATATGCAGATGTGTGTCTAAGTGAACACTTTGATTGTGTAGGTATTTATAGAGTTCATAATTTCCCTCTTCAATTTTTTTAACTTCAGAATATAAATCCGCATAATCTGATCTGAGAGATTTATTATATCATTAACACATTTTTAAAAACAAGCTTAAGGGCTGGGGATATAGCTCAGTTGGTACAGTGCCTGCCTTGCATGCACAACGCCCTGGGTTCAATCCCCAGCATCATGAAACACACACACACACACACACACACACACACACACACACGCTTAAGCTAAAGGCAATGCATTGTCCAAAATGACATATCTATATGCATAAGTCACACAAAAACTTGGATTCTGTTCTTCCTACTGCTAGTCCAATATTTTTCCCAGCTGCTTTCATGCATATGTGGACAGACAAATGTAAACTAAGTCATGTTTATGTTAAACTTATACACTCTGGGGCCTGGGGCTGTAGCTCAGTGGTAGAGTGCTTGCCTAGCACGTGTGAGGCACTGGGTTCAATCCTCAGCACCACATAAAAATAAATAAATAAAATAAAGGTATTATATCCATCTACAACTAAAACATATTTTTTAAAAAAACTTATACATTCTGAGTTCAGATATAACCTAAGATTTACTTTAAAAAAGAATCCCTTTAAGACATACAAATTCAACCAGTCCAAAGGAGTGAAAGTTTTTGTTATTTTCAGCAATCTAAAATTTTTTTAATAATTTGAATGTCAGACAAGTGTCCCTCAAATGAGGCTACACACACACACACAAAAAAAAAAAAATAGCAGGTGCGTTATGTCACTCAGAATATGCAAGTGACACTCCTCTGAGGCCCCTCCCCAAATGCCAGATCAGGCCACATAGCAGCCTGGAGTCTGTTCCAGCTCTGAGAACAGAGTAGCAGCTGCTGGGATTTGGCTGAAGCTCAAGTCTCAGCTGTATTCTTGGCCTCCTGCCTCCTCCAGCCACTTACTAAGGGCGCATGACCAAGGAAACAGCTGAGCCCCCACCTCAAAGAGGAAATGCAACAGCCGCAACCCCCACCACCACCTGCTCCAGAGCCAAACAACCAACAAAGTCCTGCTCATTCCACAAGGGTGAAGTGGACTGCTGATTCACTCCAAGGCATGCCAGGGCCTTTCACACTGAGGACAGAGCCCAGCAAAGACATGGTCTAACAGGGCTCTGACAGAGTCATCAGTGGATCTGAATTGTAGGGAGTCAGAAGTGATTTAGATGTTCAAGTAGCAAGGTTTTAGTTAGATCCCAAACACTGCTTTAGACATTTACAATTTCCCTCAGATACTTCTTTACTAAACAGAAATTTTGATTTAGGCTTTTTACTGGGACCCCCCAAATTGCCAAGACCCTAAGAGGCTGGTCAGATGACTTCCATGCTCACCAAGTTCCAGAGGAGACTCCTCAATTATACAGCAAAATTATAAACTGAAGCGAACACCTTAGATGCCCAGCACCTTTATTGATCTGTGACTTGGGACATAGCCCTTGTGGATGCCGTGGGACACTGAGATAGCCTCAGACATCAGCACACAGTCCAAGTTCAAATCCAGTTCCCGTAGCCAAGCCAGGACAGTGGAAATGTGAGCAGCCAGCAGCACTGCTCCGAAGGACTGTGGGGGTGGGCATGCCACTTCCCAGAATCACGGCTCTGACAGCTTCAACTGCAGTCACGTCAGTGCTATTAAGAGACATTCCTGACTTCAAGCATTGTGAAATCTCACCCCGCTCTGAGAGCACACCCTTCCGGCTCTGTCTCTGATCAACACGGAGGCTGTGCCTTATGCTATTAAAAATTCTTCTGGAACACGAAGGGCAAAATATTGACACTCTGTGGTGCGTACATTTATCTCCATTTAGTACATGTTTTGAAAATGTCCATGATAAAAAGTTCTTCTGGATTAAGTTCACTGTCAGATGATTCAGTCCAGGTGGGAGAGACCCTGATTTGTACGTAATTTATGATCATTTCTAGGGATAATATGAGAGACCTGAGAACTTCTTATAGATCATAGGTTCTTTGAAAAAACTGACCAACATCTAATGAAGATTTTTTTTTATCCCTAGCATCGATACATGACAATTTTTGTTCAACAGAGGGGTTGAGATATATCTGTGCCAAGGTATCGAGGACAATCTGGTGTTAATCTTTTATCTTCCCAGTAGACTTCAGGTGTTGGGCACTAATCTCCTTTTGAGGACTTGTTTCCTCTTGAAGGACTGTCTCAGCTGCTAGAGCTGTATCACCTCCCACCACACCCCTTCCTAAAGGAGTCCACATCTAATAACCTAGTAACTCTTCAAGCAGGGCCTATAGGGCCTGGTCAGCCATGCATGGGACATTCTGAAGGCCAATGACAATAAAACCCTTGTTAAGAATCTATCTGCAGAGGTCCCTGTGGGATTGGCAGAGACTATCCTCGTCTTTTGGGCTGATTGTAGCTCACCGTTTCCCTCTCCCCATCTCACTCCTCTTCCTGCCCCATCCAAGGTGTTGATCCCAAAAACTCTCCTTAATAAACATCCTGTGCTCTAAATTCCAGCTCAGAGGTTGCTTCCTAGAATCTTACCTTCAACACCTGGGCACGGCCTTTTAGAAGGCTGAAAACACTATGCAGTGACAATAAAACCCGTGTTAAGAATCAATCTTTAAACCACCTCCACCTCCTCTAAATCGCCTCTCAAAACCCTTCTATCTCATCACTTCATCAAATCTTGCAATACTTGTAAAGCTCCTAAAGCATGTATATAGTATGCACATGTTTACCAATCAGCAACTCTGGTTATTGGTTCATATGTGGCCACATTTAATTCTTATAAAAAGAAAAAAAAATAAACAATTACCACTTTCCTCCAAAGTTGTGAATTCTCATCTACACATGACATATGATTCTGTTTTGTTCTGTTCTGTTTCTTACTTTACTTCTAACTCATAGAGGGCACTATAATGCTACATAAACTCTAACCCCAAATTTAAGTATGGCTATTTGCAGTCATCTCCAAAAATTACATCTCTAATTTAAATCTCAAAATCACCAGCAGTTAATACTATGTCTGACACATAATAGGAACTCAAGATATCATGATAACATATTAGTTACTACTTATAAAATGTTAATCAGCTTATATAAAGTTACCTCATTTCCCTCACAACCTTTCACAGTTAGTGATCTTTCACTGTTTCTCTTATACACATGGAACAACCCAAACTCAGTGAAGCCGAGAAGCTTCCCAAGGTCATAGAACAAATCAAAAGGCATCAACTCTGCCTCACTTTCTGCTGGAAAATATGCATATATGCATTATTATTGATTACCTAAAATGCTCTTTGGGGAAAGAGGTGGGACATAAAAAAAGCTCAATTAGAACAGAATATAGATTTTTTTAATTTTATAGTTCATCATAAGGTATTTACAAATGTTCTTCTTTCTCTATGCTGCATTTACTTTCAAGTTTCAATAATCCTTGCAGAGCATGTACACAACCTCTTCAAAATGCTAGTAAAGGAACAGCCTAAACAATTATAAGAGCAGGTAACACATCATGTTCCTACGTGTTGAACGGGACTCTGTGGGCTTTCCTGGTAAGGACTCAGAGTCACTTTATCTCATTTGATCTTTGTGTCCCATTATTCATTCATGATTTCTTTCTGTGAATACGCCTCAAGGTGCTGAAGTGTTAGCATCATGAGTCATCATTCTCATAAGTGCAGTTCGATAACTGATTTTCATGTACAACAATGGATCCATAAAAGAATGCCAAATTCTATTCCATATTTGATGTTTGCATGTAAATACGGCAAGGAAAAACCTTTAGTCTCTTGGAGGATATGGCTTTAATTGTCCAGACAATCCATGTGCATGTGCTCATATGTGTAATCAGCCCTTCATAATCCCACTGGAGTTGATAAGCAATTATTTATTCAGCTGCTATTTGATGCAAGGCCCTTTACTAGATAGAAAGTATGAAGGGTGCAAAGATAGAGATCATATATTTCTTGATAGCACCTGCATTCAATAAATGTATAATCTGCTGAAAACAAGGAGTTCATCAATTTAGCTTTCCGAGTACTTATTTCTTTGTTTTCAGTAAGTGCACTAAACAAAGAATTCCAAACAAATCTCTCCAGGTACTCCACTAATTTTCAAAGAAAATATGTAGTTGAGGCTCAGGCATGATAAAATAAAAAGAGAAAAGAAAGGAAGAAAAAGATTATTCATCCAATAATATGAAGAGAGTATTAACTTACAAGTAAGAACAGAAACATTTACTCAGAATCCTTAGTTAAGGGCTAGTAATTCTCCATTGAGGTCTGACAACTACCCTTTGAGAACTTTGAGCATGAAGTTAGTTGTTATCTTAACCTGTTGTTATACACACGGAAGAGTTAGAAGCAGCCATTCTCCTACCCTCCCTGAGAATCCAAGTATGGCTCTCCATCCCAGATCTTTCACCTGGGATGGTATAGTGCAGATCCCAACAGCACAGGCTACAGTCAATATCTACAATGGTTTAACAGAGCAAAGGATCAAGGTTAACTGACGGTAAACCCCTAGGGTATTTATGTGGCAACAGGGCAGAATCAGAATTCAGACTGCTCACATTTGAAAGGATCAAATCAGAATCAGAAGCTGAAGCCAAGAGTAAGCATAGAGAGATGTGGGACAAGCCGTGATCCTGTGATGACTGAGCCAACTATTTAAAGATGTCATTTGGCTTTTTTTCCCAGAGGTGTGAATAGACTAACCACCTGTATTCCCTGAAGAAAATTTTTTTTAAAAATCATTTAAGTGCAAATATTTAAAATAATTTTGGTCATTTAAAGGTGACATCTTAGGATTTTTTATTAAACTATCTCTTGCATGATACTCAGTCTAAAAGGGGAAAAAAAAAATTCAAGCTACATAACCTGAGAATCCCAGAGAAGGATGCCAGCAAGGCTTGTCAGGGCTAGAACACTGCTCGGGCCCCTGGCAATGCATCTCATGCTCTCCCTATGCCAGCAGATGGTGCAATGTACACCTGTGACACTTGTCACCAAACAGCTCTCTGATGTTTTTATTACAAGAACTTACGTGAATCTTTACGCACCCAGCCGTCATCCTGCATCCACACTCTCCTGACTGAGCTGCTCCTGAACCAGATAGTTCTTTAGGTATAAAGGAGGAAGCTTTGCACCAGGTAGAATCATACCCCAGCCACTTCCACTCTGAAGGTTTCTTTTTTTGGTAAGAAATCCACCTGAAAGCTCTGAAAGCTTGTGCTAGATCACTGATTTAGACCTGGGTGTTAACCAACAAAACCAGATTTAGGAATTACCTCTTCCCTGACAAGTCCCCTAGCTGTCTACGGCCCACTCCCCATGATCTGTTCCTCTGGGTTCATATTGATGCTCCTATTAGGGTACTTCAGCACCTATCACAGAGCCCTGAAATTACTCCAGAGTGAAGCTTTAAGTTCTCCCAGGACAAGGACGATGCTTTGCTTACTTCTGGTGCCAAGGATATGAAGGTGTCTTGGATATAAAAGGAAATTAAGGAATATTCCTAAAATTTAATTTATTCTATGAATGTCTTCTAATCATCTAAATCAGGAAAGGTATATCAATTTTCTAGTAGTATAAATTATTGACCAATTATATTTATAGTTTCATATTCTAAAGTGGTCTTCTTCTTCTTCCTCTTCCCTAAAATAGGTTTTAAAAGTATAAATAAAATAGCCGAAGTGTGAATGCTATGATTACATGAAGATTACAACTTGTGTCAGCAAAACACGTTTTAGGTGTTCACTGACCACCTTATGCCAGAAGTCCCTTTCCGGGGCAAGTGAATATAGTTTAATTAATGACTAATACGTATGATTTCCAAAATAAAGTATTTGTATCACCAGTAAGTGCTTACTGAATGATTAGAAGTAATTCTCGTCTTTCAAGGGTACTGACTGAGTTTTACTCAGGGAAAGAACACAATATTGGGATCCTTGCATTAAGATCACACAGCTGAAGATCAAAAGAACACAGTTCTGCCAGATGGGCTCCTTTCTACAAATCTAAGAGATAAGATAGAATAAATGAAATTATATGTAGATCATTGTGTTTTAAACTTTAGGTGTGACTTGTTAGTAAGTCATGAAATGAAATAATTGGCCATAGCCTCAATGAAATTAATAGAACACAGAAGGGAGCAGAATTCATGTAGTAGCATGAAATCAACTAGCACAGAATAGGTAAGAATTAGAATACATTACCCAAGGTAAGGCTATGTAAAATAGGTGTGTTTATGGGTATGTTTGTTCATGCGCATGTGTGAGTATCCCAGAATTTCACATCAAAGGTATTTCTTAAAATGGACCTTGTATCAGAGAGAAAGTTGCCGGAACAGATCCCATCACATTTTCATATCTGCTTGAAGAAAAGAAATAGAATATACATAACTAATGTCTTGATTACCAAAGTCAGCGAGAGAAAATATGGGCTTCGAAGAGGTTCCCGCTGTGAAATCCAAACATGATCATGAGATTCAAAGATCTTATCATTTAAATATAAGGATTGATGCCTTTGATGAAGATAGAGCATCTTAGTTAAAACAAACAAATGATTATCTTGGACAACAGTGTAAACAAGACCCTAATTCATGAAGCTGCTAATTGCTCTTCCCAGCTGCGGAAGGCTGGCTGGTGCTTCATCTTGCTTCATCTCTCACCACGCATCCTGCGGGAGAACAACATTTGTACACTCGCTCCCGAAATTCAGCATAGCCTATGTCCAGTCACCAGAATCTGGGGCCAAAGAGGGGAGGTTCAGAAAAGAATCTATGTAGAGGGCAGCTACTTCAAGCATCAAGTGCTTCATTTTATAGATATATATTTACCTCTATGGCTGCACTGGAATTAAGCTCATAACTAAATTACTTCTTCACAAGTTTCATGGAGATTTCACCAGAAGAATCTTGGGAGCATGCTTTGTAGCCAAGGGAAAACGAGAGTGTACATTCACCGTTTTCAAAGTGAATCACAAAGTTAGTATCTAGATAATGATAACCACAAATTCCCATAGCTGTTCATATTTAATTCAACTGAAACACAGAAACATAATTCCATGGCTACAAAAATGATAGCTACCATGTTTTCATATATATTTTATGTGCCAAGTGCCAAAAGGAAAGAAGGCTTTATACATAATGTTTTAATTCTCAATGCAACTCATCATTCATGCATATTAAAGAAGGGAAGAAGGAAAGGTGAAAAGGAAGAAAAGAAAAAAAAAGAAAATGAAAATTGAGATCCAGAGAGAGGATCAAGTCCCTGCACAAGGTCAATGGTACTGAAATTCTTCACACACAGTTCTGAAATCCAGTGCTCTGTTCACTGCCTTCAATTTATGCATTTGGAATGTGTTCACCAAGAAGCGAATTTACATAATATCCACTGATAGTCATGGTCACTTATGACAGAAAGACCCCAAACCATATAACTACACCTTTTACCATAAGAGATTATGGTGTCGGCTCTGCCCAGCCAGAAACATGAATTGAAGTTCCTTCAACCATCCCACTGAAAACCAAAAATGTATACTCAATATTTTCTTCTGTAGCAATGTTCTTGAGATCCCTGTTACTATAAAATGGACACATGACCTCTAGTCTAAGGCCAAAACATCACCCTATCTGGGAAAGGACTCTTTCTATGGTTCGTAGTATCTCACCTTGACCACCATGCTGGATTCTTCAAAATTACTTTGAAGACTGAGGCAGACCCTAATTTGGTACAACCTCAACCCACAGCTGTCATTAAGGACTGAGTTGTCTATCTCTGAAACCAACAAGCAAACAAAAAAAGATGTTTCTGTGGGAACATCACCGGAGTCCAATAAGTGAAGAAGCTATTTTTGCCTTGGAACTAAAAAAAAAAGAAAAAGAAAAAGAAAAAGAAAGAAAGAAAGAAAAGAAAAGAAAACCCTCTACTTTTAAGATTTAGATTGCACCCTATCAGGTTCACAAGGTGAAGCAGAGAAAGGATAGGATAAGGAGACAGGTGCTTCTCCACATTTTCCAGCCCCGACCTTCTCTGCTCAATGAGGGTGGCTGGATGACAGACTCACAGGTCAGCAACAGCGTTCTATGACCAGCTTCCTGTAGGACAAGCTTCATTTTTAACCAGGGTGTGCTCAGCTCTGACTGATAGGAGAGCAGCTTCTGGGTTCTCTAAGATGCAAGCATATGCAAGACAGAAAATGCCACACAGTAGGGCTGGCCGACACATATGCCTCCAAAAGAGTGCATGTGCTTCCAGTACTACCAGGCATTTCCCTCGGCCCTTGGCTGCAGCTCTACCCACATGTGTGCCCAAACTGGCAGATCCAGTAGCATCCTATGTGATTCCAACACTAGAATTTGAAAGTGCATTGCCCCACGGGTACAATAAGGTCAGCTCTGCACAAGAATCTAAGAATTGTCTCAGGGCTGGTGGGTTATGTGCAATGGTAACAAAGATATCAGTCTGCTGTGATAGGAAACAGGACAGACTAAACAAAAAACAGAGAAAGGGTTGTGTTAGTGGTTAACTCTCAAGCTGGACATCGGGGTTTGAAGTCTGAGTCCACCACTATTTGTGAACAAGTTGTGAAATGTCTCTGTCTCTCAGTTTCCTCATCTGTAAATAGAAATAATGAATCCCTATCTCACCGAAAACTGAGAGAATTAGACACTCTAATATACATAAACACTCAGAGAGTACTTCCCGCATAGTTAGGATTATAGATACATTCGTTTTTAACTATCTTTCACAGAGAAAAGCAAATGCATCCATTCAGCAGATGTTTGTCAATATTACCTAATGAAAGCTCTGGCTAGAATTAAAATGCTGGCACATCTGGAAACCCTGACCTTCCAGACACTTCTTAAAAAGTCATAACTACTTCAGAACAGTCTGGGTCCCCTTTGCAGGCCCTGAGGCTGCCATCACAGGGCTAGGAAAGCTGTGGAGGCTGGCAGTCTCTGCAGGCTTGAGCATTTATGGGACAGGTGTCTGAGTGACAGTTCCAGGGTTGTCAGTTTTTCACAGCTAGCCTCAATGAAAAACAGCAAATCATCCTCTGAAAATCATTTTGAAAGCAACAAAGATTGCAAAGAAGAGTTCCAAGAAAGATAACAAATGAAGAAATAGGGAAGAGGGGCCTGGGATGACGTATGGGAATGCTATGTTGGGCAGACTTTTCTAACTTCCAAAATTTATTTATATGGGCTCATAGAGATCATAGTTTTTTTTTTCTTTTGCTTGAATTAAGACTTTTTTATTCATTTTTATAAGTGGATATTTTAATGCCACATCATGGTGCCAAAACAGCTACCTGGTAAAAATAAAAGGTGTTATAATTCAGTTTTTTTTTTAATTAAAATTTTTGTCCCATGGTAAATTTGACTTGTTGGAAGGTCTGTACAATTCCATGAATTTTAACGCCTGTATAAGTCTGGGTAGCCGTCACCACAACCAGGCTGCAGCACAGTTCTGTCACCCCAAAACAGCCTCCTGCCATCAATCTACAGTCATACACTTCCCTTTGTCATATCCCCTGGAAATCACTGATTTGTTCTTTATTACCAGTCAGTTTTATCATTTTGAGAGGCTACACAAGTGGGATTATGCAGACTATAACTTTTTTTTTTAGATTGGCTATTTTCACTCAGCCTATTATCCTTGATATCCATTTAAACTGTTGCAAGGATGAGTAGCTCATTTCTTTTTTATTGCTGAGTCATATTCCACTGTAGGAATGTACCACAGTTTATTCATTCACCTTTCCAAATATTTTGGTTGTTTCTAGTTCAGATCACTTATGAATAAATAAAGTTGTTATAAATTTTTGTCTACAGATATTTGTGTTTACACTTTTAAACTTCACTGATCATCGTCGTTTTTGGGTTTTTTTTTTTTTTGGTACCAGGGATTGAATTTGGGGGCACTAAACCACTGAGCCATATCCCCAGCCCTATTTTGTATTTTATTTTAGAGAAATGGTCTTACTGAGTTGCTTAGCACCTCGATTTTGTTGAGGCTGGCTTTGAACTCTCAATCCTCCAGCCTCAGTCTCCCAAGCAGCCAGGATTATAGGCGTGTACCACTGCCCAGCTCTGATTTTTTAAAGCAATTATTGACCCTTAGAAGATACAATTTTGTGTATTAGGGATGATTATTCTATTTCCACACCATAGATTCTCAGTACATGACTTCAAGGAAAAAAATTGCATTGTCCTCGAATTGCCTGAAACAGAGGCTCCTAACAGACTGTGTAGTAGAATCTGTAATCCTCATTTCTTTTTGTTAAGATGCTATGCTTGAGACACGATTTCAAATGAAAGTAAGTTAAAAATTATTTTGACGTTAGTTTATGTTGAAAATTTTACAGTATCCCTTTAATATTTCAGATTATGAAACATCCATTATGCAAATTCTAGATTCTGACAAGAAAGTTTTCATTTTAAATCAGTGGGTTTTAAATTGTGGTCCACGAACCAGCAGCAGGAGTCTCACCAGAAACTTGTTAGAAATGCACACATGTGAGTCCCATCTTGCATCTGTTGAGCCAGAAAATTCTGTATTTTAAGAAATACTCCATGTGATTGCAATGCCTGAGCAGTTTAAGGACCACTACTTCAAGGATGAACCCTCTTGTGTAATACAGAAGAAAAGAGTGCCACAGTAGGAGGGTTCGCCTTGAGATAGCAGGAGAACATTCACACTCGTTTTCTTTCTGTGATAGGCCCAGCTTATAGAATAGAATGGTTCATTTGTGTTGAAATAGGCCCCCTGGATCACCAATTGGCATTTATAAGGTAGACTGTATAGTTCACTTGGTCGCTGGGGCCATAGGAGCTGAATGTACAGAAGTCTCTGAGTCTTGATTCAAAACAATAAATTACTTATCTGTTTCTATCTTCCCATGTTACCTATGCTGATGAATTGAAATCAGGAAGACATTTAGGTTTCCTCTCTTCATGGACCCTGTCCTGTGACCCCGTCCTTAACAGAAAACTGTCCAGGAGGTAAAATAAAAGAATTTCAATGGAAAAGGAAGTAGAATACCAATTAGCCTGGATCACACCATCACTGATCTCATAATGACAGGGGATTCTGCTTTTTATAATATGAGATACAAAATTCATATAGAACAGGAAAATATACTTATTAATTTATGTATCAGGTTTATGTATCTATTTATGTATATAAATGCATATGTCAATATATGAACACATATATTTATCAAGGAGTATGCATATTTATTTTCTGCTGTTCTGTTCTCACATTAGAGAAAAGTTTCTCAGCAATAAAATTAATGCTAATTTTCAGGTTCTGGGTCAAGGCTTATCCAGGTAAAGCTAGCCAATGCACATGATAAATTAGGTGAAGATATTTGGGGGAATGTGTTTCCTTGCATCATATCAAATATATTAATATAAAATAAATGTTATATTTACATGATTTTCCATATCTTCAAAGTAACTATGTAGGTAAACAAATAAGATTATTTTGGTTAGTAGTTTTCTTCAAGTTATGAAATAAACCTGACATCTGATTAGTGGAAATTAAATATTGTCTTTAAATTTCTTTGTTCAAATATTTTAACAAAGTCCCTACCTTTGACAAATACTTAGTAAACAGGTTTATTGCACCTACTACGCTTAACTTTTATTTCAGGATAGTGCTGAAACTTCTGTTAACCTCACCACTTCCTTTGACTGAGAAACTGACTCTTTGAGGGTAGCAAAAAAAAAAAAAAAAGATCCCTTTGATCCTGTACATCTGCCAAAAGCAACGGTCACCCTCTGCCAAACAAACACAGAAAGCTCAGGCAGAGGAGTATGCATGAGTTCCAGGTGTTTGGGGTTTTCTTGGTAGAACACAAATAGAGGACAAAATGGTGAAAGTGCACACTGGCTAATTCTAACTAAAGTTTCCTAGATGATTTCAGGATAAAGGTTATCAGTTAACAGGAATACTGTCATATTCAATATCAGTAAACTGCATATGCATGATTTGATAGATGAACTGAAAGTAAGTTCATCTACCTGGTAATAATTCTTCCCTACAGGACAGAAGACAGATTCTAGATGAATAGTGCAGCACTTTCCTTCAAATTGACAGAGGAATAGCTTAGAATACAAATTCGAAGAGAAGGTAATATACCTTAAGTATAAAGAATGATGGAGCTCAATGGTAGAGCATTTACTTAGCATGTGAGAGAGGCCCTGGGTTTGATTCCCAGCACTGGGGGAGAAAAAAATGCAAAAAAGAAAAAAATTAATGAACCCCCCTCCTCCAAAAAAAAAAAAAAAAATCTCGAAAACCCAAACCTTACTCACTTATCACTGTGAATCTTTGTTTATAAGTGTGAACCATTCAATTGCTTAAACCAGCAGTATTGCTTTGCATTAAATTGGGTGATGAGGGCAGCTATTGATGTAAATGCACTAGAGTCTTTTTTCTTATTCTTTTACTAAATTATGTAATACATGTTTCTAAGTCCTCAGAAAAATAAAGCAGTATCTACCTATGCCTCAAATTTATTTTCATTTTCAATTACCCATGGTCCTTACGGCCTTCAAGCATTTTCAAAACAAACAGTGATATTTAATTTCGTTACATGTATCCCTTCATGCTTCAAGTTCCCCCCTCTTTTTTTTTTTGTGGGGCTAGAGGTGGAACCCAAGGGTCTTGCACAAGCTAGCCAAGTGCTCTACTACTTAGCTATGCCCCAGCTGAGTTTCCAAGTTTTAATGGGTAATTAGTTCATGTAGGGAAGCAGAAAGGAGCTAGCATTTCTACTATGTTGTCACAAGTATTTTACAGATGAGAACTTATTTAAAAAAAAAAAACAACTTTTTTTTTTTTTTAAAGTTAACTTGGCCAGGTAAAAGGCAGAGATAGAATTCAAACTTAGATCACCTTGACTTCAATCCAATCCCTTTCCAGGATGGCAAGTGAAAGTGTGTCAGGACAGATGAGATCAGGAACTGTTAACATAAGGCACCTGGCCTGGCACAAATGCAGCCATAGTGCAGTCTGTGACGCATGCAGACTAATTTCCACCCACTTTGCACCCATTTCAAAAATTAATTACCTTTTCTGTCTTGGCCTCACTACTAAATCACCTTCCCCTACCCTCTGATTCTCCATTCCTGATCTCCAGATTAGATCATTTAATTGTTTGTGTTCTTTATGGCAATTGCATATTCCAGAATAATTCTTATTACAAAGAAAAAACTTTAAAATATATATATATATTTTAAATATACAAATAATGTATATATATATATATATATATATACATTTTTCTTTTTTCCTTAGACAAATATGCCACAACAGAGATATTGCCACTACTGTGACCACAACCAAAATGTCCTAATGCAGAGCAGTTAGGACATCCTTTAGGTACACAAGGTTTCTCCCACACGGGAAGCAGTTAATGAATATCAGCTAGCATTTGCAGTGCAAAATAATAAAACAAATTATTTCTTGAAAATAACAACTCCATAAGTAGCATCTGATCACAAATGAGCCAAAGGTAAATTCAGAATGAACAGAAGAATACTGATGTTTATTTATCCCTCTCCCTGTGGTTTTAGTAAAGGATAGGGACAGGGCTACAGAAATCTGGGATCTCTATGTTGATAAGAATTTTTGCCTGAAGAAACAAGGTTAATTCAGAGAGCAGAGGTAGCAAGCCAAGTGAAGTAATTCCCACAGAGCAGAACAAATGGTACTAATGACCTAATCAATACAGAAATAAGTACAGATTTCCACGACAAATGGCCACAGGTAGCTCTCCTAACAAGTTCAGAAAAACATCACATTCCTTTCATTTAGATCTTCCTTACTATTATTGATGTACTTCATCAAGAATACCTAAATGCTGGCTTTCTGTCAATTCAATATATTAAATAAGTTCACCAAGACTTGGAGTGAAATATATTAGCCCCTTCAAGCTCGCAGGTCTGGGTCTGTCTCAATGCTGTAAATTCCTTGGCTCACAGAAGAAACCATTTGATCCTTGCTCAGGCCCAAGGATCTAATCAATAAATGATGAAACAAGTGATATCTTCTCATCTTTTCTTAAAACATCAAAACATCTATTTTCACAGGCAGGTCAAAACAATGAGGTAATGTTTTCTAGTGATTTCAAGAAAATTGATTTTAGAGTTCTCTTCATAGATCTGTCTTGTGACTCTCTGATTATACAAATGGCTATCTGCTGGATATAGTCATCGGTTTTCTCTGCAGGGGGAACAAGTCACCAATCTACCATGTTTTGTTTGAAATTGTTTCTGGGTCTTAGATAACAGTCCCCAATTGCTCCTGGGTGGGTGCTAAGACTCAACTCTTTTTGTTATTACTAGACACATCTTAGAAGGAGGCCTCCTTAATCAGCATCAGAGCCTTTCTTACCGTGGATGAGTCACATTAACAGATTATGAAATGCTGAGTGGAATTCTGTATACACAGAGAATTCTGAATCATCCATGCCCAAATCTCTTTCTCAAGTCCTTACTACGCCATGTGGCTTATAAAAGGTCCCACCCTGCTATACACACAAAGAGCATCTCCAGAAAGGATGGCCCGGGGTCCCTGAGCTCACAGATGGGCTTGCCCCCACTGAATTACTGGCTGTCATGTAAGCACTTATCATGTGAGGTGTGGTTATGCTGAGGATGGTCTCCAGTTACTCATGAACAAAATACCAAAGACAACTCCCACCTCCTGAAATCACTTCCTGCGGAAGGACTTTATGTATGTGAGGATGACAGAATCAAACCGAAATGGCAATAAGGGCAAAACCAGCAAAACTATGAGCACCGGAAAAAAAAATGATAAAAAATTAATACTGAGCGTTGGGTCAAGCACTTTATAATTAGTTATAACAACAAACTCATTTTATAAATGAGGCCTCTGATGCTCAGAAGGCTTAAGACAGGTACTGGTAAGTTGCAAACTGGATCTCAGCCCAGGCCTGGGAACTAGTATACTTTAAAAACAAACAAACAACAACAAAAAAACTATTCTTGATAAGAGCAACTTCTAAACATTTTGCTCTTATTATTGTAGCATTAGTCCTTATTTTCAAGGCTAAAGGGAAAAAAAGCATAATAAAAATTCATGGACAATACAATAACAAACAGAATCACAACAGGGATAAACTGGAAGAGACCTCAAAAATCATCTGCTTGCTTTACAGGTAACTTCTAAAAGTAGGTTCTTTCACTGTACAAAATTTTAGCAAGTTGTCAGGTCATGAACCAGGTTAGGGTAATGAATCCAGATATTTCTCTATCTTCAAATACCCAAATCTTTTCTCTTTTCTAATAGAAAGAACTGCAGCACTTCAAAAAAAAAAAAAAGTCATCCTTCAGGTGACCTACACATCAAATGTTTTACTCCTCTGTGGTTTTCCTACAGAACCACTTATAATTCTGTTTCCCTTTAATCACATGCACTATTTTTTAAAGACTTTTCTGGAAAAAATTTCCAGTTTCCTTTTTTCAAACACACAATATAGAAATTCACAAATTTATAATCCCAACACAATTAAAATCGATTGTAGCCCTAGCAAGTAACACAGTAAACATATGATTCTGTGGGATCAACAAAGGAGAATATGAATGGGACATCATAATCCCAGGTACATAATTTTAGCTGACCTTATCTTTCTCATTATAGATGCACCTAACTAATGGTTTTAGTTTGTGGCCTACTGCTATCAATCCAATTTCCCCCACAAAACTTACCAGTGCTGCTTACTCTTTATGCTTATTTTCAGGGCAAAATATGTTTCTACCCTCAGAGTATATACTCTGTTGATTTTCCTAATTAACTTCATTGGTTAAAAAAAAAAATTTTTCTAACTTGTCAAAACTAATTCATATTGCTTTACTGTCTGGAAAATCATCTGTCAATCATTTTGGATTTTCCTTAGACTCTCAATCATTCGATCCATTGTTCAAAACATTTAAAATGCCTTCACTTTCCCCAGATGTTGTGGACATCTTATATAGCAAGGTTTCTCAAATATTTGGCACAAGATCCAACACACAAGAAAGTTTCCATACATATTTGAAAAATTAAGAATGAATTAATTAAAAAAAACAATAAATATCTGGAGCAAGGATAAGTCTGGATGACTATCACACAAAAACTTGGCTGACCTTGCAATTTAGTTTTTATGGACATTCCTTTTCTCTGATCCAGTGTGTCCCGAATATATTCTGCTGGGTGTCCTAATCAGAACGCCTGCTGTACTTTTCTATATATTCCTAAAGTCTGTCATTCCCATAGAATGTGCTCCTCATCTCTCTAAAATAAGATTCCAGATTTGGGTTTTCTTTAGGAAGTGGATGATTGAGTGAAAGATCATTCAGTCAGTACACTTACTTAGAGTTTCTTAAAATGTAGGAAATTAAGGAAGCAAACTCTTTTTTTTTGTTTGTTTATTTGGTACCAGGGTGTGAACACAGGGTTTGAACACACTTAACTATTGAGCCACATCCCCAGCCTTTTTTTGTATTTTATTTAGAGACAGGGACTAGCTGAGTTGCTTAGGGCCTTGCTAAGTTGCTGAGGCTGGCTTTGAACTCAAGATCCTCTTGTCTCTGCCTCTGGAGCTGCTAGGTATTTCACATTTACTCAGCTGCATCCCTTCCTTTCCAACAAGATTATTTTCAAAAATATCATTTTTACAGATATATATATATATATATATATATATATATATATATATATATCCAGTTCTTAATGAGACCTTGTGTCTATTATGTGGTTTGCCACTTAAGTCAGATTAATCCTAACATCTTTCCCATGTAGCAGAAAAAGAAGGGCTACTCTCCTATCATTTGGTGAAAGCTGTTCCAATACAGAAAGGAGTCTGGAACCCCTGATTTACTAGTATTGTCTTCCTGCTTTCCCCCACACCCTGCCTTCTAATTCAGCACTGCCTACTTGCCCAGTCCCTGAGAGGAGTGAAGTCTTTCCAGACATGCTGGATCTCTTTCACCAGATCGAATCCCTCCAGAAGTACATATCCAGTGAGGATGAGAAGCCTCCAGCTCTGCGTGCCAACAATGTGAAAATTTCTTGTGAACTTACCTTTGCCTTATCCTGTCTTCGAAGACAGCAACAACTTTTGAGTATTAATTGTAATTTCTCTCCACATGGATAGAAAAGTGACATATGTATTCTGCTTAAGCATACTAAAATTTAAGAGGCCTCATTATTTCCATAGACCTCCTCTTCATCTCCTGAGATCTGAAGAAGAAACTTCTTTGTAGGAGGCAAAATAATCTCTTGTGCAGTAACAGTGCTATGGATAAGGACATCTCTTTGTTCTTTTAGAAAGATGAATGTCAAATCTACTTAAGCTGAAATTTCAGGGAGAAATACAATTAAAACTTCACTTAGAGCATTTAAATACTGAATATTAGATGCCATCAAGAGTATAAAGGTCAATTTTTAATTCAATGAACGTTGATGAAATGTCTGGTATGTGGAAGCATATACTAGCCCAGGAGTGCTAAGGACAATGGGAAAATATATTGGGGAATGGGCTTTTGGGACATGTATACTATGTTGATACTAGCTCTCCCTGTCTCCTCCTCTCTGGACGTGTGCATTTTTAAAAATGTGTTTCCCAGCAAATGTTTTGATAGCAAAGAAACATAAATGTATTCTCAGACATCTGAGAAGGTTCATGGGCTAACTTTCTGATTTGTATGAGCCCCCAAAGAATGGCTGACATCCAAATTATAAGAGAAAATGAAATGCAGGTATCTGATGCTTTTAGTGGTTCGTCTGACTGACCTTCTCCTGGGCTGAATACTGCTTGTAGGTCTCCATTTCCTGATTGATAGGGAAGGCAAGTGTTTAAACCTCAATTATGAGAGAAGTCTCTTCCCTCCTCCGGCCATATTCACACAGGCACAGTGCTGACTCATTAAGCAAAATTATATGCAGATACTCTAGGATTAGAGGCCAAATCAGCTGCTCTGTCCAAACAGCTCACCCAGTTCTCAGAGACAAGAACCAAAGCCTTCTGTGGAAGTGACAGGGAGCCCCTCTGCAAGCCCACAGCTCCCTTTGCTTTGTCAAACAGTAGAAATTATTTCCACCTCGAAAGCCACCCTGAACATGCTAGTGACTTCCACTGAATAGGGCAGGATTCAAGGTTATTCCTCTGTGAAGCCTTTACAAATGCTTCACTTAAAGATTTGGTTGTTTAGCTTCCCCATTTAGATGCTGGAAATTATACACATAAAATGTTCTGGAAAAATAATAGCTGTATGTTCACTTTTAGACAACTCTGAGTTGGCCATTTCTTTTCCCCTTATAAACTAATGGAAAGATAAGGACCTTATTAGACATCATGATCTCTATATAATAAACACCTCTGAGATTATTTACTGCTTTGGCCTTTGATTTTCCATAGGCCAGGAAAGAATCAATCTAGTCATCAACTTTAACTATCAGATTTTTTTTTATAGGGTAGCAATGGGATAGAGCTGTACTTTAAATTACTAGAAAAAAAAGTTTCTTAAAGGGAACTATATCTCATTTATGTAACAAAATTAAGTCTCTTTCTAAAGCTTTTTATGAAAGAATCATGGTTTCTTTTTGCAATAATACCCATATGTCAGGTGCTTTTGTTTTGCTTTGATCCTGCAAGGTAGATCTCATTCCCATTTTACATATGAGAAGATTGAAACAATGAGGAATTAACTAAATTGCTATTCTTGGAAGTAGTAAGTTGCTTAGATTGGATATTGGACTGATGCTATTACACAATTTTCCCCGAAGAAACTATGAAGTATAGAGGCTTCAAGTCTTGGCCTCTGAGGTCACACTATTAGTTATTTATATGGACCCAGAGGGCAGACACCAGGACCAAATACCAACTCAGGTGATGGAGTTCATGTTTATGTAGGTAGGTGTGGAGAGAAGTGAGATTTGGACGCACCACATTTTTTCCTCTAGACCTTTTATTTTAATACAAATTTTGAGTATTTCTCCAACACTGCAGAATCTCGTGGAGACCTAGGCACCACCATGATAATGACTTTCTTGGTTTCACACAGAGGTTGGCTGCTCACTCTTGAATGAGCTTCCAGCAGATCTTTGGGATACAACCTCTCTATTAGGGTTTTGTTTGGTTTGGTTTTTGGTGGTGTTGGGGATCAAACCCAGGATCTTCCGCATACTAGGCAAGTGCTCTACCCAATGAGCTATATCCCCAGTCCTCTCCTTTAGTTTTAACCTGAATTTCAACTTAAAACTGAATTCAAAACATTTGTCTACAGTTTCCAACATCGTATCTGACAAACAACAGTTTGCAATCATTTGTGAAATAAAATAAACCCCTCTTGGAAGAGTGTTTACATAATTTTCTTAGATGATGTATGAGATTTTTATAACATATAAACTCTGTCAAATTAACTATGTATATTTCTCCACTTCTTGGTGTTTAATAAAATTACTAAAATAGAAATCATCTATAGTTATGAATAAAGAGATTGCTTGCAATAATAATTTAAAATTAAGGCATTCAATTGTTAGAGGGCTAAAAAACAGGGGTAAACCAGGGCAAAGCAGGTTGCTGTAGCTTGTACATGCAACATGATAACATGTTGTATTTTCTTTTATCTTTCCAGATGTCTGTGGGTGATTATGCAAAAATTGGAAAAAGATTCTAATCTTCCCAAAGAAAATTCATTATGACCAAAGTTAAATTGGCACAGAAATGAATAAAATGAAGAATCATTAATGCCAACTAGTTGTTTGCAGTGGAATATATGAATTTAGTACAACACTAGTTGTTTGGTATTTTCCTAAAATTCTTCTAACATCAGCTTCTTTAAGTAAATTAAAAAAAATAAAATATGAAAACATAAGATAATTGAATGTAAGAGTGTTAGCTCATTTGTTCCTGTAGGCCAGGTAAAAGAAGCAGGATCATAGATATGACTGCAGAATCCTGATAATTCCTTAATTTGGCAGAATATAATAGCAATTTCAATACAACTATGTGCTACACTGGCTTAAGGAGTCATGATTTGACTATAAACTGAAGTCTCCTTTCTCTAAAATAAATAAATAAATAAATAAATAAATTTCCATTTTTCAACAGAGAACATTTTAAAAAGCTTCTTCTAAAGAAGCCATGAGCAGTTAAAGCTTGCAAATGGTGCAGAAATCATGATCTGTCACATACTCATATGGAATCTACTGGGTTTTTTGTCCAACAGCTTTTTAAAAATATTTATTTATTTAGTTAGTTAGTTTTAGGTGGACACGATATCTTTATTTTATATTTATGTGGTGCTGAGAATCAACCCCAGTGCCTCATGCATTCTAGGCGAGCACTCTACCACTGAGCCAGAACCCCAACCCCTATCCAACAGTTTTTTAATGATTAAATTCAATTCAATGCCAGCACCACAGGGATTCCACCAAAGTTATGTATATATTAACAAGCAAAATGCTAAGAGAAAATATACCAATATAGAATATTTTCATAAAATAAACATTATAACTTCATATGAGAATTTTTATCTTATGGTTTTAGAAACATAAAAAGCTAAAAAATATTAATTTGATAGCTTTTTATTTTGCCAATAAAAGGTAAACAGGAAAAGTAGTGGGGTTTCAGTGACTTAACCTGCCCCTCCTCCACCTCCTGCTGACCAGTGACCTGATTTTTCCTAGATCTATGTTAACAAGGTGGAGATCATCTGAATGCATCTTGAGATAGTGAATGCAAATAAAAATATTGGATGAATAGATGATCCCTAGGCTCTTTGATTTATATATCAAGGGCTATTTTATTTGGACATGGGAACATACAACTTTTAGGAATTGATGTTTAGTTTTTTCTTTAAAGACATTGAAATATCATACCTCAGTTATTTATGTTGATTTTTAATTTCAGCTAGATCAAAATATGTCAACATGAATTAATTTTTTCCCTTTAACATCTGATTCGATGGACTGCCATGTCTTGAAGTCAGTGTATCTGGGCAATTAGAAGGAAATCTACCTAGTATTCCTTTGGGTTCTGTTTTTCAAGAGATGATTCTTGTTCTTATCTCAGGTATTTAGTATGTAATAAAGAAGCAACCAACGATAAACAAAAGTAAGAATTAAGAATTCTAACACTGAATTTGGTGATGTCGCCACTTTTTCTTTTTTGAGGCCCCTATCACAACGAATTAGAGAGAGATGATGGGGCTTACCTAGGTAGATAAGCTCTGTAAGTCTCAATGAAAAAGCTGCAGGAAAAAAGATGATCTATTACACAACGCGAATCTGCATAGAAACCTGTCCCCACAATATGCCAATTTAACTTCTATAAAATTTGCCAAAATACTTGAAATATGGAGTGATGCAATTGCTGGACTATTAAAAATCTTCGATTCTGTCTCTAAACTAAAACCAAATTTTGTTTGCAATTATCTTAAAAACCAAGATTATTATTTACGGAAGTGATTACATTAACAAAATCATAATATTTTGTGTGTTAACCACAATGAATTTCTAAATTTGGGAATGTGGTAAAAGATCTGTTTTGGAAAAAAAAAATATGAATACGCCTTTTCCCCCTCTACCTGGAGAATATGAAATGATTTTCTGTTGCTAGATAAGAGGAACAACTGTGAAGTTTTTAAATGCCATCTGCGTCTATGACTGAGGAATAATTATGAATATATGCCTTCAGTGAGACTATTTTGAACTAATTCTTCAGCATTTTAATAAGTCACAATTGCAATTTTATCGTAATTTTGATTATAAAACTCATAAAAATCTTATAAACCTGTCGCATTGTCATGTATATCAAGTGGGGTTATAAAAACTGTCAGAAACTTCCTGTTTCCGAGGAAAAGTGTGTAGAAGAATTTAAAATATTGATCTATTATGACCACAGACAATGATTAACATTCTCTCCACCTGGCAATAATAGAATCTATGCTATTAGAAAATATTAGAATCTATGCTATAGAAAAGAAGGAACCTTAGGATGCTAAGGATTCAAATTGAAAGCAATCAGCTAGTTTGGTGTATTCAAGACACCCCCCCCTTTTTTTTCAATATCCCTTCTATTGTCCCAATGTAATTATTTCTATTCATTTTTTGTTTGTTTGTTTTGCCTGTATAGCTTTTCTCCTAGGCACAAATATGTCCCAGTAATTTTAGAAAGAGGTGCATTCAAAATGCTACATGGGCATTTTTATGGCTTAAGAAAATATCTCCAGACCACAGAGGATTTTGAGACCACAAGATAGCAATTCTGCTAATATTAAAAATTACTGAATGAAAGTGATACTCTGTCTCAAGTACTTTATTCTTTATCAAGCTTAATGTGTATAAAATTGCAATCCTTAAGAGCCCTTACCTAATGCTCATAGGAATGAAATGGCTGTGATGTAAAGACAAATATTAAATACTTCAATATCAAAGGCCAAGATTTCTTCAATATGAGCCAAATTAATCTAAATTATAATGCTGAGGCACTGAAATAAATTGTTTGAACTTAGCATAAACAAGTCTTAAAAGACCTAATACTCAGAAGCAAAGAATCCCTGAGCAACAAATTCAGTTGCAGGTATGTCTTGTTAACATTTATTTTTACCTTTAATGGTCCTCCAGCATTTACTTATATCACTGTTTACAACTCATTTTTCATATTTAAGGTGAAATGATAGATTGAAAAAAGAAAGCGAAGAAATGCAGAGGTTCTGGAACTACAGATTTCTTAAAAAAAATAAAGATCCTTTGTCTTAAGAGAGGAAGTGTGGGTTTTATATGTATCATCACTGACTTAAGTATGTTAGGAACTTCCCATGTGATATACTGCATTTATATGGAAGCCAATTCTTTTTGTGATTAGAGATTCACGAATTCTTAAGCACGCTACCACCGTGTGGTACCAGTTAGAAAGATGCCAGTACTTACCATCTGAAGAAATGGCTTTCAGAGTCGACATCACTTTGGAGCCCCACACACATTCTTTCCTAACCTTGTCACAAAGCAGATCTGAATTATACTGACTTCTACCCAAGCAGCTCATTTGCAGTTTCCGACCTCATAGACTTCAAACTGTCTCCTTGTCCTAAGGAATTCTCACTCATATTCATGCCTGGCTATGTTGTGTGTTGTGTCTTCAGTGGCTGACTCATTCCACGCTTTGCTCATGTAGCTTATCATTATCTTGTCCACAGACAAAATGCACATGGAATTCAAATAAGGTTGCCCACTGACTTGAGAAGCTTAAAAAAGGTATCAGCACTATGATCCAAACGGCATGACCACAAAGGAAAAGAGGACGACCAGTGTGGACTGTCTGTCCACCCCCCAGAAGGACTAAGTTGGAAAAGCAAACAAAAAAAACAAACAAAATCACAATATCCCCTTAGTGGATTATTTGGGGGGTGATTTTCACACACACACACACACACACAAAAAAAAAATGGCAAAAATTAAGAACAACTTTGTACATCATTCTAATAGCTTCATTAATAAATAATTATATGACTTACTTCCCCATTTAATATAAACTGCTTAAATTCTCTCATGCTTATTAATTTTGAAACTACTTAAGCATCTTGTCTAATTAGCTTCAGAACAAAGAAATAAACTGATAATGACATGGTGTTAGTATGAAAAGGAACAACGAAGACCTTTCTGATTAAACATTCTCACTTTCTACCTGAAGAAAGGTGTTTTGTGTATAGGCAAACTCTGCAGACAGGTGGCTTCTTGTATCTCACATATTACAATGTTAAGATATTTTCCCCCTCATTATGACATTCCAAAAGTTACCAGTGCTGCCTCTGCTATCTACATTTAAAAAAATAGTTAGCCTTTAGAAAGATAATCCTTGGTGTTTATCTCCAAGTTGAAGACACAAAACAAGCAAAATATTCTATCAAGTTCAAACAAAACTTCCTATTTCATTTAGTTGCCATGATTCTAGACAAGACATCAAGTTCATAAAAGAAAAACAGTTCACAAGGCAGAGCTTCAGGTTATCACTGTACCTTAAAAGATGTTAGTTATTTTATTCCCAGAATGTTCTATTAGCTCCAAGGCATCCACTGGAACAATATTTTAGGAATTTGAGATTATTTCTCTACTTTTTCTATCCAAGATTCTGACACTTGTATTAAAACTAGTAGGAATGCAGGAACTCTTTCATTAGATCTCCTTCAAGTTTTAAGGAACTCAAATTATTGAGTCTTCTTTCTAAGAACTAGTAAAAAGGATTATGAAAATATCAAACTATTCATGTCTAGTTTTCTCACTAATACCAATTGATTTCCATTAATACAATATTAGGACCTGATTAAAATTACCTTACCCACCAGCCACTCTTTACCTTTCCAAATATCCTTCTCCAGTATCCATAATCACATACTGCTCTCTTTCCTCATGCTTCTTTTATTGCTGAGTGAGGTGCTTGCTCCTTCATTAAATAGCATTAAAAATAGACTGCACAGAAGTCCCCAGTGGAGCATGCTCTAACAGGGCTAATGCCACAGTTCTCAAGGTAACCGTACTCAATTGGGATCTAAGAGAGAAAGTCACTGGGAGATCAGCAATTTGCAAATCTAATAGCAAACACAAACCTGTCTGGATCTGAGCTGAATGTTGTAAAAGAGAAATCAGCATGTAGTGAAATTAAGTCACTAAGAAACTGAAAGTCAATTCCAGGAACCTTATAAGTTTTTTTTTTTTTTTTTAAATATGCCTCACCCAAACAAAGTACTCTGTTAAATAAGCATTCATCTCCAGTAACTTAGTTCTTCTATTCATCAAATGACATCAATCATGCCAGAGGATAAACTGAGTCGTGCATCTGTAGCAGTCCAAATGCTTTTAAAAATTGCATTTAAAACAAATCATAATGGCATTGACAAGCAAAGATAGTAACAGATTATTCTTTGGTACCTTTTGTTATATGGATGGGTAGCTCTCCAAGAATACACCTAAACTCATTCTCTACACAATTAAAAATATCTTGTTAGTCACATTGAAAAGAAGTAAAATAATGTGATAACAAAGGAAAAATAAGATCAAACACAAGCAAATGCATACCTTGAAAACCTACATAAATCTGAAAAGTATACACAATCACTCACATGCAATCCCACATTAGGAATGCGGCAGAAGCAATTTCTGTTAAAATAGTAGATTACTTCGCTATTTGAACAAAACATAGCTAGAGCTCTCAGCTTTCAAATGACTGTTTTCCATGAAAATGACATTAGCTAAAATCCTATTAGGACATGCAAGCTCTGTGGTAATACAAATACAGGGGATCAAAGGAATAGATGCATTTATTTTAAAGTGTGTGTCAAAGGTATTCTGACTTTTACTAAATAAAAAATGATTTCCTGTCATCTTCACTTTCTGTTTACCTAAAACAATCATAGCAGTTT
The DNA here is from genome assembly GCF_045843805.1 of Urocitellus parryii. Classification (NCBI taxonomy): domain Eukaryota; kingdom Metazoa; phylum Chordata; class Mammalia; order Rodentia; family Sciuridae; genus Urocitellus; species Urocitellus parryii. Next base: position 192,283,591 of record NC_135533.1, on the reverse strand, counting down.
TATTCTCTGAAGCAGGTGAGAAAGAGGTGAGGATCCTTTGGATTTATTCTCTTTTTGAGCACAATTCTATACAGATTCATTTCAACTTTGGGTAATGTCATTCTTATTTGGAGAAACTAAAGTGTTACACCAATACACTTAAAAAACCAAAAATCAAAATGAGTTTCTACACTCTAAACACAACCTCATGAAAGTAATTTCTACCAGTTTTGCACTGCACAGAGCTTCCCATGCCTATAAATTTCAATTACCCCCTCTGTTTCTCCTTTTAAACTTGTATCTTTCAGAAGGTGGTCAAATACTAAACCTGAGCAGTTGACAATTCCACACCAGCTTTATTTCTATGCATAAACACTGAGTGAGTCAATTTTTCCTCCCAAGAAACTTTTTAAACAACTGCCTACTTCAACTCAATTCAACCACCATTTCTACAATAAGATATTAAATTGGGGGTTGCAATGAAACAACATCAAGAGTGTAAAATTAAAAACCTCTTGGGAACCCAAGACCTTAGTCCTGCCAGGACAATATTATAACTCTCTACCTTTTTCTATAGCTCTCTTTCAGATGAATTAAGAGCATCCGAAACTTTCTATGTTGAAACCTACATAAATCATTGAAAACTTCTGTGATGAAAAACATTGTCATTTTCAATTTCCAGCTTTCCACTTCTGCCTGATTTGGGGGAAGGGAAGCCCACCCATCCCTTCACCAAACACGGAAACACAATACATGGACAACAACACCAGCTTTCTACAAACACAAAGAAGAAATGCAGAGGAGAGACAATTCTAAAGAAAAGCACAGTTATATGCCAGAAAGAAAGAAGAAAAGAACCCAATGAAAGGCGTGCACATTCACATCGGAAGACTTATTACCTTGACGAACAGTGGATATCCCCCCAGCTTCTTGGTGTCTTGGTTGATTTGATTTAGTTTTTGGTTTTTATTAATATTGTTGTTTCTTAATGATTGATTTGGCTGGATTGGTTTTGTTTTGTTTTTGGCTTCCTTTTCTGTTGTTGGTTTTTTTTTTTTTTTTTGGCCGATTTATTTAACTGCTAGTTAAGAGCTTTCTGCATAGTGGGCTGGGATACCCACACAGCTGTGGCAGCCTGGCTGGGGCTGCAGCGACTGGGGCTTGCGCGCCCGCTGCCCCTGCGGCTGATCGCCGCTCCTGATGCACTCAGGGCGCCGCCACCGCCGCCTCCTTCTCTTCCCCACTGGCTGCAGAGAGTGAATGTGCCCCGGACTCCTGTCTGCTCTTCTGTCTGTACTTCTGTCAGTCTGACCCGCAGTCAGTCAGTCTGGCAGCTCAGCGCAGGATTCTCGCCTTGCTGCGCTCTGCTCTTGAAGCTGTCACTCTCTCAGAATGCCAGTCTTTGCGTTGGTCTATCCGCCCCTCAGAGTCCCTTGATCCCACCAGCAATGCAGGGTCTCTCTTGCCGTCTTCTGTGCCTACACTGCCTCTCCTACTCTGAGCCCCTGGCCACTTCCCTCGGTCAGAGGAGGGCGTCTGGAGGGAGGGAGCACACAGTGTTTCTTTCTCTCTTTCTATCCTCTGTTTCTGTGTCTGTCTCTGCCTACTGAGTCAGCCAGAGTCTCTCTCTCTCTCTCTCTCTCTCCTCTCTCCTCTTCTCTCTCTCTCTCTCTCTCTCTCTCTCTCTCTCTCTCTCTCTCTCTCTCTCTCTCTCTCTCTCTCTCTCTCTCTCTCTCTCTCTCTCTCTCTCCTCTCTCCTCTCTCCTCTCTCCTCTCTCCTCTCTCTCTTTCTCTCTCTCCTCTCTCTCTCCGGTCCTCTCCTCCCTTTCTCGGGGCTATCTGGTTGCTCCCACCTGTCCGTCGCTTTGCCAGTCCCACTCAGAGTCAGCCAGCCTCGATCGGTCCCACGGTCCCGCGTCCCCTGCCCGACCGCCTCGGTCGTCTGTCCCTTGGCTGGTCCGTGCCCTCCCACGCGGCTGGCACTGTCGCCGGGGGCGGCGCCCTGCTCCTCCCTGCAGCCGCGGATGGGTCCGGTCCCCGCCCAGGCTGAGGGCAAAGCGAATGTTGCACGTGGCCGCACAGTCGCATGGGCCTGAGACCCGGGTTTCTTGACCCGCCACACCCGGGAAGTGGCAGAGGCTGGGTGTCTGTCAATGCCTTGGGCCTTTCTGCTACCGCGTGCGACCAGAGCTGGCTAAAACCGAGTGCAGGCACCTGCTTGGTGCTCCAGGCGCTCGTGGCGCTACCCATTCCCCCCGGACAGCTCTCCGCGAACCCCAAGGCTGCAGACAAAGCGCATGAGCCACGCGCGGCAGCGTGAGCATCATTAATCAGAGAAAACTGGCACGTTGCCCCCTGCCCCTCCACACCGCCTCCCCGCTCCCAGCCTGCAGGCACGAGTTCCTCCCGCCCCCCATGCATAAGCTCTCCAGCGTACCGCTATTAGGGGTGCCTCCTCGACTCCTGGGGAACACTTGGGAAGCCTTGCACCGTTCCTTCCCTTTGGCGCTCACTCTCCAGGGCAACTCTGCAGAGACAATCCCACAGTAATAACACCTCACCCCACCAGAATGAATCCGAAGCCTCAGAGTTCTTAGAGATTCTCAGCTTTGGCTTTGAGCAAGACCAAAAGTCCGGTAGCGCAGCGCCAAGTGCTCTGCGTGTGGGCGACTGCCCAGCCCGCAGCCCGCTTGAGCACTGAGTTAGAATCAGCAAGGTGCCTTAGAAACCCGGGTAGGGTAGGGGGCAGGGTAGGGCTTGGGGCAGGGAAAGAGTTGACACCTGAAGAAATAAAAGCCTTGATTTTCCTGTTTGTTTTGGAGATGTACTGTCTATTTTTATAATCTGTAATTTATTTATTTTTTATTGTCGCCGGACACACTTTGGAAAAAAAAAGAAAAGAAAAAAAGAGAAAAACCGCGTAGTGAAAGAGAGGGAATAAAATTTCCGGAATACCGCCCACTCCTCCTGAGTGACTGTAGAGCCTACTTTTCCAACGCTATAGGTCACCAGCCAAGAGACACCACTCTAGCTTTCTGCCCCCGACTGAGATCAAGGCATTTGATTCTGGGCTTCTTTGCTAGGTTATTATTAATGTGCAGGAAAATTATAGTTGTACACTCCTGCATGGAATTGCCAAAGCTCACATTGATGATATCCAGCAATTCAGCTTCTGAAATGTAGACACTGAATAACTATGAATTGGGTGCAATGAATGCCCATCCCACAATAAACTGAACAGGAGAAAAATCAAGTTTTACCAGCTGCAATTAGTAACCCCCTGAATAGACAACAAATAAATAACTAGCATAAAACATGTCATGAAAATGTCTATATCTTTTGTTCCACTTATTGACACCCATTCCTAATGTCAGACACCATAAACAGATTTATTAAAAGATGTGCCTTCCACATTGTTATGAAATCATGATTTCCACAAACGGTTTTGTGGCCATGTTTACAAATGCTAAGTTATTGATTTTCAATCTTAATTTATGTGTACTTCTAGAAAATGTAATACAATAGAGTAAGATTATACTAGACTTTGAAGAATAGTTATTTTCAACTCTTAGAAATTTTCTCCTTGAGATTTTAGTCCCTGCTAAATGAATGAATCTACTGTGTAAAGTATCAGACACATCAAACCTAAAGAATTCAGGACTATTACCCATCTCCATCATTCCTACTCAGTCATCTCCCAAAACATTTTGGTAAGTATTTTTTTCAGCCATATAAAACTTAATGGAAAATTATTAGAAGTATTTTGAATTTGATTCCATTTCCTTCATCTCAAATCACATTCTGAAAAGCCTGCTTGTCTACATGGGAAATTGTGCCATGTTGAGCCATAAATGCATACGATTGACAGCACATGGAATAATTCTTCTGGATGTGACCACAGCTAAGCATCTCCCGAAAGGAAAGACAGGTCAACAATTAACAGAAAACCTTAGCAGCTTGCACAGTCTTTCTGCAAGAAATTGGATCCCACACTAAGAATTTACTAAACCAATGCAACTCAGTCCTATAAACTGGATTAGAAATTATAACCACTGACTGGTGAAAGGAAGAACTCAGTCAATATTTTTAGTACAAACTCCAGTGATAAGATAGAAGAATAAAACAATATTTCCAGATCTTAGCAATGCATAGATGAACTTGTTAACAAAATTTATTGCACTATCTCATGGAATTTAAACATTGTTTGAAAAAGGAAAGCATCCCAAAGAATAACAACATTACTTTGTTTCAACTAAATTTTCTACCTTTTCTCATAGTATTTTGTCAATATAATCAGAAACTAGAGAAGGCTTGAGTTTATTTGAGGCCTTATGGATAATTAGCATTTGGCTATCTATTTTTAAAATTGTGTGTCCCCAATGTGGGGCTTAAATACTTTGGGGAATATTGGGCAGACAGTGAGCAATAAGTTATTATTCTAGACATTCAGAAAGTGTTTGTTATTTGCTTAAGTGATTTGAAATAGTTACCATGCTTTACAGCCTGGCCTGACATTTGTGAACTACTACTAAACTCATTGGATCTCTGAGTGACAGATTCACATTGTCGATTTCAGATGATACACTGAAAGCATCCTAACATTAGGGATGGGAGGTGGTCATGCAGGCAGAGGGAGAGGCTGTTACTGTGGATCTGAGGGCTTTTGAGCTTATTTGGCATCATGTTTGAAATGAAGGAGCACACATGTAACCAGGTAACCCCAGCCTGGGGAGTTGAGCTCACCTACACACTGGCAAACATCTAAGATTGTTGACAAGCTCCTTTAAACACACATTCCCCCAAGACACTAAATTAGTGCCCTTTAATGAAGCTCCCAAATTGGATTTTCAAAATAAGGCAAATTGCTAGAATAGCCCTGCTACCTTTATAAGCACCTTTCCAGCTGAAGCGAGAAGTAGAATTTCCATGCTATTGAGCTTCCATCATTCCTCAACAATTAGGCTGTGAGGAACTCCCCTTTAGGGCATACTCCCCCACCATAATAAAGGCCCACAAATCCGCTAGAGATACTTCTCATTTGCCCTGTTTCCAACAAAACTGTCTAGGGTCTATTAAATACAGTCTTGGGTTTAAAGCTTTGCAAATAGGTATGGTATAGAAAGGCAGGGGGAAAAGATGGGGGGGGGAGGCAAGATTAACATTTCAACCAGAAAAGTTGAGAGCCCCATTCTTATTTTGTGCTAAGCCAAAATAACTCCAAAACACATTTCAGAACATCAACAAAGAATGTTACATCACGTATGCATCTGAGCATGAAGAAATGTCACGATCAAAAACAAAGAGGACTTGGGAGACTAGAAACCAAATGTTCTGATGGCACAGATCCCTTGGTGGCAGCTATGTCTCCTCTGCAGTAGGCTGTGTGCAGTATAAGAAAATTATCTCATGAACTCTTAGAGTTCTTGCAGGCAGACCACAAATGAACACTGGCCTGTACATGCACAAAGTGTTGTTTTGGTTTAAGGCAAACCGAGAAATTTCCTTTAAAATGAATGTGTTTAGTGCTTTCACAGAGATGCATCTGAATTAGAGAAGGGATAATAAAAAGAAACAGGAGGAGCCTGTTAAAGAGGGGTTTAGGAAACCTGTCACTGAATATCTGAGCAATAAAAGACAAGAAAGGCTGCAAAGTTGTATGTTTCTTTTCAGCATTTCTTGGGCAAAATATACCACCATTCAGGAGCAATCTTAGTATTATTGTTCTGATGGGGCCAGGGCACTGTGTTTCCTCTTCTGCATCCATGCCCTAAGAACTCTGCAGCTTTGGTGTGGTCTAGGCATGTGAGACAGAAGCAGAGCACCTGACCTTCCTGACTGCAGAGCAGGGGTGGGTGCAGGATGCCCAGCAACAGGCCTCTCTACCTGGCCTGTGTTAGGACTGCTTCTGCACAAAGTATTCACAATCCCCCAAGAACCCCAAAGATGATTTTGATTTTTTTAAAACCTTGCCTAGAATTGAAAGTAGAAATGAAGAAGAAATGTTATGAGTATACATGGGGAAAAGAGGTAAATGGCATAGCCCTGAAAGACAAGGAATGATTGGAACATAAATGTAAACATGGACATCCATGTTTAACAGGTACAGGATATCTGCACTTTTAATTTTTCTTCTCTCTTGTGGTTTTAGAATTGCATCCAGAACCTTTGCCATGATAGGCAAGTATTCTACTGCTGAGCTACACTCCCAAGCCACAGGACATCTGCATTTTTATACTGTTATATATACCTTAAAGTGAAAAGAAGTATGTGTGTGTGTGTGTGTGTGTGTGTGTGTGTGTACGTGCATGTGTGCACTTTTGTGTGAGGGCAGTTAATATTTCAAAAAGGTACTTAGATTTTTACTGGAAGCCCAACTGTAGGACAATATCCAACACCCAAAGAAGAACAATATGCAGATACATAATTCTGCATAAATGTACAACTTGTTCTCCAAAGCTACTCTTTAAAGAAAGTTTCTTTTTATCGTTTCAAAATAAATATACATTTATAAAATGTATAGAGACATTTGGAAAAAGGGGGGATATCAAAATATAAAAAGAACAAAATAAAAATCTCCCAAAATACTACCACCCAAACTGCCATCACTTCTGTGCTTAGCCAATCTCTATGCATATATATCCATAAATCCATAGATATTTTGCATATATGGATTATAGAATACATGTTACTTTATAATCAGTTCTTCTACTTTGTGATCTACTCTTTACTTTAGAATATTTCATGACGGTTCTTTCCATGCTATTGAATAGATAAATATGTTAATAGCAGCATAGGAGCTTATTAGGTCCTGAACATGTATATACTATATATACATAAATAGAAGCTATTGATAAGCATGGTGTCCAAGTTGGGAGATTTCCCCTTAAGGCAAATCCTTAAAATTTGAATTTTTCATTCGAAGTGTAATTATATTTTATATTTTTGGCACGATAGATTTAAAGACATTATATCAGCTTCAGCACATATTTTGTTTGGATTACTAATTTATTAAAGATTTGACTCTAATATTAAAGAGTTGATGGACCTTTTTTTTTCCTGGCATAAATCATATAGACATAAATATACTGGCAAAAACGTTTTGAAATGTATTTTATATGGATGTTTTGAATGAATTGCCTTAAATTAAGGTAAAAACTTTTTAAGGAAAAAGAACAAGACAAATTCTGTGAGTTTACTAATTCCCTTTTACTGAAGGCTTTTCCTTTGACCCAGACCCAACTTCTATAAAAAGGGTATATATTTGGGGAAGCAGAGTGAACACTTCCAGGCCAAGAAGGTACAATTTGGTGAACTAAGGATCTTCCTTCTTCCTCTCTAGGAATTAAACAGATCCCTGGGAATTTATGGGGGCAAACCTCCAATTCATTGTTTTAATCCTTCTCATTTGTATATCATTTTAGCCAGACAGAGCCAAAAGCACTGATTCAATTTACTTTATCATCTATTTATTCCCCAACTACTAGGAGGGGTGTACAGACACATATACTCAGGAATACAATTTTTAAAAAGCTAGATACCTAAATGAGAAAGAAAGAATCAAATGTATATCATTTGATGATCTATTCATAATTACTTTCACTTTGGTACATGAAGTTGTAATCCTGGGCTCATCCTTATCCAAGTCTTATTTCTGTCCTGGTCATAGGGTCACCACACTCCCAGCACACTCCCTAGCCTACATGTGACAATTCTCACCAATTAAATGTGCATGCAACAGATGTGGACAACTTTGGAGAGGTGGAAATAAAACATGTATGGAGTTCTCCAGGTCATTCTTGACCTCCTCATGGTGACAAATGAGGTCAAACATCCAGACAATCTAGTTTATAGGATGATAGAACCTCCATTAGCCTGGATACCTGAATGACTGTATGGAGACAACTTCAACACTGTCTCCAGGAGAAGTGTAAATTAAGTAAGGGAAACAAATACTGTGGTTTAAACCACAGAGATTTGAAGTTGCTTGTTACTGGGGCACATCTAGACTCTCCAGCTTTATACACTATTAGTCTAATGACATGGGAGTGAGAAATATTCACTGTAGTAAACAGAGCCTAGGCTTTGGATTCAGAAAAATCAGAGTTTTCATCCTGAACCTGTCACCAAATTACTGTGAGAATTGAACAAGTTCCTTGAAACTGTAAGCTTCAGCTATTTCTTTTCTAATCTAAAATGTGATGAAGACACTAAATTTTCATCTAACCAATATCACATTGTTCTAATTACTAACAATTTAAAATATGGCTAGATATCTTTCAAGGAAGATCCCATGCTTTTCTTATTCTTAATATTATTCTGGCCATGTTTTTGTTTTTGTTTTTTATTCTTACTTTTATACTTCCTTTTGAATTCTAGGAATAGCCTATAAAATTTCATAAAATGTCATACTGGTATTTTCATTGACATTGATTGAATTTATAGATGGATTGCAGGAGAATTGGTTTCATTTGCTATTATCTTCCCAAATCTAAATTGATTAATCTCTCTTAGTTTTTAGTACATTTTTTAATGTCCCGGATTTATGTATCACTGTTATTCTATTATAACCTCACTAATTTCTAAAGTTTTTAAATTGTACCATATCTTACCTTTTTTATTAATATTCTCAGAACTAATATTTTTATATTAGTTCTTCCAAAGAGCAGACTTTTTTGAAAAAATATGTATTTCATTAATCCCTACATATTTATCTTTATAATATTTTACAGCTGGTCAATTTTTATTAGGATGGTAAGAAGAAAACTTATCTCATTAAATTTGAAAGTTTCTTTTTTATTATATACACTTAAAATGCACATTTTCATCTTAGCATATATTTGCCACGTAGCAAAGCTTTTACCATTAAAGATTACTTATAATTTGGTTCTACATTGTAATTCTCAGTGTAAATTATTTAGAAGATCTTTCAGCTTTTTAACAGTTTTTTAAAAAAAGCTTTTTTTTGAGGGAATGTTCCTTAATTATGGATTTAATTATATTTAAAATAAATTATAATTATAATTATTTAATTTTAGTCAATGATTTTGATTTGTTGAGATATCTTTTAGTATCTGGGAAATAAACAATTTCTGTTAACAAACCATGTGTTCTTAAAAACAATGCATGTTCTCTTAGTACAAAGTTCTATGTGAATCTCTTACTTTAAATATATAGTATTAAGCTGTTTATATTATTTTAAAAATCTTTTATTGTTCTATTAGTTCTATCTGCATTGATCCACCAGTCTCTGAGAGAACAGGGTTAACTTGTCCTTTTATTACTACGGAGTTATTCTTCTCTTTTTATAACAATCATTGCAATATTTGCTTTCTTCCATTTTGATTATGTTTTGTTAGACAGATTCAAAGTATAACTAATGTTTCCATGATAGATTCTGTTTGTTTTTTCAAAAGTTAACTATGTTTTTACAAATATCAATGTTTTGACTTTAGATTTTATTTTGTTGAATATTAATATAGAATCTAGAACATTTGGGGCTAGTAGGTGTTAATATATATTCCTTTAACAATGTTTGTATTGTACTTGTATTTTTCTGTATTATAGTTATGCTTTATTTAAACCCATACAACTGTTTGCCTTTTAAAAAATATAATCTCAGGATTAATTTGATTGATTTATTTTCATTTATCCTATAGTTAAGCAAAGTGAAGCCTCTTTTTTATTTCTATAATTTTTTCCCATTTGATTTTCCTCATCCTCCTTTATTTTGGGACTCATATCTGATATGAGCTGTTGGTTTTTTTCGCCATAAAATGCCCTTTAGTAGATGAGTGGATTAAAAATGTGGCACAATGGAATATTACTCAGAAATAAAAGAGAATAAAATCATGGCATTTGAAGTAAATGGATGGAGTTGGAGAAGATAATGCTAAGTTAGCCAATCCCCCCAAAACAAATGCAGAATGTTTTCACTAATATAAGGAGTCTGACTCATAGTGTCTTAGGGAGGAGCAGCTTGGGAGGAAAAGATGAACTCTAGATAGGGCAGAGGGGTTGGAAGGTAAGGGCCGGGGCAGAGGGTTAGCAATGATGGTGAAATGTGATGGACATCATTATTCAAAGTACATGTATGAAGACATTAATTGGTGTAAACGTACTTTATATACAAAGATATGAAAAAATGTGGTATATATATGTAATAAGAATTGTAATGCATTCCACTGTCATGTATTTAAAAGATAAAATCAATTTAAAAAATTGTCTCATTTCTTTGCACCATTTAATTTTCTCTCATCTCACTTTGCCATTTTTCTTTTTAGGATATTTAGTATTCATTTTAAATCATTTATTAGTTTTTAATATTATTGTTCCTTAAACATATGTTTTTAAAAATTTCTATTTTGTTCATTTTCCAATGCTATATTATGTGTTCTTAAATTCGGTTGGTCTAAGATTTTACTTTTTTGAATGGTCTTCCACCTATTTCAGGTATTTCAGGAAAAGTTAGAATCACATAAATAATATACTAACTTCTTATGAATCTCTATCTTCCAGAAAAGTATTAATAAAAAGGAAGAATTATCAATATTAAAAATCTGAGTTCACTGACTTTTTAAAGATAGAATTTAAGAAAGCATTTCCAATCCAACAATTGGAATCTAACTAATATTTTCCAAGCTGTTCCTGTTTTCCAGTTCTTCTTGTGCTAAAGTTTTCACTTAACACTTCTCAGAAATCATACCTTTGTGTTCTGATTGCTGGTATACTGGTGTGCGTTTTATTATTCCACACCTTAAAAACAAATGAACCTCCTCTGGTGCTGTTGTGGGTACCTTTTTATTTCTTTTATCTCACTGCATGACAAAATAGGAGACAGGTGGATGCATGGGTCTTCTGGAAACAAGGCAGGGATACCACTGTGGTGCTGCATACTGCCATGCTTTCCAGTGGCACTGCAATCCCTCTGTTTCAGGAAGTCACTACCTTTGGAGCTGAAGTCTATTTGAAACTCCTTCCTGTTTTTTCAGCATAGGACTTGTGTTGTTTCCTCGATCAAATTTCCTCCTCAAACTGTGTTTCCTCTCCCATAATCACTGATGCATTAAAGACACTCTTCATGCATTAAAGACACTCTTCTAATATTTTCTGTTCAGTTTTGTCATTTGTATGGACTTAGACCAGAAGAGGCTTCGGGAGCACTTAGTATACTATAGTAAAAGGAACTAAATACTTTTTAAGGTTTTGATGAGCAATGAATAAGAAGTTCAAAAATCACTTTATCAAAAAGACCTGTATTTACATACTAGAACATACTACTTTATCCATAACTTGTCTTTGGGAAATGTATTTTCATGGTGGCTGTATATTAACAAAAGTAAGGGCAAAAATTTCATATATAGTATATATTCATAAATAGTCATACATAACTAATAAATATATAACAACTAATGTGATACTTATATCCTATAATGTATACTATATATTATGAATTTTACATACATTATGTATGTTAAAATGCATGTAACATATTAGAAAATGTATTATATATACTATATATGAAAGTGTACAGATTTGACAGCAGTGTAGCTTCATTTTCATCTTCACAATTGTTCTTTTTATTTATATTAGTCTGCTTAAAACATGCATCGGCATATGTGCTCATGCATACTTATGTAGTAAATCACACAACTATACTATAACATACTTATTTTATATACTATATATATATAAATATAAAGTATATGTATTACATATTACACATTATAATTTATATATGGCACATCTTCTTACACCAATAATTGCTAAAAATGTTTATATTATGAAATGTAATGTATATGACACAAATATATAATATATATTGTATAAACAAAAATATATATACACATGTGTATGTACATATATAAATATACATGCATATTTAAAAACTTGCAGATTCCTTTGATAGCAGAGTAGCTTATTTTCTCTTAGTGTTTAGAGAGTCCTTTGAATTTTTATTATTTATATAGTCTTAAATCCACCCAGAAACAATACATGTTCTCTTTGGCCTGATTAAAAACAACTTTTTAAAATATGCAATGGAGGAAGGATAGCATCTTCAACAAATGGTGCTGGGAAAACTGGAAATCCATATGCAACAAAATGAAACTGAATCCCTTTCTCTCACCATGCACAAAAGTTAACTCAAAATGGATCAAGGAGCTTGATATCAAATCAGAGACAAGGTGTTTGATAGAAGAAAATGTTGGCTACCATCTACATACTGTGGGGTTGGGCTCCAAATTCCTCAATAGGACACCCATAGCACAAGAATTAATAACTAGAATCAACAAATGGGACTTACTCAAACTAAAAAGTTTTTTTCTCAGCAAAAGAAACAATAAGAGGTAAATAGGGAGCCTACATCCTGGGAACAAATCTTTACTCCTCACACTTCAAATAGAGCCCTAATATCCAGAGTATACAAAGAACTCAAAAAATTAAACAATAAGAAAACAAATAACCCAATCAACAAATGGGCCAAGGACCTGAACAGGCACTTCTCAGAGGAGGACATACAATCAATCAACAAGTACATGAAAAAATGCTCACCATCTCTAGCAGTCAGAGAAATGCAAATCAAAACCACCCTAAGATACCATCTCACGTCAGTAAGATTGGTAGCCATTATGAAGTCAAACAACAACAAGTGCTGGCGAGGATGTGGGGAAAAGAGTACACTTGTACACTGCTGGTGGGACTGCAAATTGGTGCGGCCAATTTGGAAAGCAGTATGGAGATTTCTTGGAAAGCTGAGAATGGAACCACCATTTGACCCAGTTATTCCCCTTCTCGGTCTATTCCCTAAAGACCTAAAAAGAGCATACTACAGGGACACTGCTACATTGATGTTCATAGCAGCACAATTCACAATAGCAAGACTGTGGAACCAACCTAGATGCCCTTCAATAGATGAATGGATAAAAAAAAAAAATGTGGCATTTATACACAATGGAGTATTACTCTGCATTAAAAAATGACAAAATCATGGAATTTGCATGGAAATGGATGGCACTAGAGCAGATTATGCTAAGTGAAGCTAGCCAATCCCTAAAAAGCAAATGCCAAATGTCTTCTTCGATATAAGGAGAGTAACTAAGAACAGAGTAGGGACAAAGAGCATGAGAAGAAGATTAACATTAAACAGGGATGAGAGGTGGGAGGGAAATCGAGAGAGAAGGGAAATTGCATGGAAATGGAAGGAGACCCTCAGGGTTATACAAAATTACATACAAGAGGAAGTGAGGGGAAAGAGAAAAAAACAAGGGGGAGAAATGAATTACAGTAGATGGGGTAGAGAGAGAAGATGGGAGGGGAGGGGAGGGGAGGGGGGATAGTAGAGGATAGGAAAGGCAGCAGAATACAACAGACACTAGTATGGCAATATGTAAATCAGTGGATGTGTAACCGATGTGATTCTGCAATCTGTATATGGGGTAAAAATGGGAGTTCATAATCCACTTGAATCAAAGTGTGAAATATGATATGTCAAGAACTATGTAATGTTTTGAACAACCAACAATAAAAATTAAAAATAAAATAAAATATCAGTTTTCAAAAATTTTCAGATGCTATAATTTTTATTTCTGGAATTTCTGGGGGTTTTTATAGTGTTATTTTTCTCAGGTTTCTTATCTTCTTACTCACTGAAAGTATATTTTCATTTAGTTTTTTAGGTTGGGGAGTGTAGCACAGTGGTAAAGCATTTGCTTAGTGTATGCAAGCCCCTGGGTTTGATCCCATAACAAACTGAAAAGAAAAAAAAAATACAAAGATATAAAATAATGTGGGCTGGGGATGTGGCTCAGTGGTAGAGTGCTTGCTTTGCATGTGCAAGGTCCTGGATTGAATCCCCAGCACCACAAAGTTCTTATTTACTAATTACAAAACCATGACTAGGGCTGAGATTGTGGCTCAGTGGTAGAATGCTTGCCTCACATGTGTGAGGCACTAGGTTCGATTTTCAGCACCATATATAAATAAATGAATAAGATAAAGGTCCACTGAAAACTAAGAAAAAAAAAGTAACAAAACATAACTATCTGTATCAAGAAAGTCAGCCTTCATAGCTTTGTTTTTTTTTGAATGAGTAACATTTTTATGCACAGTGTATAACACTTGAAATTATTTCATGGACCATGCCACCTAAATTTTATAACATGAAGAATCTTTTTACTATCCTGTTTCAAAGACAAATGTTGATATTTTTGTTTAAGCAGACACTTAATTTGATTGGGCTCAAACTGCACACTCAATATTTATGACAGCAACTGGAATTTCAAGTCATTCATTTTCCTCTTTAATTGGACTGCCTGCATTCTGTCCAGTGCTTGTATGATCAGAATCAGCCAAAGAGTTTACCTGAGCTTATAGACAGAGTGACTCCTTGTCCCTAGCTACGGCCTTTGTGGAAATCTCCCCTAACTTTCTGGTGGTCCTCCAGGCTAGTAGCCAGCAGGAATTAGCCTACTGCTCTACTCTCCTCCATAAGTAGTTCTATTGGCCACACATGGCTCGTATTGATACTCTGCAAGCTGAAGACCATAAAAATGTGTAAGTCAATCCCTGCTGATTCTTTGGTTCAAGGATCAACTCCCTTCCAAGAACTTGTTGGTCTTTATCCCCCAGAGTTGATTATTGTTATCTCAGAGTGGTTTGGTTTGATAGGAGCTTACTCAGCCACACTAGAAATAAGACTCAATATTCCCTCAAGCTCCGTGAAAGAAGAAAGGAAAATTGAAAGACAAGAGAGAACAATGAACACATAAGACACTGATTCTGAGAATGGGGGAGAGATATAATCACCAGGTTCTCCTGCTTATATTCTGTTGTCAAAGAGCAGGAGTCAGTATGCCTATAATTCCAGAGGCTCAGGAGGATGGCAAGTTCAAAGCCAGCCTCAGCAAAAGCAAGGCACTAAGCAACTCAGTGAGACCCTGTCTCTAAACAAAACACAAAATAGGGCTGGATCGAGTGCTCCTAATTCAATCCCTGGTTTACCCCCCCCCCGCCCCCCCAAAAATCATGTTGATCGCCATGTCTATACAAAAGGGAGCCTAGGCATCTATTCACATGGTTCCCTTTCTGTCTTCCCCAATCAAGAAAGACTAGAAAAAGAAAACTAAATCTGGTGTTAAGTAGGCTGACCTGCCTATCTGTCACTATCTCCATTTTAGTTTCTAAATTTACTGCGTGCATCGTGTTCTTTATGAAGCTTGAAAACTGAATCCTTCTCTCTGAAACACAAGCATATTTGATTCAACCAATTCTGACTTGGATACATTTTAGAGAATAAAGTTTGATAAGGACAGAATAAAAGCATCTTAGCAGCTCTGAGGCTTGGATAACAGCAGAAACACTTAAACTCTGTCACTAGATGCGTATAAACAGGGAAACTATTTCTCAGGGCTTTCTGAAATGTTTTGTGAATCTCCTTGCTGGATCTTTTCACTAATTCAGGATGGATACAATCTAAGCTGGTTTTTCTGTTTAAGAATATTTCTTTATGCTCACTCATTATTAACCACAGTGCAATATCTTAGAGTATTGCAGTCAGTTGTAAAACATGCTGCGATTTGTTACAAGTGATATTCAGGTATCAAAATTTTCCAATTGTTTTAAACCTGAATCCAATTTGGTGTTATCACTCTAATAACATCATTAAAACTGCCTATATTCTAATGAATTTACTTGAGTAGACAGAAAAGATGTAAATTTCAAGATTTTTGAAATGTGGACTGGGGGAGATGCTTCATCCTTATGAAACATTGTTGATGTATTTCATACAAAAGATTTTTTAAAAAAGGTTTTAGGGCAACTTTTCCTGCTTATGAGAGAATAGAACAAGTCCCTAACCTAAGAAGAGGGGTTTTGAAATAAAATAAAGGCAGGAACAAGAGGGCTTGAGTGGATAGATGGTATTCGGCACCAGTATCAATGAAAATATAAATGAAACAGCATTAGTTCTAAGCAAAGAATATTGGATAAGTAAATATGGTATCCCTCATGTTACTTAGCTAAGATAAAGAAAAGGTCATGATTGGAAAGAAAGCAATGAAAGTATATAATTCATCCAGAATCTACAGGCCTATTAGGAGAGGAAGAGTAGTGTTGAACCAGACCAGAGAGCATTTAGGTGAAAGTAATGAGAAAGGGCAGCACAGTGAGATCATCAAGGGGAAGGACTATTCAGTTAGATATTGGGAGTCCCAATGTTAATCATAAAACTGTCACAAAGGGAAGACGCAGTATTCACCAGGGGCCTCAACCACCTTCTACATTGCTGAAAGTCTCATTTGCCTAAAAGCAGTACACCTGATAAATTCTTGATGCACTTCGCTCACAATTTCATCCTGCAAAAGGTAGAAAATGTTTATCTTTGGCCCAGTTCTATGCTCTAGAGAGGAATTAATTGACAAAGACAAAGCTATGGCCACCTTGCAGTGTGGTGTATTGGGCTCCGTCAGAAATATTCTCTGGACTTCAAAGAGTTGGACATATGAATTTCACAAGTTTGGGGGCTGGGGATTGGCTCAAGCGGTAGCGCGCTCACCTGGCATGCGTGCGGCCCGGGTTCGATCCTCAGCACCACATACCAACAAAGATGTTGTGTCCGCCGAGAACTAAAAAAAAAAAATATTAAAAATTCTCTCTCTCTCTCTCCTCTCTCACTCTCTCTTAAAAAAAAAAAATGAATTTCACAAGTTTCAGGAGGCTGAGGCAGGTGGATCACAAGTTCAAAGCCAGCCCCAGCAACTTAGTAAGGACCTGAGCAAGATCCTGTCTTAAAACAACAACAACAACAAAATTTTTTTAAGCATGTTGAGGGTGGGAGTGGGGTGGCTGACAATGTGGTTCTGTGGTTAAGTTCCCCCTGGGTTCAATCTCTGCACCAAAAATAAAATTTAGAAATCTAATGGGCAGAATCTCCATGGGCTAAGTCTCTGAGAAAAAAAATATTGTTAAAGAAGTTTGGACTAATTCAATGAATAAAATATTATTCCATTGATAAAAGTTGGTAGATATTAATGTGACCACCCAGGCAGCTCCCAAAAGAGTCAAATTCTAAAACACTATGAATCATCCTATACGAAAGTAAATTCCAAATGGATCAAAGACCAATCAATCAATAAGACAAGAAACTTTGCAGCTGTTTGAAAAAAATTAGGGGAAACAATTAAAATTATAGATACAAGCAACATCTTCCAGAATGAGACTCCTATAGATAAGAGAAAGAATCAATACATGAAATGGCATCAAACTAAAAAGCTTCTGCACAGCAAGGAAACAACAGAGTGAAGAGACAACTTTTAAAAAGGGAGAAATTTCTGCCAGCTACTCCTCTGACAGAGAACAACAACAACAACATGAAATAAGAAGTGTTCACATTCTTTAGCCATCAAGGAAATGCAAATCAAAACTACACTGAGATTCCAAATCACTCCAGCTATCATTAAGAACATACAAAACAATAAGTGTTGGTAAAGATGCAGGGGAAAAAGGAACACTTCCACACTGTTGGCAGAAATGTAAACTAGTACACCAGCACCATGGAAATCAATATGGAGGTTCCTCCAAAAGTTGAAAATAGATCTACCCTAAGATCCAGATAAATCAAAAGAAGGAAAGTCCACATATTTTAAAGGTATATGCATTCCCATGTTTATTGCAGTTCAATGCACAATAGCCAAGTTATGCAATCAGCTTAAGTGTCTATTAATAGATGAATGGCTAAAGAAAATGTGGTGTATCTACATAATGGAGTTCTATTTGACTATAAAGAAGAACAAAATTATATTACTTGCAGGAAAATGGATGAAACTGGACACAATAATTTAGAGCAAAACATGTCAGACTCAGAGAGAGAAGTAGCAATATTTTCTTTCATATGAGGAAACTTGAAAGGTGGAAAAAAAAAAAACAGGAAAAAAAAGAGACTCTGAAATTAGAAGGAAAACCAGTAGGGTAGAAGGGGTCATGGGAGGGGGAAGAGGAGAATGGCAAGGTCTTGAGATCAGCAAAATTAATCAAATTGTTTTTCTGTGTACATGAATATGCCACAAGGCAACACACCTTTCTGTATAATTTAATTTGTACCATTTTTTTTTTTTAAAAAAAAGGGAACATGACCTGAGGATGGAGGAAAATGGTAGTGAACACATGCGAATGTGATTTTGAAGCTCGAATGTGATTTTGAAGCTGTATGTTTTAAAGGCGTAGCTGCTGCAATATGTGGTGCTCTGGATATATGATATGCAGTTTTTGCTGTGGTAAGGCCTGGAAACATCTTCTCTAGAGTTGGTTGTACGGTGTCACTAAAATAATATCAGTTGTTGATCATTCTTCTCTCAATGTCATTAATATGTCAGAGAGCTCAATATTTGCTTCTGATACCAGCCTTTAATACTCGCTTAGGAAGTTTGCTCCCCGAAATAAACCACAACATATCTTACAAGGAAACAGCTTCTTTCCATATTTAAATGAAGAGCTCAGAAAATGTGGCTTTTCCTTCTGTCTAGGTAGTTGATGCCTCCAGGCATGTTCATTTTGCTCAAGTTTATTTTGACTCTTTGGAGTATTTATGGGTTCTTATGAATTTTAACATTTCTGTGTCTGTGATGAGTGCCATTGTTTTTGCTTTTAAGTTTTTGGACATTGAACATGGGGCCTCATGCATGCTAAGCATGTTTTCTACCACCGAGTTACGTTATCTGCCCTCATGAATATTTTTTTTTCTAGGGATTTCACTGAATCTGTAGATCATTTTGTGTAGTCTCAGTATTTTAATGATAATAATTATTTTAGTACATGAAAATGGGATTTCATTCTATTTATTTATATCTTCTTCAATCTATTACATCAGTTTTCATGGTAAGTAAGAGGATTTTGAACCACCCATTTATATTAGGAAAATGAAAATTTTAATAGGAAAATGAATGCCTTCAAATTCTCTGTGCAAGACTATTGTAGACACCCCTTCTTGCAAATGGACTGAATGTGTAGTTCCAACATTCATATCCTGAAATTCTAATGACCCATGTGATGGGGAAGTCACACCATGGGGAGGTAATTAAAGCACGAAGGTGAAGCCTTCATGAAAAAGATTGCTGCCCTTATAAAAGAGATCCCTTAGAGCTCACTTGCCCTCTTTCTGCCATGTGTGGATACAATAATAAACTGGCAGTCTAAAGTCTGGAAGAGGACCCTCGATAGAACCTGACAAAACCAGTGTGCTAGCCTTAGACTCCCAGCCTCCAGAAATGTGAGGAGCAACAACTTCTTTTGCTTATGAGGCATCCAGTCTATGGCATTTTATTATAGCAGCCTGAAGGGTCTAAAACATTAGCAGCTCCGTCATGCTTCCTCTGTGATTATTAAGTTCAACACCCCTCATGATGCTATGATACTAACAGAGAGCCATGGCTGCTCTTCCACTGCCTCAGGCCCAATATGATATTGGCAAAACTCAGCATTCTTTTTATACACTTCTTTTTCTTTCCTTCTCTAGCATTTATATGTTCCTGCTTTTATTTCTTTATGTAGCTCAACACAATTATACACCAGTAAGAAAGCCATAGAGCACGATCTTTATTAAATAATAAAAAAGTTAATTCCTGTAAAAGATTTTTCCATTGTAGTTCAATTTTTTAAAAAAAATCAAATATTTGACATATAGAAAAGAACTTATAAAACATGTATGAAAGGGCTGGGGATGTGGCTCAAGCGGTAGCGCGCTCGCCTGGCATGCGTGCGGCCCGGGTTCGATCCTCAGCACCACATACCATACCAACAAAGATGTTGTGTCCACCGAGAACTAAAAAATAAATATTAAAAATTCTCTCTCTCTCTCTCTCTCTCTCTCTCTCTCTCTCTCTTAAAAAATATGTATGAAATTTTATCACAAAAGAAATAGCTCTAAATCCATTAGCCAGAGTATCTAGAAAATTACCTAGAAAATTATCAATACTGTTGAAATCTACCTATGAAACTCTCCAATCCCATCCTATCACTGCCAAATGTCCTCACTGTCCTTGCTTCTGTTTCATTATGTCCCCTTCTCAATGGCTTAATCCTAGATATGTGTGTATCTTACATCAATGTTATTCAGATTCGCTTCTTTTGTAGACTTTTATGAAGACTCTGAAAATACGTGCATACTACATGGAGTCTCCTGTTACTGGTGAATGCATGGATTTATTTCTGGGCTGTACTCTGTTATGTTGTTCTATGTATCTGTTTTTATACCAGTAACATGCTGTTTGGCTGCGATCACCCTGTAGTATAGTATATTTTGAAGCCTTTTCAGTTTAGATGCATTTTTTTTTTCCTTGCTTGATCCCTGTGGCTAGGACTTCTAATACTATAATAAGAAGAAGTGGTGAGAGTGGGCATCCTCCTGTTTCAGATCTTCAAGGAAAGGCTTTCAAATTTCCTCCATTCAGTGTATAAACTGAATTTGTCAACTGTGTCCTATACTATGTTGGTTTACATTTCTCTTATTCCTAATTTTTTGAAGTTTTTATCATGAAGAGATGTTGAAATTTGTCAAAGGACTTCATTATTCATTGAAATAAGCATATGCCTTTTGTTCTTTATTCTGTTAATGTAATGTGTTACATTTATTGATTTGTATATGGTGAGTCAACATTGCATCCCTGGGATGTATTCTACTTGATCATGGTGAATATTCTTTATAATATGCTGTTTGATTTGATGTTCTAGTATTTTGTTGAGAATTTTTGCATCTATGTTCATAAATGATATTTGATTAGAGCTTTTCCTCCCTTCCTCTCTCCCTCACTCCATCTTTCTCCCTTCCTTCCTCTCTCTGCCCTTCTTTTCTCTCTTTCTTATTTTTTTTTTTTGGTCTGGTTTTACAATAAAGGTAATGCTGGCCTCATAGAATCAGTTGGAAAGCATCTTTCCTCTGCACTTGTTTGTAATAGTGTAAGTAGAATTCATATTAGTACATTAATTGGTAATGTTTGGTGACTGTAGCAGTGAAGCCATCAGGTACTGGATATTTCTTGGATAGAAAACCTTTTAAAAACTATTACTTTTCTACTTTCCTAACATGCGTTGGTGAGGGGTTATTCTCCACTCAATCATGAGTGGAGGGTCTGTCATCTACTATATTGACATGGTCTCACTGGCAGGAGACAGTTGAAGGATGTCACACCAATTCTGAAATTCTTTGGCGTAAATATGGCACACAGTAGTTCTGCTCACAGTCCACTGGTCAGAGCTAGTCATGTGAAAAATGGACAAGGGGGATTGAGAAATCTGCTGGAACATGGATATTTGGAGAGAAATGTACAGTTTACTTTATTGATCCTATTATCTTTTCACTGGTTATGACAGATATGTGCTCTGGATCCTAAGTTGAGAGAGTCTAGGATTTTGTACAAAGACCCATGTGCACACACAGGAGCCACACACTCCTATCAAAGAATACATGTGCTTTAATATCATTCAGATCAAGAGCTGGTACAGTATGAGTCATAACTCTGAATCTCCATACTCATGACTAACACCATTCCAGATCCCAGTCTCTTCAAGACTTTTGCCCTCTGACCTAGAAACAGAAAACAGCTGTGTTCCTAACCCATGAAAGTGTGCTGCATTGCTAAATATGAAGATGGAAATTGTTTCAGAAGGCAGGTAGAATCTGGGCTGTAGAAGCACTTACGTAAGAGAAAAACAAATGAATGAACTTGTGAAATCTTTTCTCTGGGTATGAATTTAATGTTTATAAAAAGTCTACTGATATATGTTCCCAATATCACCAAGTATCTGTTTAGTTACTACTCATGGTTTTCTTTCAATTAATGGTTCCATATGTATTTATCTATAAATTACTCTATGTATGTATAATTTATCACATTATCGGCAATAATGATACTAAGTGGCTCAAATGTGTTGCAAAATTAAATTTTTTTGGTTTTAAAATTTTGTTTGTGTATACACATGTGTATTTACCAGTTGTTATCTTTCTTTCTTTATATATATATATATATATATATATATATATAAAGAATGAAGATTATAGTTTTTTGATTATATATTATTGTATAATATATATAATTATATATGTGTGTGTGTGTTATATATATGTGTGTGTGTGTATAATATATATATATATATATATATATATATATATATATATTATATACACATTTCTATTGCCAGGTAAGATACAGAATACCTATATAAATTTGAATTTTAGATAAAAATTGATAATTTTTAGAATAACTACATTTCATGAGCTATTTGGGGAATATTTATGCTAAAATTTATTGTTATTTATCAAAAATTGAAATTTAATTTTACATCTAGTATTTTTATTTGGTCAAGTAATATTGAATATTCATATTGACAACTAGACGGACATTTAAAGCTACAATTGTGAGAAGTTTTATTTCCAAAAGGACTGGAGATGACTTAAATAAATTTCTAAATGCAAATGTTAATTACAGTCTTATTAGGTTTGGGGAGGGGGGATAGTAGAGGATAGGAAAGGTAGCAGAATACAACAGTTACTAATATGGCATTATGTAAAAATGTGGATGTGTAAAAATTGATGGGATTCTTCAATATGTATTTGGTGTAAAAATGGGAGTTCATAACCTACTTGAATCGAATGTATGAAAAATGATGTGTCAAGAGTTTTGTAAAGTTTTGAATAACCAATAAAGAACAAACAAAAAGATTTACCATTTTATTTTTTTTACTTATTAATTTTAATAAAAGTCGATGAATACTTTAGGAAAAAAGTAACAATCCTGAAAACACATGCTCTAAATGTTTTCTATTGAAAACATATTTTTTTCATATTCTAATTCTATGTGCTTTGAATATTTTTCACTTTGTTTTAATCCTCATATCACTATTGTCACTAGAACACAAGTTATACAAAAAACTTTATAATAATAACATAATTATTGATTTTACTTGAAAGAAGTCAAGAGATGAAAATTTAATACATTGATTTTAAAAAATATGTCTATTATTATTCATTCAAACATTGTTGAATAATTAGTGCCTATAGATATGGGCAAAAATTATTAAATTCAGATGCTGTATACATAAGAAATGTTTCTTATGTTCAGTCATACAATTACACCAAAAGTATGTTTTATTTTCCCTTCTTCCCAAACATAAAAGATACACTATTGCCACAGGAGACAATCTCCAATACCAAGGCATCAACATATTTAATTAAAAGTCTACCATCTCCCAGCAATGAATATGAGTTATGATAGCAAGTCCAGTAAAAGTTCTAGAGAAAATTCCAGAAATCTGTGAGTTCAAAGAGATTGTCTGTCCTGCTGGGAACCCAGCCTGATAGGCAGTAGTTGGATAAAAAGAGGATAATCCACAATAAACATTTCCATTTGCAAACTGCAAAACTGGAAGGTGCACAGAGTCATGGATTTGTGGGAATTCTGAAATTCTTCCAACATTTTTAAAGTCTTCTACCTTCTTGGTGCAGATAATTATTGAGGTCTTAGAGATTCTCTCTGCGGGATGTGCCCTTGCCTTTGCTCTTGAAGTCTCTAAGAAATGCATTCTGCGGGGTTTCCCTATTTATCCACTTTCCTCCTTGTCCCTCTGGGTGGGCTGTGTTGCTTATTTTTGTCTTCTACCTACAGAGAGCCAAAGGATCATCAGTCTCAAGTTCTTCATTTTTTCATAGTGACGATTTTTTTAAAACTTATTTTTTTTTAAATTTTAGTAAGTTCCATGTGCTCATGACTGTACTCGTAGTTATTTTTCAAAATGAGATTGTTTTATTCCACTCCTCCTCCCTTTCCCCTCACACCCAACTCACCAACTCTTATTCCCCTCTCTGTTTCCAAGATAATCTGTGCAAAAATAGGTGTGAAGCCAGACTCTTTTTGATCTTTTCCCTGATGTACATTATTCCTCTGGAAAATTTTAACAGTAAATATATAGGCTATGCCTAACTTTGACTTTTTACTTACATCATTTCAATCAAACGATCAACTCTATAGGGCATGTTTCCATTTAAAAAATCTCTCTATAAGCCAATCTTACCCAGAGTCTAGAAGCAGTCTGCTTTTCCAAAATAATGTTTCCAACATTTCTACTTGCAAATCCACCATTTCTATCTAGATTTTTGTCTCTTTCTTTTAACCCTTTGCCAAAGGGCAATAAACCATATAATATTCTTCACACCCTACTAACATGTCTGTCTCTATCTTCTCTCCCTCCAGCCCCAACATTCGTAAGACATGTGATTTGCTTCCTAGGTTACTGCAAGTAACACTTTAGATAATCCTTTTGCCATCTTTCTAACCTCTAGTATCAGTTTCTCACCACCTACTGTCTGATTGGTAAGTCAATGCCTCTTAGTTTGGGTTTTAGTTACCTCAGTCTCTCTCTTCTGCATTATTAGTCATAGCACAAGGCTACACTTCAGATTCTTGTGTCTGAAAAGTAGTGGCCAAGGCTATTTAACTCCATCTCCTACATAATGAAGGAAATAAAAACCAAGAGAGTTTATGACACTTCACAAATGCACATTTTTGACAATGTTAATTGTACAAGTTTATGGCACTAGAGTGGCATCAAAACTCACATCTCTCCATTTGCCAGGGAATGTTCCCTGGACTTTGTTATGGAGATGGCCTAAGAAACTGCTTCTCTGTGGCACGTAGTTCTGTTTTGCATCTTATTCAAGGTGTTATTTTGAAAGATGGAATGTCAAAGTATTAAAACAACCCAATACGCAATGGATTCGATATCTTAATTTATATACTAGTCTCCTTTTATTGAAAATCTACCTTAGTTGTCCAAGGCAGAGTTTCTATCTCCTCTTCCAAATTCCCAGATCACTTGGTGCATTGTTGTTTTTCACCATACACCCACCAAAAGGTTCAATTACCCACTCCTCCTTTGGGCTGTTAGTTCCTTGAGGCAAAGATTATCCTTCTTTTGTTGTTGTTGGCACTTAAAAAGTGCTTTGGACATAATGAGTGCCTACTCAGTGTAGAAAGAATTAATGAACACAAACAGTAAGAATTTGTATTAAGTTTCAGTTTGGAAACAAAATGGCAGGACTGGGAATGTTAGTAACCTTATTTTCTTCATTTTCCAAAGGATCTTATGCTTTTGAAACAAGTCCCTAGGCTAGTAATTTAACAATAAACACTGATAAATTTTTATCATTTTAAACTCATTCATACCCATTGCAAAGAATTCAAGGTTAAATAATTTCTCCAGTGTGTGAGTTCTAAAAAAACAAAAACAAAAATAATGTTCATATCTGTGAAGGAAGAAATTGCTTTAGGGAGGTTATTTTTGTACATGGTACTTTTGGTAATGATAATAATAATAAAATACCTCAATGTAAAGGGAAAAGCAATGCAAATGACACAAAAGTTTTGTTAAACAACAGAGACGAATTTATTCACCTTAAGAGGTGAAATTTCCTAAAAATACCTATAAACATCAAAAAAATTATGAAAACCAATAAAAGGTTGAGATGGAAACATTTATTAGTCCTATATTTCAATTTTGAGCAATATTTTTGGATTCTGTGTTCAGCCAAAAGAAGAAACAGGTAATTTTACCCTTCTGCCTTGATTCTCTAATTTTTATTAACCATTAAAATTGATTTTCAAATCTAAGTAAGACAAATGGTCTTACCCAGTATCAAGTTTTACTAATATTGTCAATATGTAGGAATGGAGAGGTCAAGCAAAGCAGAGAGGTGCCAGATACCCAACAAAGCTCCTTGGGTTATTCCTGCACTTATGAACAAAGGGTCTTGGATCAGATTTCCCTTACTCTTGCTGAAACTTGTTGGACTCTTACACAGTGGAAACTCTTGGGTCTTAAAACCTTTCTACTTCGTATTCTAGATAGTTGTATAGTTTATTTGATGTTCTTTGATGATCATACGTCATAAATTCATTGATACTGGTCTTGTCCATCATCAACAATCTTAAATCAGGGGTAGTTCATTAAGAGTATTCCATAGATAAAGACCTTTATTTATAGAAAATATCTTACTCTATTTACCGAAGGATTCAATTATCAATATGTCCACAAGAAGACAAGACTGGGTCAACAGCCTCCTTCCTTCAGCAGTAATCTTCTCCTACTAATTAGAGATATATGAATTATAGGTCAGATATTTGAACTTCTTTCTCCTCACTAACATTCTTTATCTCCATGATCAAAGTACAAATTATGTATATTCTGTTATAAATAGTATTATTTATAATATTTTGAAGGATCCCATTGACCATAGATTCTCTAAGACTGGGTTGTTTATTTTGATTCATCTCTTGGTTTTCTGGATTTTGTCCAGTAGTTATTTCATAGATACATTTACACCATGAGATCTTCTATGTTTAATAGTGTTGGCCTACTTGTTTTGAACAACTTGACTGGAAAAATAAACACAAAACATTGATTGGATGTTTTCCTTCAAATCTAGTATAAATTGTTCAATTTTACTTTCTTACTTTGACTTGCTGATGTTTTAAGGAAGGAGGTCAAACTGTGATCAGTTGGTAGCAGTATGTTCAAGCAGTGTTTTCCAAGGTAGCATCTGGACTCCACAGGAAGAAAGACCTTGATCAATTAGCCAACTCTGGCAAAGGCCCAGGAGAAAAGAGAAATGGCAAAAGTACCTTTGCCAATCTAGCGGGAAGTGTAACCTTTCCCAAGGCTGCTGACACTGCAATAGATAGTTTTTGGGTGAAAAAAAAAATGAAAATTCATTAGTATGCAAAAGAATCCCTTTCTAATGATGGCATTTTTGAAAATGGATGAGAAATTTTAAGCTCAAATGAGAGAATTCATGGGGTAAATTGTTGAATCCAAAAGAGAAAATAATAAAGCTATCAGAATTTAATGACACAATTAACAAAAATGGTCTAATAGCTTTTTATAATACCTCATGTCTTCCAAAAACAAAATATATGCTCTTCGGAAAGACATGGAACATTATAAATACAGATAATATGCAAGGAAACAAAAACCTATGTCTAATTTTAAAAAAGAAATGCAGAATATTTACTATCCCTGATGAAATCAAATTAGAATCAATAATATGTTAAGGGCTTATGTCCTCTAAAACATGTTGGGAAATTAAATTATATGCTTCTAGACAGTTGATTTGCTAAGCATATAGTAACAGAAAATAAAAACTATTTAAAAATAAAAGATCATTTCATATCAGTGGAAGGTAGCTTAAGCCATGCCCAGAGGGGATTCATTGATTGATTTATGATAGATTAAGTAATTGAGAAATGATTATCTAAATATCCAACTAAAAAAAGATAAGTATAAAGTTAAACCCAGAATTAAAAAATATAAAAAGATTAATATTGACTTACTTTAATTTTATTATAACAAAGATCTTTTTTTTTCCTCCAGAATAGCTGATAATTTAAAAATCCGGTAATTTTCTAAGAAAAAGATAATACACTAACACTCTTTGGAAGTAAATGGGACGTGTTGCTCCATGCATGAAATTCCCTTTCTCTAATTCTAAAACGTGCTACAGCTTGCTACAAATAAGTGTTGATATTTGAATATATGGATTTTTTAAAGAAAAGTATAACTTTGGAAAAGCAGACACAAGACTAAGTCTCAGCGTAAAAACAAACAAAATGCTACCCCTAGTAGAAAAGAATCTGTAGGTCCATCATCTTCCTTAAGGGAACCTCTAGGGTGAGCAGGATGGGTTTAGCACCAGATCCTCAAAGGGCCAACCCATTTGCTCTTCTCATTATGAGATCATTTTTATATCACTCATTTACTTTAAGATGCATGAAAATGTAATTTAAAAGCAAGCAAACAAATAATCAAATAAAAGTGAGCCAATCTCTAGCATATGTCTGTCCCTCTTTAGCCTCACTCTTAGGAAAATTCAGGTCTTGCTCTCTTTTATTTGGAGTTAGAAGTCAGGCTCTCTAAATCAAGACACAAGGAAGGAAGGCTGTTCTCTGCATATCTTTCTTGTCCCAAATGTTTCTCCTCTATGAATCTTTTCTCCTCCTCCTCCTCCTTCTCCTCCTCCTCCTCCACCTCCTCCTCCTCCTCCTCTTCCCTCTCCTCTGAAGCCTTTGATGTGCATTGTAGACAGGTTCCTCCTACATCAGAGCTCATTAAGTGGGGGAGGTTCAGCAAGGTACAGAGGTAGGTAAACAATGTCCTTTGCCAGCTGACACATTCCCTGGGGATGATCCTGAATACAGGATTGTATCTTCTCTGGTTGGTTGGAGGGGACCCCTGACTAATGCTGCTCAGCGCTGAAGTTATGAAAGGCCTTTGATTGTCATACCTCTTCTCTTTGCAGAATCAAAATTCTCACCACTTGAGCTTCCCAGGACTCAGAGTCTGAGCCAGTGTAGTGTGCAGAATGCTTATTAAAGACAGCTCTTGGGGTCCACTCCTGTGGAGGGGAAGGAAAGGATTACAGGATTGAGAGAGAAGTGGAGCTACCACATAGGCATGATGGCTGTTTGAACTAGTGCTTCTTCCTTCCCCCCACAAATGGGGAGTTCTAGAAGTAACATTTATTGAACATTTATTATGTGCCAGTGACTATTTTAACTGCTTCACATGCATTAAACTCTCTGAATATTTGTCTTCTTGATTATAGGCAATAATACCTACTGAGCAGCTTCTCAATGTGGATTAAATGAGCTAACTTATTAGTTAAATCTCTTTGCATACAGTGGGCTTGACACTGATGTCAGTTTACCCCTCCCACTTCCCCATCATGTATGAATAATTCTAGATCCCAAAATATATGGATTGTTCTGCCAGCCTTGATATACTATAACAATAATGCTTATAATAATAGTTATTATAACTCTCACTTATTGAGGGTTTACCATTTGCCAGTCAGTGTGCTAAGCCTGTTATACATATATATAGACTCATTGAGTCCTCAAGATACCCCTGTGTGGCAGGAACATGATCCCCTTGATTCTGCACTGCCCTAAAAAGAAACACCGGAGGAAAACATTTTCCTTCTCAAACCATCCCCATCATTTATGACTCCCTTCCTTTGAACACACACACGCACACACACACACTCTTGCATACATATTTTCTTTATCTTAATTCTTTCTTACTGTTTTTACGATTCTCTTCATTTTCTTTCTCCTTACTTCCATTTCTAGACATATTTAATTTCTCTTTTGTTTTATATTCTAAATTATTTCATGCTCAAAAATTACAGTGCTGTAGAGAAAGTAAAATATCCTCCCCTTTGCAAAGCACACCACGAGTGGGAATCCTGCCATTGAACAGTCTGTCCGTGTTCAATTTTAGCATCATATAATTTCCTGCATAATTGTTTAAATGTCCTCATTCTCATCCCTGTTGCTCTCCCCACACTTTGTTATTTTTTTTTTTTTAAAGAAAGCATCCAAACTGCATGTCTGGTGCAACAGGGAATCTCACAGAGGGAAAACGCTAGCCTGCATCAGATGTCTTGACTGACTGCAATCCCTAAGGAAAAAACGGCATGGAAGTCCTCCAGGCTGCCACTGCCTTTGGTCACCTCTCTTCTCTGCCAGCTGCCTCAAGGCCAGGCATGTGAAAATTCCTCATGTGTTTGTGTCATTTGATTCCCAAATATCACATAACCAAAAAATATTAAAATAAAACTGCTCATAACATTTTCCTGAGTGCCATCTGGGCCCCACTGGAAGCTGACACTATCTGTCAAACCCAAGATAACCACGTTTTTCCCCTCCTTTGTATGTGTTAATGTTTGTCATAATGGATTTCACTTTAATGTCCCAATTACATTTATGACATTCTTTCAACCGAGTGGCACTAATGACTTTCATTATTATTTATGCTCCTCCTTAATTATAAGACTCTCACCTCTCTCATTACACACACTCCTTCATAACCCCCTCACTTGCATACATGCTCTCTGGTATGAGGCTAATGTGCCTTGGCTTCCAATTTTAGAAAACACAATGATTAATTACTCCTGTTAAATCATCCTACCCTAGGGTGATCAGATTGGCAAAACGAGAAGAAGAGCCAGATTGTTGCTCCAGAAGGATTTCCCAGGACACCTGTCAGAAAGAAAAAAAAATTAAAAAGGTGAAGCCCCTAACCCCCCAATAAATAAATGCATCGCATCCGTGCTTGTCTTAGCCTTGGGATCAATCACAGGGAGAAGCAATTTTAAGTGAAAAGAGATCATTTGTTACAAATACCCTGTTTTGTGGATGATAATAGTGACTTGGATGATAATAGTGACTTGGAGAAGTATCTAGAAACCAGACATCCTGCCATGCGGTACAACACTTCTTCCATCAATTAAGATGGTCTCCAGAAAGAGTTTGCCTGCTGCAGCACATTGTAAAAATTAGACCAATTCTTGATTCAACTCCTCCTTCAAGAGATGAAATTTCTTTGCATACCTTAAATCTGGGCTGGGCTTGTGATTTGATTTATCCAAGAGAATGTGGCAGAAGTTTCTTTGCATTTGCTCTAAGCCTGGAACTCAAGAGGTCTCACAGACTCTGTTCTCTTGGTATCACCATGAATTTCATGGGAACAAATCCAGGTTCTCCATACAGATAGATTACCCGATTGCTCCAGACAGCCCAGTCAACTTACTAGCTCATTAGAGATACTTGAGCAAGGCTTGCCAAGATCATCCCAAACTATAATACACCATCCAGCCAAGACCAGTTCAAATTGTCAATCTGCAAAATCACGAGCTCAGGAAATTTTTGTTGTTTCAAATTCTCTTGAGTGTTTCGTTACACAGTATAAACAAAAGTATGTATGTATCAAAGAAGATAGGTTTAGAGGAGACTGTGATGAAGGTTAAGGGGAAAACCAGCCATGAAGGAAAACTTATTTTGTTTCAGGTACAAAAAAGTGAACTTAGCAATCAGAGAGGGATCTAGCTAGCATTCACATCTTTATCATCTTATAAATGACAAAGCAAAGACTTGGAGATCACCAAATCAATGAAATACATCGTGCAGGATCTCAGGGGATAAAGTCATCAAACCTACTGGACTATCTGGTTCCAGAGACAATGCATATCCAAGTACTACACTTGCTGCCTTGGCAAATAGACTAAGGCCATCTCACCCTCTGAAGAAACATGTCCTGTGTCCCTTATTTCTTTCCCTTTGCTTCAGCCATGGATGACAAAAAGAGCAGGGAAGACATGAGGGATAGCAGACCCTCTTTAACTTTGTCTTCTTTGGGAGATGGAATCACCCCTTCATATACCTTTTTGCAGGAGCTGATGAACTTGATAAGAGTCAGAGGCAGCTGCTTAAACCATAGACAGTGTCACATGCAGACAGCCATAAATTTTTTCCAATTCTATACTCAGTGTATAAAAGTCATTTGTAAGTATGTATGAATAACAAGTGCTGGGTATCTGTTGAAAGGACCAAAGCTTTTTTGTTTTATCTGGGTTTTGAACAGTCCTCAGAATCATTGGCATTGCTATATTGGCCCTTTGCTATTTCTCTAGAACATTTTCCATCTAAAATCACACGGTTTTAAAAAACTGAGTGCTGGGTCACTTTTTCTCCCCCTTTGATGAGAAACTAAAAAAGATCTCTCTCTCTCTCTCTCTCTCTCTCTCTCTCTCTCTCTCTCTCTCTCTCTCTCTCCCCCCGCCCCTGCCCTTTCTCTCTTTTTCCACCAGAGAGTGAACCCAGGGGTGTTTAACCACTGAACAACATCCCCAGGCCTTATTACTTATTCATTTATTTATTATTTTGAGATAGAGTCTCAAATAATTAAAATAGCAAATAATTTAGCCTTACTAAATTGCTGAGGCTGGCTTTGAACTTGTGATCCTCCTGCCTCAGCCTCCGCTGTCACTGGGATTGCAGGCATGATTGGTTACCACTTCATAATTTATTCAGATATTTCCTTTCTCTCCTGGACTTTGATTCAGGTCTTAATCTTGCTGCTGTCTCAGTGTGAGGCCCTCAGTCCTGATCCCTCTTTATGAAAATACAGAGATAAGCTCTTTGATAAACAGACACTCCAAACTCAAACCTTTGTTTTGTAAACCAAAGCATAACTGCTTTACCTATTTGGGGTGGGTGTAAGTTTTCTGATTTAAACATTATAAAGTTAGAATGCATACATATGTGTATGTGTCTGTGTCTGTACATAAAATACATGTATATGTTGATCTTTTCCAAGAGATCTTCATAATTGTAATTTTGGAGACTGAAATCTTACTCCAGCAGATTCTTACTGTCAGATATTTGTGTATGGAAAGGCAATTGAACCAGAGCATTGATTTTTTTTTTTCCCCAAAGCCTTTCCCTTGGAGCTTGTGGTCATGTGATAACTGTGGAATGATGTTCAAGCAGAAATCTACAAAATGCCATTGGTGTGAAGATACCCTGCTCACCTAAAGTGCAGTTATTGGTGAATTCTTCATGTAATTCTTCCACTACTGAGGTCATCTGTTCCCTGTAATAAGTGATGTATAACAAATTCTGCACGTGGAGTTCTTATTCCAAGGGTTTATAAATCACAGCATCCCTGGAACAATAATCCCAGTGTCAAATCCTGAGTCCATTGCCTCACAGTCTACAGAGGAATCAACAGAAAAGTCTTATAAAATTTCTGATCTCTCATTATGTCCTAGGAAATTTTAATTTATTGAGTATGGAATGAGATAAAGATATCCAGAGTGATAACACTTTGTTCTTGACAGGCTCTTGAGGTTCTGAGATTCATTGTTCTCTACATTGTCTCAGCTGAGGAAGGGTTTAGATGAACTGTATTCTAAGTAGCCAAAATATCATTCTTGACTTTGTGCCCAGTCCCTGATACTTATTGCTAACAGGACATAGAATACTAACCATGGTAAAGTGGAAGGTTTGACATGAATCTTGGGTAGCTATGACAAATCTTTGAAGTGTGACCTCGAATAATCAGTTAACTTTCCTGGGTATCCATTCTCTTGCCTGTAAGATAACGATTTTCATTATCTTTTATCAGGTGACAGGTGTCCTTGAAGCTTCTTCTGGGTCACCACAGCTGCAAGTCTAGGCAGTGTCTGAACAGAGCAGGCCACACAAGGGCTCCTCAAGTTGAGCACTCCTCTTTGATCCGTTTACAATGTTAAATAGGATTGTGTCTGGAGAAAGGGCTTCAGAGATAAAAGTCTGGACAAGATGTCTCCCAGGGCCATTCTGGCTCTGCTGTGCGGTGGTTCTGTACAAATAGCCATTAAAAGGAGAATTACCCCAGAAGAGAATCACTTGAGAAGTGAGGTTGATAACACAGTCAGACCGGCAGTTATGAAGCAATTAGTAGCCTCTCTGTCTGAAAGACTTACAGCAAAACATGGTTTCCCATTGATTTCTGTAGCTATTAGAACTAACTCCCAAAGCCAAGGAAACAAGCCCGGCAATCATGATTAGAACACCATAATTGTTACCCTTTACTTGTCATGCTGTGCCTCTGTTGTTATACAAGGCAGAGCACTAACCAGGATGGCTCAATAATAACATCTCATGGCCCACGCCACCTCAGTACTCAGAGACGGGTGGCTTCAGATTTGGGGGGCACACTCCTACCCATTCTTTCAAGATTTCCCTTCCAAGCCACCTCATCAGTGAAACCACACTGAATCCTGTACTACTTCTCCTAGGGAAGAACGAATCATTTTACAAACCTGAGTTTTCTATGCATCTAATGATAATCATAAATACAAATATCAATTCATGAATATGATTTCCTCTCTGGGATAGACTTTTCTCATCTGGAGGAAACACCTAAGTTTTACTCAAATAATAACCTGTCACATGTTCATTTTCAGTGTAATGTATCTTTCTCCGCCATCAGACTGAGTGCCATCTCAAGTTTAGCAATCTTTTTGTTTGATGAATAAATGAATGAATGAATTCCTTTAAATGCCTTCCATATTTTTTTTCATTCTCCCAATTCCCCTAAACACTCTTGGCTCCTAATCATGGGTAATAGTGCTGATTCAGGCACTCATTTAGGCTGTGATCCAATTACAACAGAAGGTACTGAATTATGTATGGACAGACAACTCACTTATTGGATACCTACCTTCCTAGTCTTCAACTTCCCTAGTTTCTAGATAGTGCAGGTGCAGATAAAATGCTCTGGAGCTGGAATTTCTTTCTGGATCTACCATAGGATCCCTTCTCCCCCAAAACCAAATGCCCAAAGCTGCAGCTTCATATTTGTCCTTTTTCAAAATTTCCAAATGTTTTGTGCTCAAGAAGCTTAGCCTTCAAAAGCCCTCACCTCTATAATGACATGAACTTTGCACCCTTGATCTGGACAGCACCTTGCAAAGTAGGCCTTGAACATCTGCACTGGAAAATATGCATTGTTTCTGGAAAACTTAACACTGTAAATAGGGGGAGGGAGATTGGGCAAGTATGCAGAAACTCTAGTGATGCCCATTATTGTGAAGGAGTTTTATGTTTACAATGTGAAAATAATGTTAACTTGCAGGCCACCTTTCAGTGTCTGTTCTATCATTGTGACTTTGAGCAAGTCCCTTATAATGTCTAAAACTCAGTTTCCTTATCTGTAAGTTATGAGTAACTATAGCATTTGTCTACTAGCAGTTTATCACTATTTAACTTGGTGTACATAAAGCACTGAGCATTGTACCAGAGATTGTTGTGAGTGTAAGAAAACAAAAGTGCTAAGATATTTAGATACTTAAAATTATCCTTTGTCTGGGGCTGGGATTGTGGCTCAGTGGTAGAACACTTGCCTAGCGTGTGTTAGGTGCTGGGTTTGATTCTCAGCACCACATATTAATATATGAATAAAATAAAGGTCCATCAATGTCCAAAAAATAAAAAAATTATACTTTGTCTCTTAATGTACCAAGTTCTAAAAATAAGTTTTTTATGTTAAAGTCTTTTTTTTTCATTTCTGAGATAAATCTTGATATTAAAAACCAATTTGTGGGGCTGGGCTATAGCTCAGTGGTAGAGCACCTGTCTCACACGTGTGAGGCACTGGGTTTGATCCTTAGTACCACATAAATGTAGATAAATACATAAAGATATTGTGAATATTGTGTTCATCTACAACTAAAAAAATATAGGAAAAAATAATTTGTGAGGGTTTTCTTGGATTTGAGATGCAATGTGAAGGATCCTAAACAATAGTAAAATGGATACTGTAGATTATTTGCAAAAAATGGCTCCAATTATTTGATTCCTCACATCAAAGATGCTTTATGATAGACCTTTGCTCTTCACCCCAGCAAGAGCTGAAATTCTTAGTTTTGGACTGGGTTAATGACTTTCTTTGGACCATAGCATGCAGTAGATATGCATAAGTGTCAGTTTCAAACTTGTGCCTTAATGTTTCCATGTTTATGTTTGTTCCCTGCCTTAGAAGCCTGCCTGGTCATTATGGGAACCATCATGAATATCTAGGCTGCTGGAATATAAGAAAAGACATACGGTCCTATTTCCTCCATACTACCCAACCCAGCCTACTCCTAAAGTGGAATTATGCTGAAGAACTATAGCAAACAACAGATTCAAGAGGAAAAAGTCCAGCTAAGAACAGAGTATTCACTGAGCTAACACAGGCAATATTGCCAATAGATAGAATTGTGAGCTGAATAAATAGTAGTTGTTTTAAGTCCCTGGTTTTACAGGTATTTTGTTATGCAGCAAGAGTTGACTAAGACAAAGAATATGAACTGCCAGTCAGATGTCTAATAGTGGTTTCTATTCTGCCTAAGTATAAATGATAATATATTGTTTGACATTTTCAAATGTATATTGAACTGCATTTTTCCCAATAGATAGTCACATCTCCCCTGCAAATCAGAAAGGACCAACCATCATGCATAATAGCCATAGTTTGGGCTACAACTCAAATCTTATTATAATTTGAAAAAAATAAACTCCAGGTTACTGTAAAAGGTGGAGAGATTCTCACAATCATCAATCACACACATCACACATATGCAAATACACCTTCATCTTTGATTCTTCATAAAGTCCTGAAGCTCTTTCTAGTTAGATCTGTAGGGCTGCAGAGGAAAGGTTTTTGATTATAATATATAATAGCAGAGCAAAATGGAAAGGAAAGCGCCGTTTAAGCTTTGTTGTCCTGTGAATCATAATTCTTCCATATCACAAGCTTTCTTATTAGCCTCAACTTTTGAATGTCATCAGTTTTAATCAGACAATATCCACAGGCCACCTTTTCAAGCCCAGTAAAGCCTCTCTTTTACATGTTTTATACAAAAGTGTTAGATTTGTGGCTTTTCCACCTCCATTATTTCTCTCCCTTCCTCCACTCCTCCCTTCCTCCATTTATCTTCTCTTCCTCTTTTCCTCTTCAGTATACATTGCCCATTGCCTTTGTAAAGAAATGGCTTTGTTGATCGCCCACATTCCTCTGTTTTGAATAAGGCTGCACACTTGGGGAAGCCTAATTTTCTTAATTAGTGCATAACCAGGGAGTAGAACAAGAAGGCCATGGGCAATATCTTCCAGTCAGCAATTCTACACGTAGTCAGAGAAGCACTGAGTGGGAGGAAGGTCAAGGAACAACAACAACAAAAAGAGTAGAAGAGTTATAAGAAGATATAAAATGGCACAACCTAGGAAAGAATGGAAATTCCAAAGACTATGAAACTTATACCCAAGACATAATTTCAGATGAGAAGAGCCTAGGGGCATAGTGGAAGCACTTATTTTAGTTTGGGGATCAAAAATAGCTGTTTGTAAAATTTCCTCTGACCACCTATCTGCTTTTAAAATGACTGTGAAAGTATGTTAAGCGTTACACACATTAACTAGTAATTTGATCTGTACTTATGGAGTTTGGTGGGAATTAAAAGGTTGCCTCCCTTCTCTCCCCAACCAGATTTACTTTCTAAAAGTCAACAGAACCATTCAGGTGATCAACACTATAATCCAACAGGGAGATTTTCTTTGCCCTTCTGAATTGGTCTGTTGGATACTGACATTGTATCCCTCATTTTCTCCCCACCCCACAACACTTCTTCATTTTAATTTTTTTAATTTTTAATTGGAATTTTCTTAAGAATTTTTCCAAGAAAGTTAGCCTTCTCAAGATATTATTCTTGCAGTTCTATTTTCTCTCCCATGATTAGATACTTATCTGTACTAGATTATTCTTGTTGGAATAAAAACATCTTAAATATCTAGCATTATGGAAGAAAAAAAACCCTGATCCTTTCTTCCGTGAGCTGTCACTTGTCTGACTACTTTAATATCACAATACATAAATATTCTGGCATGTTGCATCAATTTTTGTTTTCTCCCTACCCTCTAACATTCTTAAAAGGTTCATCTTTGCCTCTTAGGACATTTTTTCCCCCTGTGGACATCATCAACTTATCTCCATATTAATGCAATAGTCAAATTTCCGTTGTTTCATTTACTTTTCTACCAGCAGCACTTGATCCATGTAGTCACTCTTTCTCTTGAACCTTATCTCCTGGCTCCTCTTACTCTTCACCTGCAGGAATGCTTTCTTCCCAGGCTCCTTAGTGGACCCTTCTCCTTTTGTATTTGAAATAGTCACATCTCAGCTTCCCTTTCCTGTGATCTTATCCCATGCTGTGATGTATTTTGTAACTCTCTAACATATACTTCTAAGACTGACATCTTCCATGAACTCTAGATTCACATATTTACCACCTGCCAGATAATCCCACTTGTAGAATTCTTAGGTTCAAAATGTAATTCTTAATTTATCTCTGAAAGTTGATTCTCCTCAAGACTGTTTTGGAGTGTGATCACATGGGATTATGTGTGCAAATAAAGTGTACATACGATTAATTATTAAAAAATGATGTGTATCACATACCTCTTATTGTCTTTTGTTTCTGACTCTCTCTTTCTACTCTTCCCCCTCTGCCTTCTCCTCTTCCTCCTCTTTCACTACATTCTTCTTCCATTCACTTAGTACTTCTGTTTGCCAGGAAGGATGCCTGGTACTTGTTACTCATTACAACGGTTCTGTTGAGTGATGGAGGAGAAAAGACCCATTTTTACATCACATTGTCTCTTTTTGCCTCACCTTGGCCTCATTTTGCATCCTTCTGCTTTATAGAATTTAATACCAATGAAAATAAAATAATAGATTAAAAGGAAGAGATGGAAATAATGCTTATATCCTCTTCAGGGGACGACTCTTCCATGCTTTGCAAGAAGAGTCAAATAAAACTTCCAATCAGAAAACTCAGTGTTGAGTCTTGCACAAGTTTTGTACAGGGAATACTTCTCAAGAAGAAGAATTATACTAAACTAATTGAGAGACCAAGAGAAAGGCTTATTTTTAAAATGTCCCAAGAGGCAAATATGAACCTTTTAAATATATACATCTTATATTTCAAGTAATTTAATTAATACCTGAAAGGGTGCTAGAAAACAGCTGCCTGGATGTTTTATCAACACTGAGAAGCACACTTATGTTACCTGGAATTTTGGGCTCTCCGGAAAAAAAAGACAGAAAAATTTTTATATTATCTTCTAAGAGAGTCATATTTATTTGCATACATAATTCCAGCTCTTACATTTAGGTTTATGATCCATTTTGAGTTAATGTTTGTATATGGTATAGTGCAGGTGTCCAGTGATATTCTTTCAAATTATATATCCAGCACCATTTGTTGAAAGAACTTTTCTTATTCCCATTTGGCTGTCTTGGCGCCCTTGTTAAAAATCAATTGACCACAGAAAGATGCTAATATTTCTAGACTCTCAATTCTATTTCCTTAATGTCTTTGTCCATTCAGGCAACTATCACAGAATACCATAAATACCTTATAAATAAGATTAATTTATGTTATAATTTATAAATGGAAAGTCCAAGATCAGGGCATGAGGTAATTTGGTGTCTGGTTAGGGACTATTTTTTGTCTCATAGATAGTGACTTCTGGCTGTGTTGTACATGAGAGGGCAAGGCATTTCTTTGGTTCTTTTTTTTTTTTTTTTTTTTAAGGGTATTGATCCCATTCATGAGGGCTCTATCTCATGTTCCAATCACCTTCCAAAGGCCTCAGCTTCATAATATCATCATGTCAGTAAATAAGCTCCAACTTGTGAATTTTGGTGGTCCATAAACATTCAGACCAGAGTAATTAATCTTTAAATCTATCCTCATTCCAGAACCATACTTTTTTGATAATTTTACTTTTGTAGTAAGTTTTGAAATTGCAAAATTGCAAAAAGCGAATTCTGTAACTTTCAGCTTATTGAATCTATAGATTCTTGTAGATTAATTTAAAAATTATTGCCATTTAAAAAAAATTAAGTCTTCAGGTACATACGCTGGATACTTTTCAGTTAATTTAATATCTTTCAAAAATATTTTGTAACTTTCAGAAGCATTTTATGATTTTTGCACCTCTTCTGATAAATGTATTCATGAGTAGTTTTTATGTTATTATAAATGACTTTTTTAAAAAATTAGCTGTCAATTGTTCATTGCTATAGTATATAAACACTATTGGTTATTGTTTATTCATCTTATGATCAGCTACCTTTGTCAGTTCTCATCATTTTTTTAGTGGAATTCATAGAACTTTCTATACAAAAACTCATGTCATCTGAAAGTAACTGATTTCATTCTTCCTTCCCAAAATGGATATCTTTATTAAATTTTCTAGAATGTTCAGTGGCTTTTAGTGTATACATAGATTCTTGCAACCACCACTGCAATCTATTTTAGTAATTTGTATTCTTTTTTTTCTTGTCCAATTTAGCTAAAGATTTATCAATTTTGTGATTTTTTTCAAGTTTTGGCTTTTCATTTTATATTGCATTTTCAATTTTACATTTTATTAATTCCTGGTCTAATCTTCATTACTCCATTTCTCTGCTTGCTTTCTGCATGGCTTAATCTTTTTTCCAATGTATTTATGAAAGTTGGATTATTTATATTCTTTCATCTTTGTGCTCAGATAAACATTTTCTTCTAAGCACTGTTTAGCTTCACTCCCTAAGTTTTGCTATGGGACATTCTTATTTCATTTATTTTCTAATTTTCCTTGTGTTATCTTTTTTGGTTCATTGATTATTTAGAGTGTCTTATTTCCATTTTATTTGGGAATTTTCTCAATTGTTTATTGATTTCTAATTTCATTGCACTGTGGTTAGAGAAGACACTCTGTGTTGTCAATCTTTTGCATTGTATTTTGTGGCCTAGTATATAGTGCATTCTGGAGAGTGCATCATGTGCACTTGAGAACATATGTTCTCAGTGTTGTTGCATGGTAAGTTCTATGATGTCTCTTAGGCCTCATATTTGCAGTGTTTCTTAAGTGTTTTCCTTCCTTTTTAATTTTCTATCTAGCTGATTTACCCATTGTTAAAAGTGGGCTATTAGAGTGTCCAAGTATGATTGTTGACATGTCTATTTTCTCTTTAATTCTATCAGTTTTTGTGTTATACGTTTTGGGGCTCTGTTAGAAGGTGCATATGTATTTACAATGTTACCTCAAGTAACAGTTTTTTGAAAAATTTAAATCCATTCTGTTTCATGTTAGAATAACCCTTCCAGCTTCTTTATGGCTTCTTTTTCACATTTCACATGTATATTTTATGTCCTTTAACTTCTACCTAATATTTATTAATCTTAAGGGTATGTCCTGTAGACATCACATAGTTGCGTTTTCTTTTAAAGTCCTGTCTGACAAATCGTGCATTTTGGAGCATTTAATCTAATCATATTTAGTGTCTTTGATGTGGTTAGATTAATGTCTGCCCTTTTTTTAAAGTATATATAATTTTTGTTTTTTTATTCCTCTCTTACTATTTTATTTTGCATTATGTGAATTAGTTGAAGTGTAACATTTTAATTCCTTTAATAATTTTTGTTGCTGTTATCTTGAGTTAGATTCATGGATTTATCCTGGTAATTTCTTGAAAGACTTTTCAACTCTTCTTCTGTAATTCCTTAACTGTATCTTTGTGCTAACTCTAACCTTGCAATGGTGCTAATGTTAAAAGATGAGGGAATCTGGGTACCTGAAAGGCAGCAGTGTTTGGGTGTCTGCATCCACATATCCAATTGCTCATAAGCAAACAGACTAACATGGAGGAACGGTGTTATGTGAGGGGGTTTATGTTTAGGAGTCTTTTAATTTATTCCCATTTGCCATGCTTATTTGACATGGACTTCTTTTAAACCTGCTCTGGACTTTAACTTATGTACAATTAATTTCCCTGCAGCCAGGGAACTTTCCAGTAGCAGTAAGCAATCTGTGAAAGCAAACTACTAGGTATCTTTTGTTTTCCCTTGTTCTAACTGAAAAGCATTGACAAACTAATGAAAGGCTTTATCTTTAACATAAAACAACAATCTCTATGGCTCTGAGGATACAGGCAGTAAGAAAACAGAAGTATGCTGCGAAGATTAGTGTGGGGGGAAAAGTAATGAATAATGTAATAAGATCTTAAACTGGATTATCACACCAAGCTAGCTTGTCAGAACACTGGGTGGTTTATTTGACAATCCATCTTCCTCAGCAGTTTGTGAGTCTGTGTTGGCCAGCCTCATTAGAACACCTCAGTGGAGCTCCTGTCCTGCCTTCTTATATAGTTAGTTCATGCCAAAAGACAAAGTGGTAATGGGCCAATGCTTGAAGCCACAAATAACATAACATGCTGCATCCCTGTCCACATAGACAAGAACATACCGGCTTGGGGTCGTCATCAACAACAACCACAACTTCCATTATAAACCTTTATTTCGCCAGAGAAAGCATCTTAAGTACTCTTAGAAAATTCCACTAAATATTCGAACAGCAGCAAATTGTTCTGGAGTAATTAAGACTGCATCTGTCTAGGCCCATAATCAATTACAAACAAACAAAACTATGCAGTCAGACTACCCCGTTACTCTAGCAGCATCTAAAATTTAGGGTGTCAGTATCATGCCATACACATACTTTCTGAAATATTTATACACACAGTAATATTTTGTGAGAATAAACATCACCCAGATATGCCAAAGCCCTCTGCTAGGCATGCTAAGTGCTTAGCAGACAGAGTAGAGGAAACTAATAAAATTTACATAGAAAAGAACGGTCTGAATAGAATTCATTCGAAGGTCAAGGGACTCAAATTGTATTTACTTGACTCTATCAAACTGGAATATGTAGGTCTGATTCATGAAGCAAAAATTCATTCTCTTTGAGAATGGCCAGGTCATCTGATTCTATCCTGTTGAGCTTTGTGTGATTCCTGAAGTGAACAGTCACAGGTGCCCAAATGGCAGAACTTGAGGACAGTGGTTCATCCAAGATGTGATACAACCTTCTTGGGGGGCTGAGAGGCTAACAATGTAGCTTTTTAAAAGGAAAACACACACACACACACACACACACACACACACACACACACACACTCTCTCTCTCCTCTGCATCCAGGAAAATAAGGGGCATTTGTGTTGGTCCAGAGTGAAACATAGGCAGATCTGGCATGATCACTGGAGATTGATTTCTCTTCGTAGGCCAGTGACTATCTGATTTGGGTTTTATGGACTAGAACACTCTCCAGACTGAGGTCACTAATGCCATTTGTTATATTTCTGATGAATTAGCTAAAATTGAAAAAATTCTGCAGAAAGTATGAGTTTATATCTATCACTTTGCAACTGAATTTCTTGTAATGAATACATTTGAGAGGGACTCAAGTTCATTTTACCTTATAACATTTACCAAATTCTAGACATCTTAATTTATTAAATTTCTGTAAAAATTTGACTTCACCTGTGAAGAACTGAAACCTCTAATATCTTTTTTCAAGTAAAGTAACAATGAAGACTTAATCAAAGAAGCAGAACTACTAAGATCAGGATATCTCAATAGATGTCTGTTTGGTAATTTATTGAGATAAGATATATGGAAGCAAATACTTTGAGCTTCTACATTCTGGAAGGATCTATGTTATACCTTTGTATTTGATTCATGATTTATCAAAATATAAATCTTGAGGGTAGAAATAAATTTCTACCTTGGAATTTTGAAGGCTTTCGTTGTTGGTCTTTTAGCTTCTAATGTTCATGTTGATGCTAATGTTATTCTCATTTAAAAAACATTTAGCCTGTCACTTTCCTTCTGTGTGTGTTACTGTATGTTTCT
Source organism: Urocitellus parryii (assembly GCF_045843805.1). Taxonomy (NCBI): domain Eukaryota; kingdom Metazoa; phylum Chordata; class Mammalia; order Rodentia; family Sciuridae; genus Urocitellus; species Urocitellus parryii. Next base: position 192,240,470 of record NC_135533.1, on the reverse strand, counting down.
TCTTTATCTCTGGTGTCGTGACACACATATGTTGTGTCTTTACTAACTCACTGTTCCAATGACCAGCTGATCTACCTACTTACCTCCTTCATTTGGGGGAAATTGTATTGACTTCTTTCTTCTGTTTGTTTTTTTTGAATTAATGTGTTAGAAGTTAAACTCATGCACGGATCCTCTAATGTTATCACAATTTCTCCCCTTTTTTAGCATTTTTATTCAGTTTGGGGGGAGATTCCTTTGAACTGATCTACCTAACTCATGTTGATTAAGTTTTTCTATTTTTTCATTTCTATGAACTTTTCAGTGTACTCCAATTGTTCCCTTTATTTTTGTGTTCTATGTCCTATTCTTTCATGGATTTAATATCTTCTCCATCTCTCTGGAAATATTAATGATAAAGTTTTATTTTGGACATGTTATTTATCTTCCTGATTTTTTTTTCTGTTTTCTCTGACAACTTTCTATTTCTTTTGTGATATCTTGTTTTATTTTGCTTCACTCTCTCTTGCTAATGTTGAGGCATTTTGATTATGGATCGCCTAGTCCTATTAAAGATTCTGGCATGAGACTGCCAGTTGGAACCTCTGTGTGAGTGGTGAAGGGAGAGAGGATCGACTGGGCATTTCCAAGTAGTGGCAATGTCGGGATGAGATATTTTGCTAGGCCTTGACTGTGGAGGTATGAGCCTACCTAACTAATTTCAGGCAGCTGCTATTTGTAGTTTAGCACTGTATTCAATCTCCCCAGACTCTCTTTTGTTCAGTTCATTATAGAAATTGTGTGGGCCCGGTTATGTGGGATCTGTAGGGGAGGTAAGGATCAAACTACCTTTCACATAAACTTTAAAACCATCCTCCAGGTTTATAGCTTTACCAACTTTACTAAGTAACATTAATCCTCACTGAGCCATTCTTCATTTTCCCAAAGTTAGTTCTCTGTATCTCATCCTCTGCACAGTTTGTCTTTGCCTTGTAATTACTTTACTAGGAGAAAGGTAAATGTGTATTTGATCTATAACTGATAACTAGAAGGGTCCTGATGGGGTCTTTCCATCACTGCATACTGTAGAGACTGTCTAAGAAAACCATGGCTCTAAAACTACAGTCAGATACCGTATGCTCATGGACATCTAAGTACAGAGAAGAAAGAAGAAACATCTTTCTTCATTTCTCATACGTGGCAAGATTGAGATCACCACTCCAACAATTCCAGTACAGAGTATACATCACTTATAACATTTAATTTCTTCTGTGGCAAAAACTTCCACTGATGAGACAAATAATAATTCTTTAAACATCTTGAGGCTGCAAGTGAGATAGATAAGAACATTCCGTATACCAGGACTAAGGTTGGACATGTTTTAGTGTGAGGGTTGAAAGAACTAAGGCCAACAGAATCACAGTGAGGAGTCATACAATCCACACTGGGACAGTCATCACATCTACAAGAAGGATACTTACTTTAATTATATATTGCTACATAATAAACCTCTCCAAAACTTAGTACCTAAAAAAAAAAATAAAATAAACATGTGCTGTGTCTCACAGTTTCTGTGTGTCAGGAATTCAAAATTTGATGGGGCAAGTGCTATTTCAAGATTTAATGTGAGGTGCAGTTAGATGTGGACTAGGGTTGCTATAATCTGAGACCGTGGCTCTGGTTGGAGGACTGGATTTCAACACAGCTCACCCACATGGCTACCCATTTGGTACTGATGGTAAACAGAGGCCTTGGTTCTTCTCTATCATGGACGTCTTGAATGTGCTCATATCATGGCATTTGTTTTTCCCCAGAACAAATAATCCACAAGAAGAAAGCAGAAGCCCAAGGCCTTATTGACTAGTTGTAGAAGTTATACTCCATCATACCTAATGAGTTCTGATTAAAAGTGGGAAGAGACTACCAACGGTGTAAATGAATACCAGGAGATAAGGTCTTTGTGACCAAAAGACCTGACAATGACAATTAGAGGAGGAAAAGTTTATTTGTGACTCACATTTCAGAGGTTTCAGTCCACAGATGGCCAGCTCCATCCTTCATGCCCAAGTAAGGTAGGCCATCATGGCAGAAGAGTGTGGCAGAGGAAAGAGGGTCAAGATATGGCATCAGGAACAGAGAGAGAGAGAGAAAGGGAGAGGATGGGAGAGAGAGAGAGAGAGAGAGAGAGAGAGAGAGAGAGAGAGAGAGAGATCTTTTCATTACCACAAAACATAAACCCGAGAGGGCACACCCCCATTACCCATTTCCTCCAGCTACATCTTATCTGCCTACAGTTACCATCCAGTTTATACCAATCAGTGGATTAATGCACTGAGTAGGTTAAATTTATAATAACCTAATCATTTAATCTCTAAACTTTCTTGCATTATCTTACACATAAACTTTTGGGAACATCTTATATCTAAACGATAACACATGTGAAACTCATTATGGATGTAGAAGATTGATATTGAACTAACAGGAGGATCAATGGGATTAAGGGTTGCTGATAAATCCTATTATATAAGGAAAGAGGAGCAAGGTACAAGGACCTAGAGGCAAAAGCTGGTGGGATGCCTAACAGTTTAATATAGCTGAAAATATTATGGATATAAATCAAGACCAGAAGGGAATCTAGAAAGGTTAGCAAGGACCAGGTTTTAAAGTTTTCATTTCCTGCAGAGAAATCAGAAGATTGTTCAAGATGTGAAAGAAGTATGATGGCCAAGGACACAGGTGTATTAAAGTTAAGAAAAATGGTACAAAGTGGGAGAAAACTCAGAAGTTGTGTTCCCTTCTCTCTACATGATTTTTATTTTTGCCTTGTTTCTCTGTTCAAAATTGATGGGTATTCTGAAGTCATAAGAGTCTTTGGGAAAAAATATAATTTTAAATATTTACGAATGACTTAAGCCTTAAGAAATGCACCCATAGGAAGGCTGTGATGCTGTTCAACAGGTGTGAACACGTTTTATTAAAGTTGAAATATGAAACCTCTGCTCCTCCAGTGAGGCCAGTACTTACTTTTTTGCTCACTGGTTATCTCAGTTCCTGTTCTGAAAAATGAAAGGATCATCTGACTTAGAATAGGAACCATCCTTTGATATTGTGATGAGATTTAGCATGCTGAGGGTATCCACATGGAGGATGTTTTTGCCATGACAAATGTATGATTGTTTTACAATCTCTCTCTCTCTCTCTCTCTCTCTCTCTCTCTCTCTCTCAGAAGTGATCTTGAAAGACTCAGTTTACATGCTATTTTTTTGAAAAAGAGAAAGAGAGAAAGAGAGAAAATTTTTTAGTATTTAGTTTTCAGTTTTCGGTGGACACAACATCTTTATTTAATTTTTATGTGGTGCTGAGGATCCAACCCAGCGCCCCGAGCATGCCAGGCGAGCGCGTTACAGCAGCATGAGCCACATCCCCAGCCCCTACAGTCTATTTTCAAAATCAGTATATGGTGAAATGGAAGGTGACAAGGAAAGGAGAGAGCCTGGTATGTTCTGGTCCTGACTCTGCATAGTCTGTGAAGTAGGCAGGAGAAGTTTTGTTACTTCCTAGAATTCTTGGTCCTTCTCATGTGCCTCAGTATTCCTATCCATTCCTGTCAGATAGTGCTTTGTAAATGAAATGGAGTGGGAAAGCAGTTAATTAAGATTTGAGCCACAGCCCTACCTACCACTAAGAACCAGCTCAGGTTACCTGTTCCAGATACTGCTTCTCATTCATTAAGTTCCCTTTCAGTGCTGTGGCAATCGGTCTTTCTCTAGCTTGCACACCTTCTCCGGCCTTTGGGGATGGGGTAGTGATGCTTTCTTGTGTAAGAAACTCTATTAATAAAGACACTGTGATCATGGAGTCATCCAACATGGGTGGTTATTATCTATTCAGAGACGATTGAATTATCTGCTGCAGATTTTAAAAACGAAAGTCTGCATTATGCAATTAGAAGAGCTCATTTTCCAAAGAGGCAATGTGTGCTAGGAAGAAGATCTCTGACTTTATTTAATTCAGGTGTTATGACTCTAAGTATTTTATTGAGTGCCGGGAGATAGACAGTGATCTTTCCTTCCCATATGGAAGAAAAGTTGAGATTCAGTATGGGCATATCTTTTTCTAAAAATAAAATCTAAATTTTTCTTATGGTCTGTGATTTTTTTTTTCTTTCTCTTCTTAACTGGAATGTTCATTAATCGATGAAAGCCTTTAAGTAAAAGGCTGTTTATGTTAAAATAGTTGCTGATGAAATTTTCATGTATTCAGAGGGAAACGAGAAGAGACATGGAAATACCTATTTTTCCTTTAAAACATAGTGTCAATTGGCTAATCTGTTCGGCTCTCTGGCAGCATGGAATGCAGAGAAAAGAGTTCCTCAGAGTTTATAAAACAACTAATTTTTGACAGGTGTTAGGGGATGTAAGATACAGTTTTCCAGACACTTTGCAAGGAGTAAACCTGAAGATGAGGCCTTGATTAGGGAATCCTGGGCCTCTGAAGACTTGAGCATGTTATTGGGTGAAAAAAAAATAAAGAGCACACTAATGATCAGGTTTGACTATTTTACAGGTTTGCCTTGAGCAGACTCACTTGAGCAGGTGTAGATGGCTAAAGCATGCAACTGTCAGCCCAACTACTTTCTCTGATCCTGCCCGGAATTGCTTTACAGTTAGGCTTTCAAGATGTAAATCTTTCTATGATGTTATATTCAGAAAGGCAATTTATAATGGTACTTACAAAATTAATAAAATAAAAATAAAATATACTAATAAATCCAAAATAATCATCTCTGGGAATATAGATTATTTTTAATGGAATCAAAAGGATAGACTCAATCACACTATGAAGAGGATTTTCAGATTCAAGGCAATCTATTTATACTTTCTGAGTCAACAAAGGAATCTATGTTAGGCTTCAGAAAGAAAATTCTAGAGAGTCCATCCCATCAAAATATTAACTGTACTAGTGAGGAATGTACAGCTGAATGTTAAAAATAAAGATCTCTTCGTTATTGTATGAACCAAAAGACATTTAGTCATCTGGAATGATTTATAGCAAAATTGCAAGTGTAGTCTCTGAAAGAAAAGGTGGATTGCTGGAAATATGTCCAAAAATATTTTAATAGATTTAACCAAATTTTATCAGAAATAAATACACATTGCTAACAACTTCAAAAGTATAAGAAATATCAAGAATAAAAATCACTACTACTGTCAGCAGTATTGTGTTATATCATTATTCCTCTAAAATAATAAGCTTAAATATAATAGATAATAGATAATAGAAACTAAACCATTTGTTTTGTAAATTTATTTTCCCCAATACTTGATATTGATATCAATACTTGATATTGATATTGATATACTGATAGGAGAACAGAAATTCCTCTATAATCTCCTTCCATCAACATCAATAGCATTAAAGTAACCCAATTCCTATCATTAGGTCTCCAAATAAGCATGATTAACATTATCTAAAATATTTCTGCCATTGATGATTTATTTCTGAAAAAGTGACTACATAATTAGCAGGTTTTCTAGAGAGCAGCTCTGCTACAAATGCTACTTTGGCCATCACACTCCATCTCACTTTGAGATTTCCTGGGATGATCTAGGACTCTGCCAACAAGAAGGCCATCATTAGGCGACCTTGATCTTGGATCAGAACCAAGGACAAAAATAAAACTTGTTTCTTTTAAACTTACCCTATTGAGAGCCACAGCCCAGTGGGAATGGCCCCTGGCATTTTGCCAGAAGTAATGGTTGAGAGGCGAGCCATTAAGATGATGCTGGATTGATTCAATTGTATATTAGACCTTTACTGTCCGGTAAGAGGATGGCTCTTGCTGCATCAGGCACCCGCTACTTTGGAGTTTCCAGTTGAGTTCTTGCAGTTCCGAGAGTGAGTGCGCACGCACAGCCCCGGGGAGGGAGTACAGGTTGGTGTGGTGTGTTCCTGGAGGAGCAGCGTGGGTGGTGGGTGGCGTTCGGGAGAGTTCCTGGGGAGTGTGTGTGGAGTGTGCTGGTGGAGTTCAGAAATAAAGTTTGTTCCTGCTTGAGTTGCTTGTAGATTTGTGCCCAGCCAGACTGCGGCATTACTCGGTCTGTGTATCTCTATATTTATCAACATAAAATGGACTGAGAGACCATATCTTGGCAGTGACAAATTAAGCTGCTCTGAACATGGGAGAGCAAGACAGAGATTTTGTTTCCTTTGAATATACACATAAAAGTGGATTGTTGGAGTGGATGGTTCTATTTTTACATTTCTGAGGAAATTCTAGGTACTTTTCAGGGTGGCTATCCAAATTTGTATTCTCACAAAAAACCTAGAAGAATTTCTTTTTCTCCAAATTTTTTCTAGATATTGGATACTTTTACATATACCTATGGATCATCTCTAAGTCTTTCTTTGAGAAGTATCAATTCAGGTCCATTGCCCATTTTTAATTGGACTATTTGTTTTTCTACAATTGAACTGTTTTGAGTTCTTTATGTATTTTGGATATTAACGCTTTTCAGACACATAGTTTGCAAATATTTTCTCCCTTTACATTGGTCACATCCTTGCTGATTTGATAGGTTCCTTTGCTATGTAGAAGCCTTTCAGCCTGATGCAATCCCATTTATCTATTTTTGCTTTTGTTGCCTGTGCTTTTGAAGCTTATCCAGAATATCATTGCCAAGACAAATGTTGAGAAGTTTTTTCAGAATATTTTCTTCTAGTAGTTTCTCACTGTCGGATCCTTCATTCTTTGATTCATTTTGAGTTTTTTGGTTTTTTTTTTTTTTTTTTGCATATAGCATGAGATAAAGGTACTATTTCATTTTTCTGCATGCAGATATCCAGTTCCCCTAACACCATTTATTAAGAAGATTTTTTCCTGTGTGTGTATTTGTGGTATATTTGTTGAAAATTAATTGACTGGAATAAGCAGACTTACTTCCCGGCTCTCTATTATGTTCCATTACTCATGTGTCAGTTTTTGTGCTGTTTAGTTACTGAAAGTTTGCAAAATATTTCTAAAACAGGTAGTAAAGACTCCAGCTTTGTTCATTTTGTTCAAGATTACTTTGATTATTTTAGGTCTTTTGTAGTTTTTGGTAAATATTAGTGTTATTTTGTATTTCTGTGAAAAATGCCACTGAGATTTTTGATAGGAATTGTATTGAATCTGTAGACAATTTTGAACAGCATGAACATTTAAAAACATTAATTTTCTGGTCTTTGAACATGTAGCATCTTTCCATGTATTTGTGTCATCTTCTTTCTCTATTTTTTTATGGTTTTTAGTGTACAGATCTTTCTCCCCAAAGTTATTGATTTAAAAGATTTTGTTTGTTGTTATTGATGATGATGCTGTTGTAAATAAAAAATATCTTAATTTGATTTTTCAGATTATTGTTAGTGTAAAGAAACACAAATGTTTGTCAATGAATAAAAATGCAATTTGTGTTGGGCTGGGGTTGAGGCTCGAAGTAGAACGCTCGCCTAGCATGTGCAAGGCCCTGATTTTGATTCTCAGCACCATATAAAAATAAATAAAATAAAGGAATTGTGTCCAACTACAACTAAAAAAATAAATAAACATTTTTTTAAAATGCAATTTTTGTTTTGTATCCTGCCTCTTAATCAAATTTGTTTATTGGTTCTAAAAGTTTTTGGGTAGAGTCTTTAAGATTTTAAACATACAAGTTGTTATGTGCAAAAAAGAAAAATTCTCTTATTTTTCCATAGTAGATGACTTTTACTTATTTTTCTTGCGTAATTACTCTAACTAGGACTTCCAGTACCATATTTAATAGAAGTGGTAAGAGTAGGCATCCTTGTCTTGTTCCTAATCATAAAAGAACGGCTGTTAACTTAACACTCTTGAGTGTGATATTAGTTGTGGGCTTGGCTCGTACAGCTGTATTACACTGAATTACATTTATTCTATAATTAATTTGCTGAAAGCTTATCATGAAAACATGGGATTTCATTAACTGCTTTTTGTGCTTTTGTGCACAGGGCCAGCTTGGTGCCTTGGTCTATGAGGCATTCCTAGAGTTAGGGTGTGCATGGGCAGCCCAGGTGCCTGGGATTGTAGGAGTGACCTTGAATGTGAATCCAAGTGGGCCAACCTGACACTAAACTTCTCTACAGTAGATCTGGAGCCTGGATCCCCAGGAGCAAACTTGAATTTTGGGTCCCTGGGGATTTATTTAGTTCTGGATCAATCTTTGAGCTTGAGTAAAGAGGCTTGACTGGCTCCAGGACAAGCCTGGTGCATGGGCCCAGGGGAATCAGATAGGTCCTTGAGTCCATGGGGCTAGCCTAGTGCCAGGGTCCAGTAGGGTAGACCTGGAGCCTGAGCCTACAGGAATGGACCTGGATTCTGGAGCATCAGGCAAGGTCATGTATGCCAGCCTTTACTGGGATAATTTGGAGCCTAGTTGTACAAGTGTTGGCCAGGAATTGGGGCCAGAGGACTTGGTCTGATGCTGTGACAGCCCTGTTCTGTTTCTATCTGTGACAGCTGACCTGTTTATGGGTTTCATTGGGACAAATTGGTGCTAGTGTCCAAGGCAGATTGGCTATTCACTCTCCTTCTCTCAAATGGAAGGGTAACTTTCCATGAGCTGCACCTCATGGGTTTATGAAAGAAGTGATATGGAATTACCTTCTTTAATGTGTGTTTTTTCCCTCTGTGCTCTGCCAATATACTATAATCTCTCACCTGGATTCCTTAGCTTATGTGAAGTTTTTTTTTCAAGCCTGAATGTTTGTTCAGATCTGTGTTTTGGTGAGGAGACTAGTTCTAGAAACTTCCATTTCTGTCTTCTGGTTGGCATTGCTCTGGGACTTCTCCCTTGAGTCCTACGGCCTTAGTCTTCTTTTTTCTTCATACTAATTATTAAAGAATGTGTTCAGAGAAGGGTCCTCTTTCACAGCAATTAGAATGAACAAATATTTCAATAAAGGCAAACATACTTTGTTTTCTGCCTCTCCTGAATGCAAGGTTTTCCCTCTGCTACTCAATGATAAAGGCTTTGTTCTTGTCACTTCAGTGTTTAGTAGGAAGGCTGACCCACCTGCAGATTAGTATTAAAATGTGATATTACAGAACAGAACAGAGATAAGGTATTTAACCCATAGTAAGAATCAGTGGAGAAAAATAATTGACCCACTGCATCATCTGCATTTATATATATATATATATATATATATATACACACACACACACACACACACACACACTATTTATTTTTATGTGGTGCTGAGGATTGAACCCAGGGCTTCGCACATGCTAGGCGAGCATTCTACTGCTGAGCCACAACCCCAGCCCTGAATCATCTGCATTTCTAATTTCTCTTCCTATATTAGCTCCATATTTTCTTTCTAAAGATGTTTGCTGTAGAATAATTTTCTTGTTTATTTTGATTTGTATTTCTCTAAGAACCATATAAAAAATTGGCATTGAGTATCATGTAAGATAACTGTTTCAAAGAAATGTAGTTGGTTAAAAAAAAATTAAAAGTAAATAAGTCAAAATAGTTTTCAGTTTATTGCCCATGTGGTGACTTGATTCTGATGAACTGATGAACAAAGGCAGAAATTTTTACCTAGAAACTTCTCTCACGTTAGATATAGGAATGTCAAATAATATATATACTCCCATTGAATCACTGAATGAAAAGAAGGCTTAATTTTGTTTTTATTTTTGCACCTCACTATCCCATCACATGAGCAGCTATGAAAGCTATGGCACAAGATTTCTGTGCTCAGGCTTATTTCTGGCATGTTCAGTGACATTCTAAAGTCCCATACAGCCCCTAATACATAATGCAATAGAAGAAGTTGCTGGATACCCAAAGAAACGTCTACATTTGTGTGAGCTGACTTATGTCTTTAAAACTTGTGTGTGAGCAAAGTAAAAGCTTATAAAACACACTTAGTTGATGTTCCTCAGAAGGCAGAAGCTCTACCTGACATCAAAAAATTGATGTGAAACTGTAAAAATGCAGGCTTCAGGAAAATATTGATGAGCAACCCCTCTATCCTTATCCCATATTATGATACAGCTTTCATAAGACATTGATAAAATATGTCATGCTTGATGAAGTCATTCAAAATTGCTGCCAAGTTCATCCGCCACCTTGCATTTCTTACTTATATTTTAATATTGTGCCCCTTATCTTCTCAAATCTGTAAGATTTTAAAACCAAGGGGTTAGAGAATGTTAGGGGATTAAAATATTTGTGAATGATACACAGTGGATGAGGCAAAGGAAATTTATTAGTATTCTGCTTCCATTTTTTAAAATCTGCCATTAATAGAGAGCAAACAAATCTCAGATTGGTTCTCCAGGTAAATATAAAATAATGGGTGGGTGTTGTGTGTGTCTGTGCTCACTGTGACACTAAATATTTGGAATTCTACAATGACTATAGTGGATAAAGAATAGGACCACTCTGACCCCAAGTCACCTTGTGTATTACTTTTCTGAGCCTTCCATCTTGAAAAATGACATTCATCTGAAACTCAAAGATAATAGCCACTTCTATATGCTCAACAGCACAACTACAGCCTATCTTTACAGCCTATCAAATGAATCCCATGAATCTCTTTGATTGTAAGTAAGGTTGTGAATGAAAGGGTTTAGAAAATACCAATGAATCAGGGCCATGAAGATGGACCATTAACATACCCAATTCTTTATGTCTATAGATTACTAAGATTCATAAAAATTACTCCAATGTTTTGTATTTTACCTAAATTTTATATCCAAATGTCACCTCATCTCTATGAAGGAGGTAGTATAGATATGTTTTCAAATGACAAGAACAAGGTATTCAAAAGTTTAGTTTGTTTTCAGGTCCTACAAGAAGAATAGAATCCACACCTTGCATCTCCTAGCTTTGGTCCCTTCCCCAGAGAGCAGTGGTAGCATGAGGAAGAAGTTTTCATGACAAATTAATAAATGGAGAACATACTTTCCATTACACATTTGAGTAAAACATGCCAGTTCCTTGACTAATATAATCCTATAAGATTCCATATTTTCTTGAAAATAAATAAAAATATGTGTTTATTAAGCATGCAATATGTACTAAGCACTACTCAAAGTACTCTGTAAATAATGTCCTTGGATACATGTAGGCTCAATTGTTGTCTCCACAGTGAAGAGTTGGTGTTAGTAATCTACCAAAGACCTTTAACAGAGTCTATCTTTGAGCTGGGGTTGTGGCTCAGTGGTAGAGTGCTCACCTAGCATGCGCGAGGCCCTGAGTTTGATCCTCAGCACCACATAAAAAAGAAATAAATAAAATAAAAGGTATTGTGTCCAACTACAACTAAAAAAAATAAATAAATATTTTTAAAAGAGTCTAGATCTAAGATTATATAATGCAATCCCCTAGTTTAGGCCCCTTCCCCAGACAGCAGTGGTAGTATGAGGAAGAAGTTTTCTTAACAAATTAATAGATGGAGAACATGTTTGCCATTACATGCTTGAAATTCCAACATGAAACTTAAAAACAGTCTAAAACCCCCATTATTTCTGAAAGCAAACATTTAAATCAATCATATTATGTTCACTTGGCCCAGGTATGTGCTTGAAAGTGCTCAGGATCTACCTGATGCCAGACAACTTCAATTACTTCATATCCACTCCTAGAACATAAACGTTAAGAACATAGAATTGTTGCCTGTTTTGCTTATTGGCGAATCACTAGCCCCTGATACAGTAAGTGCCTGTAAGGAATAATAATAATGGAGTCACAGAGACAAAATGCAGAGGCAGGAAAAGAAGTGGCTCCTTGCCCAAGCGGCCACATTTCTGTATACCAATAGGTTACATTAGGTCCTTAGTACCATAACGACATTACTGTTTAGAGTAATAGTAAGGCTGCTCATTCTGCAGTTACATTCCAGTTACAATATGCAATGTCAGGAGCTTTTTGCAGCTCTCAAGAAAGTCCATTGTCTCAAGTTAAGGTTAAGTGGGCAGATTCAGAAGCACCAGAGCTTAGTGAAACATGGTAGTTATCTAGCAAGCAAGTTCCTCTATTCCCGGGAGTTATGTGCCTAAGATCAAGGTCAAAACTGATAAAACTCTTAAAACAGAGCTTCCTCAAAGAACGTTGCTACAGCAGCCAGCCAACCTGTGTCTTTGACAGGGGAGTTTCCCAGTAGCCAGGCGTTCTGTACCTTTGCACAGAAACTTCCTAACTACCAAGCATGCCACAACACGAAGTCTATCAGAGATCCCATCCCAAACACAGGACCCCTACAAGTGCCCGAAAATATGAGCAGCTCAATAAATATTTGTTCAATGAAAGAATAAATACTTGGTTTCTTTAAGTAATTATTATATACCAGAGATGGTAAGGCCAACCAAATGCACTAGATCATTTATTGGTTTTTATCTTCAATTTACTACCTAAGTTGATCTAAGTTGAAGAACTTAACAAAGATAAAAATCTTAGGTTGAAACATAACAATGAATAGTTACCAAGTATTTATAGGAGATAAACCCTGAATCTGAAGATGTTCAAATATAGGTGTAGCTTAGCTCTCCCAGGGGCCTCCTATCCCATGGCAGGTGTAGGTGTGGTGCTCCTGCCCATCTTCCTGCCTGAAGCCTTTTTGTGCATTATGTAAAGCCTTCATCCTACAATTCCAGTTCCCAACATAACAAAGAGAAAGCTGAAACCCCTTCTTTTCTTTTTTAACTCTTAAGATCCACAGTCTGCTTACTTTGTAAATTTCTACTAAATGATTAGTTTTCATAAACTTTTCAGTGAGAATCAAATTAGATAATTGATCAGATGTTCTTTGAAAATTGAACTGGGACGTCTGATCTTTTGCATTTCCATAAATATATACTGCTGATAATTCAAAGTAAGTATTTAGCATTTCCTTCTCACGAGGCATACACTAAAAATGGTTTTTAGAGATAAGTTGTCAACCCTCTATCACTACTTATCAAATGTTCAGTATGAACACCTTGTGACTTTTTTATCCACCATATTATGCAGTCTAAAATTTTTACCAAAGAATTTTCACCCTCTACCATTTTGGATACACACAGTTTTCTTCTACAGTTAGCATTAATCACTGCTATAATGACAATGATAAGCAATACCAACTAGTATTATTAAGGAGGAACTGGGACCAGTGGGCTAAGACAGGAAAGAGTTCTTGTTGGAGAAGAAAGAAAATGTGCCTGGGTAGCTCAAGATTGAACAGAATTCCTAGGATGGTTTGAAGGTAGAGATGGAAAATTGGTTCTGAGCAGTCCTAGCACAGTGACAAGGCTTCATGGATTTGAGTGGATGGGAATAGAAGAACTCAGGCTTCCTTTTACTAAACTCTAGGTTGGGCAAATCCAAGTGGGGATTTGGATTATAGTAAATTTCTACTATGGTCTATGTGCTGTTAGGCATTTGGAAAAATCCAAAGATACTTCTCACTCTTTTTCATTGGGATAGTAGTTTATAGGCCTCATTATCCAGAGAGAGAAAATGAGGCATAAAATGCATAATGGACTTGTTGAAGACCTCACATTGGTTGAACTGATTGCAGAAATTTAGTCATTAAATGCCATCCCGTGCCCATGCAACAACTTGCCGGGTTTCATTTAGAACAAAAGCCTGGCTTGGCCAAGACTGAATGCAATGCCTACTATTTAACGATCTGTGCAAAGGCTCTGCTGCCTTCCTGACTCCACCTATTTAATCTGTGCTCCACCCCCCTCCTTTTCATTTCAGCCAGTACCTCCAACACTGAAGACAGGAAAATGAACTTGTAATGAAGCCCATGAACCCCAGTGAGCACCAGCTGTCTCTAGAGAGTATTTGAGAGGAAAACTATGCAAGCTTTAAATTGTTCCTCAGAATTTAATTATTGAAAAGCACTTGAAAATCTTGGTTTTGGGATGCTATATACTCATCAATGCATTTTTATGACTTCACGAAAAAGCCATTCTCAGGAACTGAGCAAAGACATTAAGATGAGCCTACTACAATAGTGATTTTTTGTGATGTTTTATTTAACAAGCATTTATTGAGAGCTCAATAGGTCCAGGAAATGGGAATGGATGGTATAAAGGTATGTCAAACTTTTCATATCCTCAAGGATTTTACAATTGAAGGGAAACAAAATAATTTTGGCATGACGAGGTATATGCTATTTAACAGAGTATGTCATTATGGAAAACAAAGTACAAAAAAGAGACTAAGGATGTTAAAAAAAAAAAAAAAAAAAAAAAAAAAAAAAAAAAAAAAACCTTTCTCCACCACCACCTACAAAGAAGCAGCCACTGTTGTAAAGTCTGGTACAAGGAGACCATATTAGCTGGGGTAAAGATAAGAAATATTATGAATTTTTTAGATAAAGAGGCTGAAGTGACTGATAAGAAATGTAACTTTTTTTTTTTTTTTTTTTTTTTTTTTTTTTTAAAGAATCGGGCCCTAGGGAGGGAGTAACATCCAGGAGTGCTTTTAGCACCTGGTGCTGTACATGGTGGGATGACAGAACAATAGATATGACAGTATGTCTATGGTCAGTATCATGGACCAATTAGAGATGCCCAAGGGACAGAGGTTGAGACCATAATGGACCAGGAGCAGGGTTCCTCTTTTCTCCCCTGCCAACATATAAATTCCAATTGTTTGTATACCTAATGGCAGGAGGAAAGAGACCTCCACAATAACTGAGATTGGGTATTCTATCATTCAACTGGATGGGGCCTCTATAAAGATTAAATTTGTTTAGCAGAAATAAAGAGAAACATTACTTTCACTTGCTATTTAGTGCTATATCTGTTATGATTTTATATATAACTTGTGGGGATGTCAAATAAGGAGCAAGGAGGAAGAAATGTGGGAATAGATAGGAAACTGGCCCTGCTATAGAATGGCCAGCATTACCATAGGCAATCTCTACATCACACTGTAAAATGGCTGATCTTTGTCTTGACTTCCAGATTGTTAGCACCAGACCCTTCTAAACCCTGAGTCACAGTTCACAAGATTGCTTAGTTACTTTTAGGTGCTACCCTTTATCTGAGAAAAAAATATATACTTCTTCTGGATAAAAAAAATAACAAGAATTACTTGTGCTTTCTTGGGAAGTTCAATTCAATTTCTTTTCCTAGGGATGAGATTGGACCTGATGACCCTGTGGTTCCTACTGAGCTCAAGGGTACAGGACAATTTTGCGGCAATTATAGTGTGTGAGCAATTTCTTCAGTAACGCTTATAACATTGCATAGCACAAACCAGCAAAAGCTGAATTCATAGTTTTCACACCTGTTTACAGAGATCTCCCAGTAGTAGGAGGCTGGGATAAAAGAAGTTTAGACATCCTTTCATTCATCGGGAACCTATTTGTGCCATCTCATAGTTATACTAGCCTCACATTCACTATTAGATTTTTTTTCCTGCCTGCTCCAACTTGTTCGTTTTCAACTTGCACTATCAGGAGTATGTGTTTACATTTCCATTTCTAACTTTTCTAATCTAACTTTTCATGGAAATTCTCCACTGAACCAAACAGGGATCCTTGATTGCTAGCAACAGAAACTCACCTTTAGTACATTCAAGCAAAATGAAATCCCCTAGAAGGATATCAGGAGTTCACTGAACTAATGACAGATTATAGAAGCAATGCTGAAACCAAAACAGTTCAGAATCTCAATTGCAGCCTCAGTTGTTCAGGCCACATTCATGGTAACAGAGTGGACTTCAGATATGTCAATCTTTTAAGTTTTAAATTCCAGGGAAGAAATTCCCAGTTGGCCTCAGTTGAGTCACATATTCACCCTTTTGCTAGAGCAAAGCCCCTAAAGTTATTGACTTTAAAACTGATTTTAACAGACTTATTTCTTCAAAATGAAGTCAGGGTATTATTTGGAAAGAGAAATGAATGATAGCAAAAAGAGAATATAACTATGCAGCTTGCATCTTTGTGGGCTTTCCTAGTCTCTCCATTTTCCTGCTGCTATACAAAATACCCTCAGCTTATGTTCTTCCCATTCTTCAGACTTGGCACATCTCTAAGTTTCAGATTCTTTTCATCATGCATGCATTCTATATCAGAGGATCATTATAATAAACAAGAAAATGCAGACGAAGGGCATAGCAAAATGTATCTCGAGGGGCTTGGGTTGTGGCTCAGCAGTAGCGTGCTGACCTAGCATGTGTGAGGCACTGGGTTCCATCCTCAGTATCACGTAAAAATAAGTAAATAAAATAAAGGTATTATGTCCAACTACAACTAAAATATTTTAAAACAATGTGTCTTGAACACTAATAAAAATAAATTTTAGATGCTATCTGAACTCAGTTTACTCAAATATAATCTTTTTTTTGGGGGGCGGGGGCGTGAGGTTCTGAATTGTGCCAGAAATATCTGTGTGGGATCCAGTGAAAGCAGGAGACTGATCAGTGGAATCTTCACTCTTTAACAGATCCTTGGTTATTTCTACCTTTCATATCCTGTCTTACTAGATACCAGTCATGTGGGTCTCTCTTTGGGCAGAGCACTTGCCTCTGAGTCAGTTCAAAAGAGAAAATGTCCTTAGGATTGTGTGAGGTTAAGCCAGTGACTGATTATTCAGAAACAAAAGAAGTTTGGGGAAAAGATTAATGCACTGGATAGGCGTTGGAAGGACCGGTGAATAGTCTGAACTGTTCATCACCTATTCAGACACTTTTCTAGTCAATTTCCATTCAAAATCAGCAAAAGGTGTTGCTCTTGGCTGCCATGGTTTATCCCCCTTTGGGCTAAATTGGGAAAATTTAGGTGGCTCTTTCCTCAACTCATTTCCTTCCACATTCCTAACAAGCACTACACCTGAATAAGACACCCCACTGACTTGCCCAAGTGTCATCCTTAGATTCTAGTTAGCAATGAGGGAGTGATCCAGAGCTCCAGAATGAATTTCCGTAAGCCCTGGCGGGATCTCCATCAGTTCCAAGCAACTTAACACAACAGAATAGCTAGGAATGGTGAGCCTTGGACTAGTTTTAATCAAAGACTCTTAATATGAGGAAGACAAGTCAGAAAGTTTTAGTCAAAGATTGTTGATATAAGGAAGAGATTCCAAAGAGCAAGCAGAAAGCACTCCAGAACTTTGCAATAAATCCAAGTTAATCAAGCACCCCTTCCATTCCTTGGCTTCCAATTTTTGCAAAAGGACTTTCCACAAAGGTAGTTTCCAACTGAGAAACTGCTGTGACTCCATTTTTGAGAAACCAGCCTCTACCTCAGAGCAAAGCCTGTCCAAGGAAGGGGGCATGACCCTTGTCCTTGGAAAAACCCACGGAGCACTCCTAAGCACATACCCATCCTGCTGAATTATCTACAAATAACAGGAGAGATCTGCTGGGCCAGGTGTCCCTGACTCAGTTAGGCTAGGTGAGGACCCATAGCAACCCCCTAGCAACCACCAATCAGCATGAGACAGGGAAAATACCTAGGATGCCAGATGACCCCCCACTAGTTTATGGTGGTTAATAACATGTTGGGAAACCATGTAGTTTAGCACGTACACCCCTCGTGGCCTAAACCAATCAGTTCAAAGTAATCCCCCTCTTGTACTAACCAATCACCCTTACCCAACTTGTTCCCACCAGTGAATGTGCTAATCAATGTTAAGAGTTGTTGTTTGATTTTCCTGTGGCATGAAATGATTTGCTGTGTGATGTTGTGACACATAGAGTATCCCCCAAAACCTATAAAATCTCACTGGACAAGGGACAGGGACTCACTCCCTGGAACTGCTGCTTTGGGAATGGTTGTGAGTCCAGGCTCCAGCTTGCAATAAAGACTCTTGTGTGATTGCAACGGATTCGGCTCCTGGAGGTCTATTGGGGTCCCAAGAATCTGGCATTACACAACCAGTCACCTCCAATTCATTTTTTAAAAACTTCACCTGGGGTTTTGCCCCTACGACATCACTGAAGCTCCTCTTATAATACGAACAGTGGTTTCCATGTTCACAGTCCACTAGATTCTCCCCCATCTTCACTGTACTCTGCTGTTCCACTCAGCATTTTCTATTCCCATTACAAGTACTTCTTGTTCTTCCCCACTCTAAATTTGGGCTTCCCTGGGGTTGATGCTAGGCACTTTTCTTTGCTTTAGTAATTTCACACATTTCCAAAGCTTTAAAATGTCACCCATGGGTGGAACACAATAGGAAGGATAGATTTTATCGTCAAATTGTCCCACTCATGCTCCTGTTATCATTTGGAATCACACCTGCACCTCAAATTAAGTAATACAAAACGGAAATCAAGATTTTCCTACTTTCTTTCTCACGTTTATTCTCTTTCTAGTCTTTCCCATCTAGTTCAATGACCTCAACACACAGACTGTTGCTTAATTTAGAAAACTAGCTCCATCCTTGCTGGCTTCTTTCTCCCTGCATGACCAGCCAAATACACAGGTACATCGTCCTGTCAATGTTACTCATAATTGTAAGTACAAATAACTGAAATGGGAACTGACCTCACAAATCAGCAAGCTGTCTTTATTAGGCAATGGTGGAATGGCACACAGAACATTTTCAGGAGAGAAAAAGGCAATTGGTTACTAGAGGGCGGTCTGCTTTTTATTGGTTTTAAGGAGAGTTAATCATAGCAGAATGTTTAGTGTGACTTAATCATTCCAGACCTGGGCACTCAGAAAACCAGTTGTGCAGTTTGAAGTCTAACCAGGAAAACAAATTTCAAAATCCCCAAACCCACCAGGCATGGTGGTGCATGTCTGTCATCCCAGAAGCCTGGGAGGCTGAGGCACGTGGACTGCAAGTTCAAAGCCAGCCTCACCAATGGCGAGGTACTAAGCAACTCAGTGAGACCCTGTCTCTAAATAAAATACAAAATAGGGCTGGGGATGTGTCTCAGTGTCAAGTGCCTCCAATCCAAGTTCAATTCTCAAAAAAACAAAAACAAAACAAAAAAAAACTTGAAACCCATTGTAACTGGGATGAAAGTTCAGAGCCAGAGCCCAGAGCCATCATTTGCCTTCTTTACCCTGGGCTCATTGTTACTGGGAAAGGATAAAAGTCCAGAGCCCAGAGCCCATTGTTTGCCTTCTTTCTCTCTGGGGGATTGTTATTCCATATCCTTGAATAATGATACCTCAAATGTGTCCATTTTTCTCTGTTTCTTCTGCCAATGCTGTGGTCTGAGGCATTCTCATCCCCTGCCCAGTACACGAAGTCTGAAGATGAATTTATTTTTCTCTCATGCAAGTCACGGTCCTATTAGCTAATCTTGGGAAAAACTGAGAATTCATTTTCCAACCCACAAAATCCTTGGATCCTCCTTGACCTTTGCAGGCTTCTTCCTTTCAGACCTTAACTCACTTGGACTCACAGATGCCTCTAGCATCCTCTGTGTTCCCCCAAACTATGACTTGTCATTCTGGTTACTCTATGAGCCAACCAGGGTTTCATATACCCATACTTTGGCTTCCATGAAATTAAGTCAACTCCAAAGTAGAGAAGGACCATCCCATCCTCCTAAAACAACTTTTCCTATGTATACATAGGAAAATGAAGTCTCACTAAAGCAAAGGCATTTCAATAAAAACGTGATTTAAATGAAAAGCCTCTTTTTTTTTTTTTAATTTTATGAACCTTTGTAGAATTCTGCCATTGGGATGGAAAAACAAGATCAGCTCTCTTTGTATTTAATGTGTTTCAACAAAGGAAAGGGGACTTTAGTAATGGATATGTTTACCTAGAATCAAAGATTCAAAATTTGATAGTAAGAATAGAAATGTAAATTTGGAGTCATTGTGTTCAAAGTTCATGCTTTGCAGACAGAGCAATTTAACTTCAGGGACAACTGGGCTCAGAGCCTCACAGTGAGTAAATGGTACTCTGGGTCTAGATTCCTGATCTCCTGGGGTTACTGCTTTTTTCCAAAATGCCTGTCTACATTGCAATTTAATCTTACCAGGTTACTTTACAGCACAATAGATGCAGAAGATAAATATTTAATAATGATAGCATTTATTGTTTACTTCACTTTCAGGGCGCTATTCTTAGCACATTATATTTGTTAACCTATTTTTCCTTGGCTTTTATGTTTTAAAACTAACAAAATTCTATGCATTTATCATGTACAATCTGATGTTTTGAAATATTTATCATTGTAGATAGGCTAAATCAAGATAATTAACACATTCGTTGCTTCAGTATCTTTATTCAATTATTTAATTCTTGTAAAAATAGAAATATGTAAGTTAAACTAGTATCAGATTTTATGTGTAATGAAACAAAATCACAGAGAATTTGTTACATTGTATAGGGGCAACCTGGACAGTGGATATTGCTGGTCAAGCTAGGATTTTAAACCAACCAATAATTCTAAATCTCAAACACCACTGTCTCCAGTGAGAATTAATCCTCATTTCTAGAAATGAGTGAATTCTTATTTTTTATGTAGGACAATTTAATCCTCTTGACTTCACTGACTGTTTTTCTCCCTGTACTTTGAGACCAATATTGCCACAGCCAAACATCCCATCTCTGGTTTTGTAAATAAATCATTACCTGCTCTACAGAGAAATGACGCCATTGACTTAGGGGGTAGAAGCTGCTGCTGCAGTTAAATAACAGCTTTTCTCTCTCTTTCTCTTCCTCCTTCATCTGCTTTTCTTGTAATAACTTTATCCGGGAGAGATGTTCAGCCATATTATAGCAGAGGAAGAGGGAACTTTTGAAAGGGTAAAAGACTTGTCCTGGCTCAGCCCCACAGAAAATGAAGGAGCAGGTTTTTAAATTTTCTCTCTCTCTCTCTCTTTTAATTTTGAAATTTGTTTTAATTAGTTATACATGACAGTAGAATGGCATTTATGCACTTTGATATATCACCCATAGATGGGCTATAATTTCTCCTTTTTCTGACTGTACATGTTGTAGAGTGACATTGATCATGCAGTTTTATATACACATAAAGTAATAGTGACTGTTTCAGTCTACTATCCTTCCTAGCCCATAATCCCCTCCCCTCCCCTCCTTTCACTTCCCTCTACCTAATCTAAGGTAACTCTATTCTTCCCTAGTACACCCCCCACCCCACTGTAAATTAGCATCCACATATTAGAGAAAACATTTGGCCTTTGGTTTTTTTTTTTTTTTTTTTTTTTTTTTTTGGAATTGGCTTATTTCGCTTGGCATGATATTCTCCAAATCCAACCACTTACAGGAGCAAGAGTTTGATGCCAGGGGCTAGATCCTCCTTCCAAAACCTAGGCTTTAAAAACTGACTTCTACTCTGATGTTTTCAACCAGCAGTTTTAGATAAAAAATTTCCTCGTGAGCTGTCATAAGTGTGCACATTTTCTTCCTCTTTTCCTCCAATCCCCTTCCATGTAAATGTGTCAATAACCTTTCCCAAATAAATTTTGTAAGAAAATGATTATAAAGTAAATTTTTAAATTTAGAATTGCTGAATTGAGTGCATCCAGAATCACCGATTCTTTACAATATTTATCGTTTTAAGATAGTCGTTAAAAAATCTTTATTATTTTTATGTACACAACTCCCCAAATGCTTGCTTCAGCTTTAAAAGTCTTACAATTCGTATTTAAGATATTCAAACAACAAATGGATCCATTATTGTTTCAAAAACAAAAATAAATGATACAAAAGTGGCTCACCCCCCACCCACATCCAAACCCACTCTGTTTCCCAAAGTTAGGTCTGTTTGGCATGTTGCCTTCCAAAGCTCTCTGGGGAGCTTTTAAAATAGACATTTACACACACACACACACACACACACACACACAGACACACACACACACATATCCAGTTAATATTATGTGACTTGAAAGTACTAATTTTGCTATTTTTATATCACTAGGATCACCCATTAGAAATGGCTTGCTTTTCTTTTCTAAATCAGTGTGTGCCTTGGAGACCTTTCCATATCATTTTTTGGGCAGAATTGTGTTCCATCCTCTTTCTCCAAGCTTACAGCCAGAGTCCTGCTAAATATTACTCCTCCAACTGCCAACAGGATCCTCAAAAACATAATGATGGTGGTTACTTTTTTGCTCAAATCCTTCTGATGATTTCCCAATGCAATTAAAATAGAATCCAAGCTTCTTACTGTGGTTTCCAAGGTGCTCAAATAAGTCTCCACCGTTTTCCCACTCTGGCCTTTTTGCTCGCTTGCAAGGATTTTTTTTTTTTTTTTTTTTTTTGCATTGTTGTTCTGATTGGAATTCTCATACCACCCTGCTCCAATGCTCATGGCTCTGAAAGCCCTTCCCGGGACAGTACCTTTCTATCCCCCTCCATGTCTTCACCTCATTTGTTGTAGCTATAATTGGTGCTACTTATTAATTTTGTTGTCTGTCTCTCCTACGTAATGTCAGCTCTAAAAAGCACAGGGATATATACCCAGATGCAGGGATTGAATGTGCACATTCATTAAGGGATGATTACCTGTATGAT